>NC_137819.1:38059187-38091687 GCF_963921795.1 Nannobrachium achirus | reverse complement strand
TAGTTCTGACATTTTATGGCTAATAATAATAATTATTATATTATTACAAGTCAAATTGTCTTTCATAAATCCATACTGCACGGAATATATACATTATTTTCTTCTGATCATCTTTACACATTCATCAATTGGTATAACTGTCCAAATCTTTTTTCTTTTTCCATATTTTTCAAATATTTTCTGTTACTTCTCTCTCATCAAGTAGTGATGTAACTGCTGTTCACTCACACAGCTGTTGTTTCCTGTCTGTAGCACATTTTAATCAGTGAATTAGCAATGGAAAATAATTAGTAGTTCATAACATCTTTATTGAAAGAAACAAACATATTAACGTATTCTAGGACAGTATAGTTCTCAAACCTTTTAATTTCATAACTCTAAGATTGTACATTAGAATTGTGCACTCTCAGAGTTACAGCCCTATAATAAGGGACCATTTGGAACCCCCCTTGAGGAACCCTTAGGATACCTGGACAAATCCATGTTGAGAACCCATGTGCGAGGGGATTGTCGTCTACTTTAGATAGTTGACATGCACCCACTGAATCTCCACATCATGCTCCGTACTTTAATCATGTGAGCCACGGTGTCAAACTGTGCTTGTCTCCAACCAGTTCACATCCACAACAGGACAGTAAAAAGTACAGACTGTAGAAACAAATCAAATGTCCTGGCTGCATAGAGTGACCCCTGAATCACAGTTCCAGGAATGGAGGGACATAAGTACCATGGACAGCGACACTAAAACACCAATGACTGTGGACAGAGCAAATGGACCATTAAGATTTGGTTCTGATCATGCATTATGACAGCCACCAGCAGCTGTTAATAACATTATAATCATAAATATTAATAATGAAACAGTGGTATAATCATTATAATAAACTTATCTATCTATGTATTTCTCTTCCTATAACAGAACCAACCTGTGGTCCTTTCTTTCTGTCCCAGCCTGCTGTGATGAAGCCGGCCTGGAGCTCTTCCTTGTTTTTGTAACACAGCTCCTTCAACACGGAGGCTGCAGCCATCACCAGGGGAGGGCTCTCCATCTGTACACTGTGGAGGTAGTGCTCACTGTATGAGTATGGATGGATGCATGCATGTGGGCACTGGGCAGTGGTGTAAAGTAACTAAGTGCATTAACTTAAGTACTGTACTTATGTACAATTTTGAGGTATTTGTATTTTACTTGAGTATTTCCAATTTCAAATACTTTTACTCCACTACTTCTCAGATCCAGATATTGTACTTTTACTCTACTACATTTATTTGAAACTTTAGTTACTAGTTACTTACTTTTCATTATTATTACAAAACATGCATTACCCACTTCAGCCCTATATATACAATTCGGTCATTTGAAAATAGCCGATCTACAAGCTCACAATGCGTCAAAACGTGACACAATATTTGTATACGTTTAAAAATTTGAAATTCTGCATAATAATGAGTACTTTTACTTTTGGTACTCTAAGTACATTTTGATGCCAATCTTTTTTTTTTACTTTTAGTGCATTTTGAATTGCGGACTTCACTTGCAACAGAGTATTTCTATCTTATTGATACTTTTATTTAAGTAAAACATTTGAGTAGTTTTTCCACCACTGTATGTGGGATTAATTGTGTGTGCGTTCATATGTAGACCTACTGGTATACCTGTGGAATGACAGGTGGAACTTAGCAGCCTTGATGACAGCCTGTGCGTCTGCCAGTGAGCCGGCCATGCAGCAGAATATTTTGTCATGGACCTGGACCAGCTTGTTGATGGTCTTAGATGATACGTACGACCTGATGGGAGACAGAGGGAGACAATTCAGATGTCCCTATCGTGTCCAGCAGTGATGGAGTCATATGGGGATTCCTCCAGTGTGTACTCTACATGTAACGCCCGGGATTCAAACCCGGGTCTCCTGCATGGAAAATATAGTTCTCAAATTCTGCCCGAACCCGACCGTACCCGAACCCGACCGACATTTAGGGTAGGGCCTAAAATGTATGCTAATTAGTAGGGCCGGGTAGGGCCTCGGGCTCACTGAAAAAAGAAAATATATTTTTTTATTATTTTATTTCTATTACTCTGTTATAGACACCTAAAATGTATGATAACTAGGGCCGGTTAGGGCCTCTGGCCTGCCCAGTTAGGGCCCAGTTAGGGCCGGGCCTTAATTTTCAGGTCCGTGAAGAACTCTAGTGGAAAGCCAATATCTTAACCACTAGCCAAAAGGAGAGTACCCCCTTGACTGGTGAGATATTAGACTTGTGTTTTAGGTCATCAGGCAGAGGCTATAGTCTCACACACACACACACACAAACACACACACATGCACGCACGCACGCACGCACGCACTCACGCACGCACGCACGCGCACACACACACACACACACACACACACACACACACACACACACACACACACACACACAAATGACTTGCTGTTGATTTGAGGAGTAGAAGAATGTCTGGTGATTTGTCAATCTATGTATGGGTATAAAATAAAATAAAAACAACAAAGATTAATATAAAAAAGGCTTGTAGGCTATTTATTATCACAACGTCCTCACCCTCCAATAGAGGCTCTGGAGTCTGAACCAACGACAACACCTCCATCAAAAGTCACCGCCAGGATGGTTGTCTGTGGCAGAATAGTGGAGAGTAATTAAAGACATATTTGTATTTACTTTAGTCATTTCGCATAGCCTACTACTTACACAGGTTACAGTATGATTATCAGCTGAACTTCTGAACTGCTTTAGGCCTACTTGTTTCTTTATTTCCATTGGAGACATTTTATGAGCAACTGGTTTATATCTATGAATCCTGGGGATTGTAGTCCAAAGACATTTACAGCAGCCAAGGGTTTGAGATGAATAACGAAAGTAGGAAATGTATACACGTTTGACGTTTCTTAAAATGTACAGGAAAAAGTTTGCCTACAGATATTGGCCTATAAAACTTGAACATTCCCTTGAAATGCAGCTGCTATGAATTGGTAATTTAATTAAACATCGACCGTTAATTATGCAGGGATCGATCAAGTTACCTCGATCAATGTCCTTCTGCATTTGAACCAAAATTGATGTCGTAAACTAAACAGATACATTAATGTCCATGTGACACTTTCGATGAATATTTACTTACCCCTGTGCTGACTCCTTTATCCCGTGAGTCCGTATAGTGTTTCTCCATGTTTCACTCGCGAGTCGCAACTCCTGAAGAAAGAAAGTAAAAGTGGACACAGGCGACATCAAGCGCACTGTAGACGCTGTGCGCAGTCTGTCAAGTGGGGTGAAGTGAACCATCTAGCCTACTACTGTATCAATATGGCTTTAAGTTATACATTTGAAACCCCACCGTCGGGATTTAATTTCGAGAACGCATCAAGGTAAGGTTTTGATTGCGTGTTTTTTTTTTAGCAAGATTCAGCATAGCAGCCTTGGGAAAAAGCTAATCAAATGTCTGCTGCTGACTGCTGTTGTGTTGAACAGGATCGAGAACGAAAGCGTGAAATGAATAGACGCTAAAGCGCCTACTAACTTTTCATTTGAAGTCAGATTATAAATAATACAACTATAGATTTAAGCATTTTGTTGACCTGTTAAAATCTGCGTATTGTTCAGTTTTTGCAGCCATAGCCTACACTGATATCCTATAGCCTACTCTCCTCCCCTATTAACCTCTCCTGCTCTTCTAGAAACGCTGCTCTGGAGGGTCTCCTTGATGGAGGACAGATCCCCAAACCTCTAAAAACAGGGACCACTATAGTAGGATTGGTGTTCAAGGCAAGTAGGCTAGTTGGATATTCTGCCTATGAAAGTGATTAATAATCCAAACTGACTTTAACAACATGACATGAGTGAGCAGGTGAAGGTTTCAGTGTTTTGCTCAAAGGCAGTGTATCTTAGCCCTGGTCCCCAGTTCAAATATGAGTATTTTGGGGGTTCGTGGACTGAAAAGGTTGAGAACCCCTGCTATAGGGAGCCACATGACCACAATGAGAGTCTAGTAACCACTGACCTTTAGCCTTTTGTTGTTTTGATGGACTTTTAGCTTCAGCACTGCTTCTCATTTATGGCTACACATGATGTCACAACTGAAGCAGTTGGGGATTCATTGCCATGCTCAAGGGCACCATGATGGTTATTGGTGATTTCTAAAACTCTTTCTCACCTAAATGGTTTATTCACATGACTTCTTAAAGTAATGTTCACTAAGTTGACCTGCATCCGTGCTCCGTCCGTGTCCTTTAGGATGGGGTGGTGTTGGGAGCAGACACCAGAGCCACCTCCAGTGAAGTGGTAGCTGACAAGATGTGCGCCAAGATCCATTACATCGCTCCCAATATATAGTAAGATCAATTAGAGTTAAGACCGCCATCGACTAATGTTAATGTGATTATACAACATTAAACATGTCCTATTAGCTCCTGCACGAAGCTAATGTCTAATATCTATCTGTAATTTACCTTACACACCTCTTTCCTCTCCACCTTCTCTCTCTTTTAACCCATTCTCACAAACAGGGGCGTCACAAGGGGGGGAGGGGGGAGTGGGACTGAGTTACTAGGGCCCAAGGTGGAGGGGCCTTAATTATTTTATACTTTAGCTATTGAAAAATAGCAGATATACAAGCTCACGCTGTGAGCTTGTATATCTACTATTTCTCAATAGTTAAAGTACCCAGGTCACAGAATTAGGTGCGACACCCCTGCTCACAAACATCACCTCCAGACCAACTGTCTCTCTCTCTCTGTGTGTCTCTCTGTGTGTGTCTCTCTCTCTCTCTCTCTCTCTCTCTCTCCCAGTTGTTGTGGAGCAGGCACGGCAGCTGACACTGAGAAGACCACAGACCTGTTGTCTTCCAACCTCACCATCTTCTCCCTCAACAGTGGGAGAAATCCACGCCTTGTCATGGCTGTCAACATACTACAGGACATGTTGTACAGGTGTGTGCATGCATGCATGCATGGCATGTTCAGTGACAGAGCATATTCATGTAAATAAGTGTGTGCGCACACATCAATGCAATTAACGATACATATAATAGGTCTATTTGTAAAGGGTTACACCCCGCCATTCCGAAACACCGCTATTCAGAACGTTGACTTCTAACCCTAACCCTACCCCTAACCCTAACCCTAACCCTAACCCTAACCCTTACCCTAACCCTAACCCTAACCCTAACCCTACCCCTAACCCTACCCCTAACCCTAACCCTAACCCTAAACCTAACCCTAACCCTGCTTCGGAATAGCGGTGTTTCGGAATGGCGGACTGTTGCCTTTGTAAAGGTAACATGTCATTAGGTCGAACACCCTTTGGATCGACCACCAAACTCTAACTCTAACCCTAAACCTAACCTCAGTAACCGTGACGCTCGCGGGTGATTATACCTGCCGACACTGTTCGATCCAACGGTTCGACCTATGGGGCAGTCCCCTTTGTAAACAGTGAGGCTGAAAACAGGTGAATGTGTATAATGTTTCCTGTTTGTCTCTCTGGTCCTCAGGTACCGGGGTCAGATCGGAGCCAGTCTCATCCTAGGAGGGGTTGACTGCACAGGGAACCATCTGTATACAGTGGGGCCTTTTGGGAGTGTGACTAAAGAGTCTTACCTCACCATGGGTACATGTTATGACACTGTCCTTTTATGTATATGTCTGTATGTATACCAGACGATATGGTAGCATTCATTACTGTGAAGACAGAACATTAAACTGTGTAATGTGTGTGTTTATGCATGCAGGATCTGGAGATCTGGCAGCTCTTGGGATTCTGGAGGCTCGGTTCAAGGCTGATATGGAGGTGGGCCACATCATATGAACAGATACCAGGGGCAAGAAAATCAATCCTACCACAATGGTGTGGTGGCCCCCCTGTAGTAACTCTGAGGACCCCCTAGGGGTCCCGGACCCCCTGTGCAGATACACATTCATAGTACATTCACAGAATCTGCTTTACTACTGAAACATGGTTAGAACTATCAACACCTCATTTGGTTACAAGCATCAAGGTATATATTACAATAAAATTAAAAACTCAGTTTTTGCCCTCTTTCTTTCCTTTATTCTTTTTTTTATTCACCCCCTGTCTCTATATCTGCTGCACTGCGTCTCTTCATCTCTTTTTCTCCTTGCTCACTTTCTTTTGTCTCCCATCATCTCTCCCTTGCTATGTCTTCTCTCTCCCTCTTTTTCTCTCGTACATGTCACCCCTCCCCCAGCTGGAAGAAGCTAAAGAGTTGGTGCGTGATGCTGTCCATGCGGGCGTCATGAACGACCTGGGTTCAGGCAACAACATAGACCTCTGTGTCATCACCAGGACAGGCGTGGACTACATCAGGCCTTACCAGGAGTCTGAGTACATGGACAAGAGGTTGGTGTTGGTGTTCACTGTTCACTTAATGGACTGACCACGTTCTTTTTCATTATGTCCACATCTCTCATCCAAGACGAGAGTTAATCATTCTACAGTATGTAATTTTGCGTCAATCAATCAATTGACCTTTCTCTCTCTTCTCTTTCTCTCTCTCTCTCTCTCTCTTTCTTTCTCTCTGTCCTCCTCAGACAAAGGAAATACAAGTACTCTCGTGGCACAACACCAGTTTTGACAGAGAAAGTTGTCCCTCTAAAGCTGGAGGTGGTGGAGGAGACTGTACAGCGGATGGATACAGCTTGAGGCACACTACACTGACTACATCCCCAATGGATGGATGAGCCATATTGTAAATGTATTTTGTAAACTGTATTGAGCCATCACTGAAGGTTTAATTCACTACTGCTGCAACCAAAGGCAATTATTTAACCCTGCAGTAGGGCAATATGTTAACAGGGTTGGGGGCTGCCACCATTGGGAGAATGTCAATACTTTTTGTAATATTAAAACCGAATATTACAACTCTGTGTCTGTGTGTTTCTGTTCATATTTTGTAACTATTTAGTGATAACCTAAATGTTACATCAGATATTAGTCTCTTGTCTAGACCTATATGCTTGATTGATTGATTGATTGATTGAATACACAGTTTGCAGAGACAGGTACAGGGAAGCAGCCTACAATACAAGGTCTGCTAGAATGACTTTTCCAAGAAAGCCTATGGCTTGTTTCCATTGGGGTCTAGCCTACTCAATTCATTTAAACATTTAATGACAGTCAAATATACCATACTATACTAAAAACAGAGATGGATTATGCTACAGTAAACTATAAAATAATACACTGTTTGATAAAGCACATTAGGCCTAAATATAGGCCTACACAGCTTATCACAGCTGTTGGACAGGACAAATAAACATGTCCAAAAACTGTGTGGTTGATGTCTGCTTATAAACTGATGACGAAAGAAACTAGGCTCTCCTATTGGCTAAAACGGGTTTTAATTTTATATATCCACCTGTTTCCGCGATAATTTACAGTAGAATTATCAGAATTATCTGTGGGAGTGGGACACTTCCGGAGAACAGCAGACATACAAGCTCATAACAAGCTCACGTCGCTTCGCAAATGCAACGGTTGTGAGCTTGTAGATCACCCCGCACACCTTCTCTGCGCAATGCACGACGGGACTTTGTTTGTTGTTTAATTTTCCCATGTAGGCCTATTTATTGTGGAAAGTCCCAAACCCTTTCACTTTCGAATAGTAGGCTAGTCGAGGAAATTACAGCCCGATTCTTTACTCCCATTGTCAAGACGGTCGTAGTTGTGTTAGTTTCTCATTTTCCATTGATAATTAGCCTACTATTATTTTATGGTTTTCACATTAGTCTAAATTATGGCGCTTTTAGATGTAAGCGGCTATAAGCCAGAGCTTCGTGGACAGCTCCTTGGGACAGGAGGACACAGACATCTAATCGACCGTTCCAATCACTACAGCTTTGGCAGCAAAACTCCAGAGTTTGCTGTTCCTGTGGGTGTGGATGTGAGTATCATTTGGCAAACTTGGCAACAATATTCTGAAATATACCCCCGTTTAATGGTTTATGGTTCCAAGCGTGAAGGCTCGGTCAGATCCGACGCTTTTTATTTTACGCGTGCTTGGTTGCAGTGCGCGTGGCGCATGTCAGCGTCTGATGATTAAAACATCATATTTTCTCCAATATCAGCGATTATCATGTTATTATGGTCATCAAATAGGTTAGAAGATAAACGCAGTAATCTGCCTACCCATATGGCTCTCTCACTCACTAGCCAGCCAGGGCCAGCAGGGACATTTGGAGAGAGGGCACTAGTTGACACTGAGGCATACTTTGGGGTGAGGGGTCCCATGGCATTGCCACCCCACAACCTTCGGATGTAACCACTCAAGGCTCAAATTCCAGTTATACATATTTTCCCCATTGTTGGACATTTCTTGCAGATTAATCTTATTTTATGAGCACACACTCAGTGCATCTCCATTCATACTTTGGTTTAGTGCCCACACTGCCCAGTCTTCTCAAGTGTCTGCCAGTTTCCTCCAGTTTTCTCCTGGGCTCACTTTGTTTTGGTCCTTGTATTCCCTTATTCAGGTCCCATGACCCATCTGGTCTCCCAGTGTACAATCAATACATCCTATTAATAAATAGACTTTGCAATCTTTTGTAATGCAGCATGCCTAATTGCCTATCCCCACACACGCAACACACGCATGCACACATACGCGCGCGCACACATACGCGCGCGAGCACACACACACACACACACACACACACACACACACACACACACACACACACACACACACACACACACACACACACACACACACACATTTGTCATGCGAAGGATAATGTGCCTGACCCCTCATCAATCCCATTGTTTTCCCTCTCCATCATTTAGCCGTCTGTGTTCCTCAAGTCCTGCTGTAACCATGACGGTGGGGTGTCTATAGACCTTAACCATGGGACCACCACCCTGGCCTTCAAGTTCAGACACGGGGTCATCGTGGCTGTGGATTCCAGAGCCTCAGCTGGCAGCTACATAGGTAACTAACGACACCATCACAACTCCATTTAGTCCAAGTGTAAATGAGAACAACACTGGTGCCCCCCTAACACAGTGGTAAATGATATTTGAACTGCGGACCCCCCACCCCATCGTGACCAGCAGTTGAAATTGTACAAGTTAACAGATGAGGCAATACATTTAGTTTGACACCATTCCACAGATAAATATTGTGAAAATAGATTATATACGAGCTCACAACGCCCTGCGTTGTGAGGCGTTGTGAGCTTGTAGATCAGATATTTTCTGTTTATTTTGGCTCTGTATATTATTTTACTATTTGGCCAATGTTTGACCAGTTTTTATAAATTAGTATAGTTTGTTGATTACCTTTGAGGCAGTAATTGTCTTTTTCTTTTCTTTCTTTATTTTTTGAGGCATTAAAAAGGTCTTAAAAGTCCTTAAATTGTCACTTCACTGTCATCTGGGGACATCCCTAAAATCATGTGGGGATCCCCCTGGGGGTTCCAACCCACAGGTTGAGAACCACTGCCCTAAAACAACTTGAGAATGCTAGTCTAACCACTAAGTTAAACCCAATATATACTTGACCAGAGTTTCCCCAAGGTGCTATAGGCCCCCTCCTGTTCTCGCTGTAGAATAAATAAATTAGCTGAAAATAGGCAATCTACAAGCTCACAATGTTGTGATCTTTCAGAGAATTGTCGCCCCCTGAATAGGGATGCTATAAGTTCATAGTATGTAAAGTTCCATACCGGTATGTAATATGGTATGGTAATAAATATCACAATAATAGCATTCCATGCCTGTTTATTTGTCCTATGTGTCCTGTTTTTCTGCAGCATCGAAGGAGGCCAACAAGGTGATAGAGATAAACCCCTACCTCCTTGGAACCATGTCAGGCAGCGCTGCGGACTGTCAGTACTGGGAGAGACTGCTGGCCAAGGAATGCAGGTCTGTCTTTCTGTCTGTCAGTCAGTATTAATAGAGACAACTAGCCAAGGACTAGCCTATGTCTGGCTGTGGAACCTGTGTCTGTCTGTCCATATGCCCGTCTGTTTGTCTGTCTGTCTCTCTGACTGACTGACTGACTGACTGACTGACTGACTGACTGCATGGCCTTCAAGGTTCGAGGTGTTTATTCTCACATACACATACAGTAAATTGTATTGTTGTAATAAAAATAATAAATGAATTAAATAAATGAATGAATACATTCTTCTTAGTGCCAGATGAGAGATTAGTTATTAGATGATGGATAGATTGAGTAGCTGCTGAACTGAGTAAATGACTGGTGAAGTGATTGATTACAGTACGATGTTGTCTTGACTTGCAGGCTGTACAAGCTGAGGAACCACCACAGGATCTCAGTGGCTGCTGCTTCCAAGCTGCTGTCCAACATGATGCTGGGTTACAGAGGCATGGGCCTGTCCATGGGCAGCATGATCTGTGGATGGGACAAACAGGTGCGTGCGTGGATGCGTGCGTGTGTGCTTATGTGTGTGTGAGAGAGAGAGTTGGAGGATATGTGTGCACTGTACAGTGATATCTGCATCGATAACTTTGGTTATTCTCCATCTAAACATGATTCCATAACACCTGGTTAATTATTAAAAACATCAATACAGCAAGTGAACAATGTCACACCTCATCCGCACTGCATGCGAGCGAGCGACGTCCTGCGAAATACTGGCTGCATATGGAGCGTTGGCCACCTCTATGGACATCGGCGCGAAAAGAGAGAAAAACAGGAGGGGTGGACGACGTTGTGTCGTGCCGCGACGTCGCTCACGGTAGGTCAGGACGTCCTCATTGAAACAAATGTACCGGTATTTTAATGAGATTTCATCGCTCGTGTCGCATCGCGTGCAGTGCGGATGAGCTGTCAGACCTGTGAAGAAGTTCACATCTATTTCATAGCACAGTTGTCACTATAAACTACTATGAAACTATAACTTAATAATAATAAGGATTTGAGCTAGAGTAATAACACAATGAGTTTCTTCCATCCTCCAGGGTCCTGGACTGTACTATGTAGATGATAATGGCACCCGCCTCTCTGGTAACATGTTCTCCACCGGCTGCGGCAGTAGCTTCGCTTATGGCGTGGTGGACAGTGGCTACCGCGAGGACATGACCGTGGAGGAAGCGTATGAACTGGGCCGCCGGGGCATCACGCACGCCACGCACCGCGACGCCTACTCTGGAGGAGTGGTCAACAGTGAGTATGACTCCGTACACATACCAATGTGTCTGTGGCAACACTTGATCTTGTCTGTGGCTTATTTTAGATTTAGTTTTTTTTTTTACATAACATTATAATGTTGTTATTTTGATCATACTGTAAGACCCAATTACTGAATGTCAGTCTCCAGGTTTGACACTATGGCTCATTGGGAGTCCACTAGTACAGTAGTCTCGCGTAGCCAGATAACTATTCCACAATCTCCAAATGCTAACCCTAACCCTAACCCGAACGGCGAGTATCGGAAGCTGGCTTCACATCCGCTTTATCGCTTCTCAAACCGGATATCAGATTTCCATTGCCCCAGACTGTATGACGGGAGCATTTGCAAGTCGTGGGAGTCAACAGTCTGGCTATGCGCAATCTGGCTAGCCATCGTCAAGAAAAGGGACCGCCCACTTGTCCCTTTTACTACTCTGTCTCAAGAGAATGGGCCACACGAGACTACTAGTACAGTGCTTCTCAAACCATTTATTTTCACCCACATGTACAAATGTGTACAAATGGAACCAAATGGACCGTGGGGTCCAAATAATGTTCAACTGTTAAATCTGCTAAATGTGAAATATTGTTAATGGAATGCTGGCCATACTATCTCTGATCCATGTATGTGTGTGTTTCAGTGTACCACATGCAGGAGGATGGCTGGATAAAGGTGTGCAAGGAGGACGTGTCAGATCTGATCCACGAATACAGGAAGGGCATGTTCTGAGCCAGTGGTTCTGGTTCTCAACCTGTGGGTCGGTGCAACATTGTTTTCTCACTCAACAGTAAACAAACCAACATAAGTGTGATATGATTATTTTGGGGGGTCGGCCTGAAAAGGTTGAGCACCACTGTTCTAAGTGACATCACCTAAGAGTGAGTGTACATGGGACGAATAAGCCTCAAACCACAGTGTGATGCAGTGTTGGTATGGTTGCAGTTGCATGGATGTATAAGAGCTCTGTCTCTGGAACCAGTCTTACACTCACCTGGCTTAGAATCAAATCCAGCAGTGTTTTCCTCCTGTACTGTATGTCCCTTTCACTGATGCCATCTCAGCTCCGTGGACTGTTGGTTTACATATTGTATTGTTATCAGTTACATTTTGTAATCAGTTCCTCACCAATTCAACACACAACTCTAAATAAAGGCTGTTTATTCAAGTCACCTCTCTGTCCTGTCGTGATATCGTTATTGTTTTTTTATATCGGTTATGACCCATACTGAGCAGAGGTTTATGGCTGAGGCTGTTTATCAAATTGATAGGATTCTAAGGTAAAGCAAAACAATGAAAAGGTTTAAAGGTTTTTTGGTTGTCTTTGTTCCTTTTCATTTCAAGGGAAGGAAACAGATTATATTCATTATATTCAAGAAATATGTAATTGGTAAATTAAAATATAACAAAGAACAGTGGCATCTTTACATGTTAAATTGATTGTTTAAGAATCAATCATTAAAAACTGTGGTGTGTTAAAGTTGTGTGCTTGACATAAATGTGAATGTGACTGTCAAACAGGACAGGTATAGGCATGTCAAGTGTTATCTGCTCTACCTCTGCCAATAACTGGCGTAAATGCTCTCTGAACCGGTTTGATGTATTTTCAGTAGACACCTTTTGAGGGGGTCAAATGTTGTACTGACCAGCACAAAGTGAGCATGGGTAGCCTACAGTATTTATTTACAAATCATATTTTAGTCCTGAATCACCTTAGTGATTGATTTTGTTTATACTGGTTTTTATATTTTCTCTTGTAAAGCACTTTAAATTATTAAAGTATTACAATTATTATGAATCTCCTTTATATGTAAGGAGAAATAGAGTGACAATGAAACATACTGTACAGTTACCGCCGAAAGGTGATCAGTCATCAGTTACCAAGCAGAACTCGGCTGAATAGGTTTTCCCTTAAGGAAATGTATCTCAATTCACACAATTTCAGTCTGATATCTATGGATGTTGAAGTGAATGTTTGAATATACTGTAGTATAGTAATACCAGATTATTAATTATTGTGCTTTTTAATAATTCTTCCTCTTATTAAGTAAGTAGCTAAAAACAACAGAAAATACTAAATGGAACATCTGTGACATCAGCTGTTGCCAGGAAGGATTCAGTGTAACAGGTTTTTGCCCAGGGGAATACCACAGTCACAGCCTGGGCCTGAATGTAGACAAGAGTTTTTAATAGATCCTGATCCACAAATACAGGGAAACTGACCTGATCAGTATGGACATTAGTTAGACTGAGGTAATAACAGTTATACAAGTAATAACACTCAAGTCAATTGTTTTCCTTTGCTAGTGGGACATTTGTCCTGCAGCAGAGCATTTAGGTCTGCAAAAAAGAAAATAAATATATATACCACAAACTCACAGAAGTAGTCAGAATGTATAATGGAAATAATATTATTCTGAACAATAAGATGTATCAGGTGGAGTGTATGTGTTAAATGTATTGGAATAGATATAGTCCTATGTGCATGGTTTCACTTTCTGGTTGCCAGAATGTTCTGCCTAAAGGGAACATCTCACATTTGACCCACAACAGATACACCACCACATCTGCAGGTTTACAAAGACATGGATTCAATTGTATAAAAGGAGTGGAGACCAATGTCATACTGCCTCTGTTCATAATAGGAACAATAGCTATAAAACATAACATGATGCTTTTAAAGATTAATCTACTCTCGTGTACAATAGATCACTCTATTGTCTTCATTTAACCAACACAGTGGCAGCTGACTTCCAAACTTTCACTTCAACTCTGTTGTGAAATGAATGTTAGTTGTGAACAGGGTGACCATCATTTTACACAATTTATTGTCTCCACCAGCCGAAGGCAGGGGGAGAGTATGTTTTCGCCCCTGTCCGTCCGTCCGTGCGTGCGTGCGTCCGTCCTCCGAGTTTGTTACCAGCTAATCTCCGGCGCCATTGACCCAGTCGCTGCCAAAATGAGCACACACGCTCCCTGGATGCCAATTCAGAACATCTGCCCCACATTTTTCAAATGGCCCTGTTCTAGCGCCACCATGAGGCTGATGTTTGCAAAACACATTTCTGTTCACTACTCCTACAGATTTTGTCCAAAAATCACGCAAATCAGTAGACAGTATCTATCTCAGTCATGTGATCAACACAGATCTGTCTGATTGTCCATATTCCATCCTGATTGGCTGAGATTGGCTTTCAAAGTTTGTAAGATTGGTTCATTTTGGACAAAATGCCTCAAATCACAAACGCAGAGTGCAATTATCATGAAATCGCACACACACGTTCCCACTAGGCCGAGGAAGAAATGCCACTTCAAATTTTTGAAATCAGCCTCATGGTGGCGCTATAACAGGCCGATTCGTGGTTTTACCTATAACTCCACCGATCAGTTTCAAACTTTGTAAGCACACTCCCTATAGGCCAAGGTAAAACCCTTTCCTTGCATTTTTCACATCAGCCTTTTATAGCGCCACCAGAAGGCAGACTTATGTAAGACACATTTTTGATATTACTCCTTCAGATTTTACCCAAAATTAACACAAATCAGTACACAGTATCTCTAGTCATATGATCAAGACGGATCTGTCCCATATTAAATATTCCATTGGCTAAGATTGGACTCCAAACTTTGCAGGAACAAAACACTACACTACAAAATGTTCAAATCAGCCTCATGGTCGCGCCATGAAAGGTCTAAGTTTGGTGAAGAACACATGCCACCCTTTTTACATTGGCCTATTATAGCACCACCAGGACGCCTGGCCTGGTGGAGACCTGTGCTCAGAAGAGCACTGCATCTAGTTTTGCCAATGATACAAGACTGGTACAACAGACAGGGATCATTGACTAAGACTAACCAGTTCCATATAAGATTCAGATATATAATTATTATATTCTGTGCATGTTTTCTTTACACATGAATAACAAAATAAAGCTACACTAAATATTGAAGACAGAATTCTTCAACTCAGATGCTCAAACAGACGTATACACACAGTTGATCGAAATCTCTCAATACAAATATTTTTTTCGGGTAAAATGAGAGTGCAACCTTAACAAGTAACAACATAACCATATGTCCATATAATTCATATTTAACAACATAATTTTTACATAACGGTATATATTTAGATGAAGTCTATGGCCATACTGGCAGTAATATATTTTGGATGTTTGACACAAACACAGTTACACACTTTATACATTTTACTTTAGACTTTAAAAGAAAGAAGCAGACTGCTGGCGTTATTTGGAACTTTATTAAAAATGAAATAAGCATCAGGCATACAAATTAATGCAACAAACATGCGTCATCTAGCAGACTTTGTCCAATTAAGATTTATCCGATCTTTTATGTATTTGAAGTATTCTTAATTATTTTCAAAATGTCAAAAAAGCTATCAGAGATCTGAACATAACGCCTCACATTCAAAACAAATCTATTTTATATTAGAAAATTCAGCAACATGTACAGATTATATTTGTACTTAGGCTTTTGAGGCAACCAACCCAACCGCATTAAACACACTTAAGTTTTGATAGCATGAAAACAGCATTACAGAATTTACATCACAGGAAAATATGCGTATGCAGGTTTGTATGTATGCATATGTCTTCTTCCTATGTCATACAGTATGTGTGCATACAAATGTGTACTGTATACACTTGAGTGTGTGTCTGTGACACACACACAGACTCTGTGTGTGTGTGTGTGTGTGTGTGTGTGTGTGTGTGTGTGTGTGTGATATCACATGAAAAACAATATCACCAGAAAATCCAAACGGTAAAATAGTACAAATTAAGAGTTGTAAATGTCGAAGTCTACAATAATATTACACATTCAGTAGCAAGTGCTGGATGATTGATGGATGATGATTTATTTTGTTCTAAACCTCAACTTATTACTTATGTCAATAGGTGGAATAGTTTAAATTCATGGTCTTTTACTTTCAAATCAAACAATATATTCCCCAGGACTTTTTGGTGTTATCCTTTTAGCCCAAATGTCTGACTGTATATTGTGCTATTTATTTACATAATAAAGTATTCAATCAATCAATCAATCAATCAATCAATCGTTCAATCAATATGATATGCTGGCGATAGAATGTTGTGTATCCACTCAGCTAATAGCAAGAATGATTACTGACATAATGTGATGATGACATCATAAGACGATTACCACATAATTCTATCCTTTGCTTTGAGAATATAAAGAGCATTTTGTAAAGGTGTAAAGTGGACATGAATATTCATAAGAAAGTATTACACATGCCTTCTTGGAATAATCACTGGTTGTCTAATTGAATGAACCAGATGCTTTTACCATCTTAAAGATATCAGATTACATTTAATAGTCAGTTTATTCAATTTCGACTCTATGTTGAAAAGCATCACTGATGTTTACAATTTTAAGATTCTAAAAAGTCTAAAAGTTTGAAATTCTCTTTTGAACAGTGCTTTTCTCAAACATAATTGTCTATGTTTTGAAAGTGTGCATAATCTGATAATGGTTTTATAACTGTAATGGATTAGTTCCCCTGTTTGTATTAATTTAAGAACGTTTATAACCCACTTCCCGCCGCATTTGTAGAGAGAGGGAAAGGGTGAGAATGTCTCTACTTGCTCCAGTGCATCTGTCTGCAGACTCTGCAAACCTAAAATGACAGATATTTAAACATGAGAGATAACACAAAAGTGGCCAAGAATTGATCATAAATAAAGGAAGATTGCGGTGTGTCTTTCTTCATCTTGGCTTATTTTGTGTGTAAAAAGACATATTTAGCCATTTGTACGCATGCCCTAGCCACTGAAATCAAAATCATTAAAATCTCTAAAATTATAGAAAGGAGTAAATTAAAACATTTTAACTCTCATCTTTTATTTTCTTTATGGGTTCAATCTAAAATATAAACCCATGTTGTAAAACAAAGTTGTCCTTTAAATCGGTTTTGGGGTCCCATAGGGGACCCTTGTCTTTCATTGTAAACATCTAATTAGGGCAAGATTTACTTTACTTTATTTGTTTATTTAGACGGGACAATGCATATTAATGAACACTACATAAATGCTAAGTAAATACACCGGAATTAGCAAGAATGCTAAATTTCATCCGTATTCCCCAAAACAATGTTTAGACAAGGGCCAACCAAGTCAACCAACTAGAACAGAAACAGCCTGGGCCCCCAGGCCGGGACCAGAGAGAATCACAACCTAATATCACCATGACTTACATGTGGAACAAGGTGTCTCTGGCCTTTATGCAACTGGTTTCAGCTTCTCGACCTCAGAAACTGTAATGTAAAAAATTATATAGTTATGATACGTCATCAACTACCACTGACCCACTTCCTGTTATACACAGGAAACATCTACAACTTTTTAATCCTTTGTGCAATTGTTTACTGTCACTGATGTTGAATGTACTGTGGATCAGTAAATTATGAGACCAGAAGTAAAAATAAAGTACTACTTACGAGGTGGAGGGGATGTGGCTGGAAGAAATGGGTAAAGAGACGTCACTGCAGTTAGCACCATATTAATGCAATGGCATACCTTGAGAACTAAAATGTACGTCATTCTATAGTCTCACCTTTCTTCTTCCTGTACATGACGACTCCGATGACAACAACAGCAATAACAGCAAGAAGCACCACCACAGCAATGATGACGACGGTCGGTTTGGCTGCTGGTTCATCTGGAACAATAAAATATAAAGAAAAACAGGATGAAAAAGCGAAATTATCTTAAAACCAACATCCATCAATAACATCTGAATGTAGGACTACAGTATGTGTGTGTTTGTGTGTGTGTGTGTGTGTGTGTGTGTGTGTGTGTGTGTGTGTGTGTGCGTGCGTGCGTGAATCTATCTATTCGTCTGTCAGTCAGCCAGTCTGTCTGTCTGTCTGTCTGTCTGTCTGTCTGTCTGTCTGTCTGTCTGTCTGTCTGTTCACATATCTACCTACCTATTAGTGCCCATCTACCTACCTATTAGTGCACTTGACCCACCCACCCGCAAGCGGGTGGGTGGGTCAAGGTTTCAGACCTTTTCAGGCGGGCGGGCGGGCGGGCGGGTTATCACCACTCTCACGTGCAAAAAATAAATAAGAATAATCACCTGTTCTTATTTGCCTTTTATTCTTAATAAGAGTAGGCCTATAAGAATAAGAATACAACGTTTGAATACGAGCACGACGAGCGAGTTTTAAAATGCGCCAGGTGCGAGGACCGTCCCAATTCCGCTCCTGTTGGGGCCGCGAACCACATCTTGCCAACATTTGACACAACGTGAGGTCGTGAGCACAGCAGAGAAGATGCACAAACAATTCAGCGTGTGTCGCTGATCAGGATTTCACTTATATGTCTCTGTCATCCACACAAGTCCGTTTATAGCTAAATTAACCTCGCCTCACCAGGCTTTCCTGAGAGAAAGCCTGGTATTCGTTTACTAAACAGGTCGTCTGATCCGGTCTAGACCGGATGATATCTTACGCCATTTTGTATTCAAAACGGACTACACTTTGGCCGGAACTACCGACCGGAATCAGTTTTATCACAGTTGGCGCATGCGCAGAACCAGGTTAAAACTGATTCCGGTCGGTAGTTCCGGCCAAATTGTAGTCCGTTTTGAATACAAAATGACATCCGCTCCCGACCGGATCAAAAGCCCGAAATTGGAAGCGATCCCAGGCTATAGCTAAATACTTTGTGTCGGTTAAGTTATATAACCAGCCAGTCAACGGATACGATTTGAAACAACTTTCGCAAGTGAGGCGGATTTTTTGACTGAATGAACCAACCACGCTCACCTCAAGTCGCCCCATCTCTCCAATCTGGTGATTAATCAATAACCAACAGGATTTAATATTGTCCGTCTTTTGCTGTCTGTTTAAAGTGCGAGGCGCTGTATACATATGATTGACATAAAACCGCCATTCTTACCCCGACGATGCCCGGCGATTTAGAGAGAATGAACGTCTTTGAATGAATGTTTTTTAGGCTATTTTTTGTTTTTGTTTTTATAGCCCATGACAATATTGTGCTACTGTAAACATTTCTGTAAAGCGACTTTGGGTACTTAGAAGAGCCGTATATAAAGATGATATACCATCTTTTTTTTAAATGCGGGTTGCGGGGCAGGCGGATTCGTTGATTTGTATATTGCTCTGCGGCGCGGGCGGGTTACGTTCCGTGCGGGCTGTGGGTCGTGCGGGTTATGAAAAAAAGATGACCCGCGCATCACTACTACCTATATATGGGTAGTTATTATGGACCAAATCACTGTGTTCAGTACAAGTGTTTCGCTCTAATCTAGTCTATATTATATCTGGGATTGGGTATTAAGATTATAGTCAAGTGAACCAGGCAGCCAGTTACCTCTTTAATCAGCTGTAGAAACTTGGTTTAAACTGATCTGAATCTTAGATGTCTTGGTGTTTCACTTTACCCACAATTCAGGGCACATATTGTACTGTATGCTCATCTAAGTCAGTCTCAGGTTAATAACCGGTGAATTATTTTTGGTAGTACTGTACATACATACCTATAGTCCGAATCCCGTTCTTCCCCAAGTTGGTCATGATCAGACTTGGGTCCAGTCTGGTATTTATGTCCTCTTTGATCCCAGCGAGCTGAAACACACACTCGTACCGCTTGAAGTCTTCATCTTGGACCGAGGTCAGGTTCAGGTCAACGCTCATCTGGAAGGTTCCATCCTCAGGGTTGGGGAGGGTCTCTCCATGGTCCACGTTCTCCTGGAGCTCCTCTCCATCTTTAGCCCAGTACATGATGACTCTGTCTGGGTAGAAACCTGTAGCGTGACACCTCACTGGAGAGGATAGAGTCTTCTGGAGGAAAGATACAGAGGGACGCTCTGAGAGAGAGAGAGAGAGAGAGAGAGAGAGAGAGAGAGAGAGGGGGGGAGAAAGAAATATTTTGTTAGTGATATTTGTTTGAATTTCAATGTGGATTTGTTGATTGCTTTGATTTATGAACTGTTGTATTTCATGTGCTTCCACTATCAGTGGTGGAGAAGTACTCGTTTTCTTTTTTAGCAATACCGCAATGCAGAAATAATAAGTGAAGTAAAATTCTTATAACCAGTGTAAAAGTATTCATTATGCAGAATGTCGCAAAATGTGTGAATTTTGAAGAAGAAAAAAGAAAGCTCACATCGTGTTACATCACGAATATGTTGTGAGTTAGTAGAACTGCCATTTCTGGGGGGAACAAGTAAGATATTTAAATCTGAGATGTAGTGGAGTACAAAGTATAAAGTATTGATAAATGGAAATACTCAAGTAAAGTAAAAGTACCTGAAAAATGTCCAAAAAAAAATCACAATTTCTTTCTACTCAGTCTGGGTCTCATAGGAGAGCTGTGGGCGGGTCAAATCCATCCACCAGTGACATCACCGATAGGGAATCCAAGCTAATAGAAACTGCAGGCTTTCTATTCCTGAAATGCTGCAATGTTATAATGGAAGCCATTGTTCTCACGATAATAAAAATCTAAATATTTTTTCTTTCAAAAATATTGTTTAAAAAAAAAAATCTGTCAATCGATGATGTCACTGGTGGATGGATTTGACCCGTCCACAGCTCTCCTATGAGACCCAGACTGAGTAGAAAAAGAAATGTGCTATTTTATCATGAACATTAGTGAGGACCCATTATATGAAGATAGGTTGAAAAGTGGTGAAGTCCTCCTTTAAGTACAGTTCTTGAGTAAAAGTACTTAGCTACTGTCCACCATTAACATTAATGATTAACGATAATAAATACCGTTGAACAAATGAAATGAAAGAGATGGAGAGATAGAAAATAGGAGAATAATAGAGAACATGAGACATAAAATGGAGAGAGAAAAGCAGGGATGAACAAACTCTATAAAAAAAATAATCAGAGGGTAGGGGATAAAAACAAAGACAGAGAGAGAGAGAGAGAGAGAGAGAGAGAGAGAGAGAGAGAGACGAGAACAAACATATTATTGAAGGGTAACATATTATCTAAGTATAACTGTTCTATGTTCTTCTCATAGTAATGTTATTACATCTTAACATATTTATCTAAGTACAACTCCATCACATCATGTTGTTTTACCTGTTCTCTGCAGAATGTTCTTCCCGTAGTTCAGATACTTCTTCAGGTATTCAATGCATGTACTGGTCAGGTAGTGTTTCCTGGCAGCTAATTCAAAATTATTCCGTTCCCATCTCAGTTTAGTGATGACAGCTTGTGGTTTTGGAGCAACCCATGTCTCTCTTTTCAGGTCCAATGAGATGAAGTCCTCTCCATCATAACCAACCTGTTTAAAACCATCAGTGTCTCCAGTCTCATCATCCCACTCACAACCATACATCTCCTGGACGATGTGGACACCTGAGAGACAGACAGACAGACAGACAGACAGACAGACAGACAGACAGACAGACAGACAGACAGACAGACAGTGTAGTAAACAACAGACACATTCTTCTACAGTTTGGTGTCAGTGGTTGATATTCAATTTGTACCACAGAGAACAGACCATCACACACACACACACACACACACACACACACACACACACACACACACACACACACACACACACACACAGTGTCAATATGGTTCTGTCTGTCTTACTCTCTCTGTCTGTACTTTTTCTGTCTCGATTTATACTTTGGTGTATGACGGTGTCATGCACTGACACAATAGCAGATCTACAAGCTATAGATCTAGATATACGTTAAGTCACTGTCATTGTATAAAGGAGTGTACGTGTGTGTGTGTGTGTGTGTGTGTATGTCTAACACCTGCATACTGTATGTGTGTGTGTGTGTGTGTGTGTGTGTGTGTGTGTGTGTGTGCTGTAGGTTTGGCACGATCATGTAACTTGACTTGACGATTAAATGTCATCCAAATAATTGTGATTAACAATTTAACTGTGTTTTTGGCATTGATCAATGGAATGCTGAAAACATTTCTGTTTGCGTTTTATGCTTATTTGTGACAAATAACCTAAATACAGTATATACTTTCAAAATAATAGAAATAGACGATCTACAAGTCGATCGATAAACTCACAACACGTTGCGATGCAAGATCTTGTGAGTTTGTACATCATCTATTTATGCTATTTTTGGAAGATGTTTGCAAATGTATGATTTTCTTTTCAACATGGAAATTATTATGATGATTATCCAATATATGTGATTAGGCGATAATGTAATAACTGTGAAAGGCCTATGTGTGTGGCGTGTGCACGTTGTAACGTTCCACTCTTCCTGTGTGTGTGTTGTACTGTAGTTACACAGACAGCTGTGTAGTGCAGTGACACTTCTGTTGTTTTACATTCACTCTGTTCAAAGAACTGATGAAGAGTTACATTTAACATCATGTTGTTGGTTACAACCAGTTCAATTCAATTCAATTCAATTCAATTCAATTCAATTCTTCAATTCAATTCAGTGCGACGCGTTGTGAGCTTGTAGATCTGCTATTTTTGGTGCGTGACACAGTTGTACAACAAAGTGTAAGATAAGTATAATAGAGAGAAAGTGAGTAAATTGATGTGCGTGTTTGTGCGTGTGCATGTGTGGTGTGCGTGCGCGCGCGCGTGTGTGTGTGTGTGTGTGTGTGCGTGCGTGCGTGCGTGCGTGCGTGCGTGCGTGCGTGCCATAAGGAATTACATCTTAATGATTTGTTTTTTCCAACAATGTGAATAAAATAATTTCAGCAGTGTGTAGTGAAAGTGAAACATAAACATACCTCCAGTTTGGTTGAAGCGCTGCTTTACAATGTCCATGCTGACCTTGTAGCTCTGCTGGGAACCCATGAGATTCCCAGTTTCCCTCTCCCAGTACTGTGGGTCCTCTGCTGTGATGTTGTTCATCCAGTCCTGTTTGGGAACGTATCTCTGTGTGTTGCTGTCATAGTGACCTATCTGAACATCATCAACCATCCCAACAGCCACAAACTCTGGGAAGTTTGGGACATCAAAGGATGAAGTGTAGAAGTATTTCAGGGTGTGAGTCACTGTGAGACAAAACGGAAAGATAAAAATCGAACATTATAATTACACAAATACACGTTTGTGCAATTATGTTACACAAAATTTATTTTGATTTAATCCCAACAATTAAATTATGTTTCAATTCATTTCCAACAAACAGATCATTCTTTCTGTATACACTCATCTGTCTGTCAGGCTGTTCTTCAATATGTGCTTATTGTCTTTGTCCATCTGTCTGTCTGTGGATATCTCTCTCTTTCTCTATGTGTCTTTCTGTCTGCCTCTTTCTGTCTATTTGTCTTTCTGTCTCTTTGGCAGTCAAATGCATAATCTATACTCCGTCATGGTGTCTGGCGTCAAAAAATGCAAGCTCACGTTGCAACGAATTGTGAGCTTATAGATATTTTTATTTTTTTCGTCATTAGTTATACATCAGGCTTTACTGTGTAGTGTATGTGTGTATCTCTGTTTCTGTCTGTCTTTCTGGGTCAGAGTTTATATTTCTGTGTTTTGTCCTCTTTTTACTAGTCTGTCTCTGTCTGCCTGTCTGTGTGCACCTGTCCTTCTGTAGGTATTTGTTTCTCCTCTTTCTTTTTTGTCTCTGTTTGACTGTCTTTGTAGTGAACTTATTATCAGTTGAAGTAGGCATATTCAGACATGGGAGAATTCTATTATGTTATAATCTAAGTATATAAGGAATCAGGTTTTAATTTGAATTTAAAATGTAACATGCTATCATTTTGAAATGTATTTAATGGATTCATATTTGTTATATTTAATTATAATTGACAACAATTAGCAAAGAAACGTGGTTTCAGGTTAAAATAACCAGGCTCCCAGCGCCCTCCAGTGGCTACTGTCGGTATTGTTACAGTCGTGAAGAATTGAGACGTTTGATGATTAAAACACTAGCCTAGAATAAAAACTCCGAGTAAAAAGGAAATGTTAATAAAGTATTAATAGTCTAAGCTTAAGTAACTTGGTTATACTAAAAATGGGTTTAACTTATTCACGACAACAACCCAGCATTTACTTTTATAAAAGCCAAGTAACTTCCCAGCGCTAAATTAGCCTGAAGTCAATAAAATCACAATGAATTAATCAATGCACTTTATTAAAACTACAACAGTTTAAGAATCGACGCGTTAACTTTACCTGGAGATGCGACATCTAGGTGGTAAAACAGCAACAGTAGAATAAACTCTCTCATGTTGACGGTGGGTTAGAATAAGCTAAATAAAAGTTGCTCCACTGTGTCTATCTCTGCTCTGCCTCCACACTGACTGTAGTTGATCAGAGTCTTCATCCAGCAGCTGGGCGGTCACTTCAAGCATCCATATCATGACGACGACGTGCCAGCAGCCAATAGAAATTCACCAAATGCTGTTGTCATGCGTTTCCAGGAGAATTCCACCAACACAGGTTGTTAACTTGAAAGTAAAACTAGTAGAATGAGAGTTTGACTGTGACAGAATAATGTTGTTATTGTTTGGTAGAAGCGATATTTGAACTGTTTCCTAAATCAACCCTATATCACATCACAACTGCAGACTAATTTAAAATTAGAGCCATGATGATATGTTAATTGGCTATATAGGTTATATAGCCCATGGTTCTCAAAGTGGGGTCCGGGGACCCCCAGTGGTCCTTGGGGGGTTTCCAGGGTGTCTTCAGCTAAAGGAGTTAAAACTAGAGGCCTAGATAGCATAAAAATCATTTTAACCAGATCTATATTTTATACGTTGGCTATTCAAAAATAGAAAATGTACAAGGATTGTACATCTGCTACTTTTGAAACATTTTGAAAAATCTTCTGGGGGGTTCCTGGCACAGAACATTTTAAAATGGGGGGTCCGGGGCCCAGCACAAAGCTGGCCATGCACAGAAGTTACTCAACTGGGCTGTAGGCTAGAGCAGTGTGGAAGGAGTGATCCTTTTACTTTTAAGAAGAAGCAATACCACAATGTAGAAATAGTCTGTACTCTGGTACAAGTCCTGTATGCAACATGTATTTTACTCAAGTACAAGTACAAAGGTATTGGCATCAACACATTAAAGTAACAAAGTAAAGGTATTCTCATTATGCAGAAGGTCCCAATATAATTAGGCCTATGTATCAACATTTTTCAAAAATATCAGATTTGCAAGCTCACAACCAATGCGTCTAGTGACTTGTAGATCAGATATTTTTGAATAGACTATGTAGGGCTAAATATTAATTAATGAAAATAATCAAATTTGATCTAAGTACGATATTTGTGGAGTAGTAAAGTATTGAAAAATAAATGCTCAGTTGTCAAAAACGAAAGTAGCCTACAGTACATGTACTTACTTTACAACACTCTCAATAATCTTGTACGTACTTAGTAGGCCTACTGTGTTCTATGACATTTCAAATATTTTCACACACACAGACTGTCTGTCTGCCTCCGCAGTAGCCCGTTGCCCAGGGTGATATTGATGTTTCAAATGTTTCAAAAAGAATTTCATGAATAAAATAACCAAAGAAATTCCCTAAATTACAAAACAAATGTTTAAGAAGAAGTGAAAATATCAGATCTGCAAGCTCACAATGCAGCACGAAGCGACACGTTGTGAACTTGTAGAGCTGATATTTTCACTAGTTTGGGTCCGGGGCAAATATCTGATTTCTCTTTTGGGTCTCTTGTCATTTGGGTTAAATTCCTCTGGTCTAGTGTGTTGGGCAGTGAGGAGCAGGAGGTGATATGATGACTGATATGACAGGGTGGTCGTCACTCACTCAGGAACAACGGTGGACATTTAGAAACATATGGACTGGAGCATGGAGAGGATTCACAGGATCTATTCTATAGCATCTGTTTTGAATGGAGTGTATCTCATGCATATTATTGAATTCTGTTAGAATTATTGATTGTGCATAAAGGAACATTGCGCAAGATGATATTCATAGTTATTTCCATCTAATGTCACAAACCCAAAGGCTATTTACAATACATGACCTAATATAACACTTGAAGTGTTATGCAACCATATTATCTATCTATCTATCTATCTATCTATCTATCTATGCATGCATCCATCCATCTCAAAATGCATAGCATCGTTGTGAGCTTGTAGATCTGCTTTTTTTTATCTGCTTTTTTGAAACATTGCTGTAAAACTCTCTCTCATCCAGGGTAAACTGTTGCCACCCTTCTTTGTCCTTTCTTTAGGGTTGACTGCAGGTGGTCTCAAAAACATAAAGGAGAAGAGGCAGAAAAAGACTTACTCTCTATATGAACAATTAAGAAAGACTCCTTAGACAGAGACTAAGAAAATATTTACATTTAATTTTAACATGCTCATGAAGTGTTCTGTGCTCAAAGTGAAAGGTGCAAAACAGCAGAAACCCTTTCGGTCATACATCACTAACGTTTGCTGCTTTTTTGCAACTTTCACTTTGAACAAAGAGCACTTTATGAACATGTTAAAATAAAAATAAATCTTAGTCTCTGTCTAAGGAGTCGTCCTTAAAGGTTTTTGTAGAGAGTGAGTCTTTTTCTGCCAGTTTTCCTTTGTGCAACTCTCTCAACATCTCAATATTATGTTAACATTAGCTATGCAATGCCAGTATAGAACAGGGGGTCCCCACGTGATTTTGAGGGGTCCAAGATGACGGTGAAGTGACAATTTAAGGACTTTCAAGACCTTTTTAATACCTCAAAAGAAAAACTGCATCCAAAGTAAACAACAAAGGAAGAGGCAACATTTTTTTAAATAGCCGATCTACAAGCTCACAATTAGATCTCCTATTTCCAAAAAGTCAAACAATACCTCAACTCCTACATTCCAAGTGCTTATCAGGGTGGGGGTCTCCAGTATGATTATTTTGTGGGGGCCCGGCTTGGAAAGGATGAGAACCACTGGTATAGACCATATGGCCATATACTGAGTACTCTATATATCACATATTTGACACAATCACAGTTTAAAAGTTTTATTTATGACTTTAAAGAAAGAAAAAGATTCTGTCTTATTTGGGACGTTAATTAAAAATGAAATAGGCATCAGACCATTAAATGAATGTAACAAACATTCATCATTTAGTATACCTAGTCCAATTAAGATTTATCCAAATCTTTAACAGATTTTAAGTATTCTTAATTATTTTTGAAACGTAAAAAAAAGAAAACCTCATAACCAATCTATGTTATATTAGAAAATTCAGCAACATGTACAAATTAGATTTTAGCTTTTTTACAATGCAACCAACACAACAGCCTTAAACACACATTTGATAGCAGGAGAATAGAATTACAGTATTTACATCACAGGAAAATCAAATAGGGACTGTATGTGTGTGTGAGTGTGTTGTATGTACAGTATGCATACGTACATACATGTCTTCATGTTGATGTCATACAAAATAATGCATTCTTTATGTACTTGAGTGTGGTATTTATTTGTGTGTGTGTGTGTGTGTGTGTGTGTGTGTGTGTGTGTGTGTGTGTGTGTGTGTGTGTGTGTGTGTGTAATTGGGTAACACATGAATAACAATATCACCAGAAGATCCAAACGGTAATGGTAGAAATGAAAACAGTTGTAAATGTATAAATGTCCACGTCTACAGTGTTATTTACTGTACATATTCAGAAGCAATAAGTGCTGGATGATGTTTGTTTTGTTCAGGATCTCAACTTATACTTATGTCAACAGTTCAGTCATGTCATCAAACATTATATGATTCATAGGCTGGTGATAAAATGTTGTGTATCCACGCTGATAGCTTAAGATGTTCTCCAGAATGATGACTGACATAACGTGTGACATATGACATATCATAAAGACAAATAATCAATTATCACATCTATCCTTTGCTTTAAGAATATAAAGAGTATTGTGTAATTAAAGGTGTAAGGTGGACATTTATAAATAGTCATAAGAAAGTTATTAAAAAAACAAGATTTAGATGGTGATGTTTAGGATGTAATAAGAAAGTTATTAAAAAAACAAGATTTAGATGGTGACGTTTAAGATGTAATCCATCACTTAATATTACCTACCAAACGTTTTTATTACTAACAAAGTCCAACTCAATAAACCAGATGTTTTTGCCATCTGGGACTTGATGCTATCTGATGACTGAACTTTGTTTGGATGGGTTAGATCACTGGTTCAAAAACACTGGGCCAGGACCCATTTGTAAAAAAAAGGAAGAAACAAAAAACATAAATCTGTCTGTAATCCGACAGATTTATGTTTATTGTTTCTTTCTTTTTTTAATTATTATTATTCAGAAATATGTAAAAAAAAAAAAAAAAAAACATTCCCAAAAGAGCAATTTCTTTCATGAATTAAAAACTAAATTCGTTTTTTCCCCAGTAATTTCACGAAGACTTCAAAGAAAAATCTAAGACATTTCATAAATTAAAAAAACAAATGTTTAAGAAGTAGTGAAAATAGCCGATTTACAAGCTCACAATGCGGCGTGAAGCGACGCATTGTGAGCTTGTTTTCACAATGCATTGTGAGCTTGTAGATCTGCTGTTTTCGCTAATGTGGGTCCCAGGCAAATGCCTAATTTCTCTTTTGGGTCTCGAGCTAAAACGCTTAGGAACCAATGGGTTAGATAGATGACATGAAATGGACAGTTTATTCTAATTCACCTCTACATTGAATCACATCACTGATGTCTAAACGTTTTAAATTCTCTTTTAAACAGTGCTTTTCTAAAAATAAAAATAAAACATCTGGCCCATAATTTGAAAGTCTGCATAGTCTGATTAGGTTTTTATAACTGTTATGGATTACTGACTGACCCTTTTTTGCAATGATTTATGAAGGGTTTATAACGCACTTCCCACAGCATTTGAAGAGAGAAAGGGTGAGAATGTCTCCACTCTGTCCATGTGCAAACCTAAAATAACAGAAAATAAAACATAAGAGAGAACACAAAATAGACACTAACTCACCATTCAAAAAGTAATTTTACAAAATGTTATACTTAAGTTTGGGAAGGTAAATAATTACATAATCTCATCAACTTCATTAAATTACATGTATTAATATTTATATTCTAGAAAATACACAGTTTGCTTTGTTTCCTGACTTTCTCTTGCATCTCCCTCTGGTCAAAGCTACATTACTTTTAACTATAGAAGTCACCTGGGAAACCAATTTCAATCGGTGGTCAGATTAAACAGTTTCATTCAATAAAATGACAACACATGGGAGACAGGGAGAGGGTGATCATTATGTCTAAACAATGTTATGTTTAACTTCAGAAAAAGCTAGTTTTGCCGAAGGTGTAAATAGTTTAATTCATAGCAACCCAACTCCACTGTATAACTTATACCATTTCTAAGCTTTTGTTCTTGGGTCCCATAGGACAGTTGGCTTTCATAGTAAATGTCTAATTGGGGTCAGATCTGGACATGGGTCACCAAATGCATGAATTTAGCTAAGTAGAACTGAAAGAAACAGCTTGGGCCTCCAAGACCAGAGAGAATCACTAATATCAACATGACTTACTGTGTGCAACAAGGTGTCTCTGGCCATTATGCATCTGGAGTCAGCATCTCCACCTCAGGAGCTGCAGCCTAATGTTAAAATAAATCATAGAGTTAGTTATGATACGTCATCACCTACCACTGACCACTTCCTGTTATACACAGGAAACGTCTGAATACAACTTCTGACTCCTTTGTACAATAAATTGTTACAGTCAATGATGTTGAATGTACTGTTGATCAGTGAATTATGAGACCAGATGTAAAAATAAAGTATACTACTTACGACAGAGGTCTTCAACAGGGGGTCTGCAACCCCTAGTGGGTCCGTGGAGGTACTGCAGGAGGTCCCCGAAATCGTTGCTTAATTAAACAATAAAAAATAGAAAATAAATGATAATAATAAAATGTATATATTCTTTTTTCTTTCTTCAAAAATGTCAGTTTTGTCTTTCAATATTTTAACCATTTATCTTAAAAATAAATAATGATTCTGTCAATTTTGAATAGCTTGTATACATGATTACTGTGACATTGGTTCTCAGTTAATAAGGTGTGTTTAGAAATGACAGTGGTACTCCAGTGCAGGGGTTTTCAAAGTGGGTGACGGGGCACCCTGGGGTGCCGTGATGCCAGTCCAGGGGTGCCGCGAGATAATTTGATAATATATATAATATCACTACATCACTATCACTTCACTATGCTTAGTAAAACAGACCTGATTTGCACTGTTCTTGATTAATTATTTTTCCATCTACGACAACTCTCTTCACCAAAAATAGCAGATCTACAAGCTCACAACGTGAAGTATTACGTTATTTTCAGTCAGTTCTGATGGAAATTGATATTTCTCCAATATGAAGTAAGATTCTAAAAATTAACATTGTAACTCAGGGGTGCCATGGATGAAAAGGTTATTTACAGAGGTGCCCTGAGTCAAAAACGTTTGAAAACCCCTGCTCTAGTGTACCTTGTATATGTATGTTTAAAATAAAAGCATGAATATGTTTATGCATATGAAACACCATTTTATACATAAATATGCTGTAACCTTCCCCACCCCCCACCCCACGTAGTGGTAGGTGCAGGTGGTCCCTGCTCCATCTCCCCATCAGTTTGGGGGTCCCTGGTCTGTATATACGTTGAAGACCCCTTACTTACCAGATGGAGGGCGTGGAGCTGGAAGAAATGTGTAAAGAGATGTAACTTTAGTCAGCACCATATTAATGCAATGATATGGCTTTAGAACCAATATGTACGTCATTCTACTGTCTCACCTTTCTTCTTCCTGTACATGAAGACTCCAGTGACAACGGCAGCAACAACAGCAAGAACAGAAAGAAGCACCACAGCGATGATGATGATGGACGTGTTGGATTCTGGTTCAACTGGAACAATAAATACAAAGAAACAGAGATGAAAAAGCGGAATTATCTTAAAACCTGACATCCATCCACAAAATCTGACTATATACAGCATCTGTGTGTGTCTGTCTGTCTGTCTGTCTGTCTGTCTGTCTGTCTGTCTATCTATCTATCTATCTATCTATCTATCTATCTATCCATTCGTCTGTATGTATGTCTGTCTGTTTACCTATCTACAAACCTACCGTATCTATGGGTAGTTATTATGGACAAAATCACTGTGTACAGGGGACTCGCTCTAATCTAGTCTATATTACATCTGTGATTGGGTTTTAGGATTCTGGTCATGTGATCAGGCCAGTGACCTCTTTGACCAGCTGTAGAATTTGTCTTTGTGTTTCACTTTACCCAAAATTCAGAGCACATACTGTATGCTCATCTAAATCAGTCTCAGGTTAATAACCATTTAATTATTTTTTATTTAACTTCTATGGTAGTACATCCATACCTCCTTTAGTCTTAATCCCCCAGTTGGTCTTGATCAGCTCTCTGTCCAGGGTGTACTTTAAGTCCTCTTTGATCCCAGCGAGCTGAAACACACACTCGTACCGCTTGAAGTCTTCATCTTGGACTGAGGCCAGGTCCAGGTCAACGCTCATCTGGAAGGTTCCATCCTCAGGGTTGGGGAGGGTCTCTCCATGGTCCACGTTCTCCTGGAGCTCCTCTCCATCTTTAGTCCAGAACATGATGACTCTGTCTGGGTAGAAACCTGTAGCGTGACACCTCACTGGAGAGGATGGAGTCTTCTGGAGGAAAGATACAGAGGGATGCTCTGAGAGAGGGCGGGTGGGGGGGGGGGGGGGGGGGCAGATGGAGAGAAAAAGAGAGAGGGGAGAGAGAAATATATTGTTAGTGTTATTTGTTTGAATTTCAATGTGGATTTGTTGACTGCTTTGATTTAAGAACTGTTGTATTTCATGTGCTTCCACTATCAGTGGTGGAGAAGTACTCAGATTTTCTTTAGCAATACCGCAATGCAGAAATAATAAGTGAAGTAAAATTCTTATAACCAGTGTAAAAGTATTCATTATGCAGAATGTTGCAAAATGTGTGAATTTTAAAGAAGAAAAAAGAAAGCTCACAATGTGTTACATCACGAATATGTTGTGAGTTAGTAGAACTGCTATTTCTGGTGGGGAAAAGTAAGCTATTTAAATCTGAGAAGTAGTGGAGTAAAAAGTATAAATTATCGATAAATGGAAATACTCAAGTAAAGTAAAAATGTCAAAAAAATATCACAATTCTTTTCTACTCAGTCTGGGTCTCATACGAGAGCTGTGGGCAGGTCAAATCCATCCACCAGTGACCAGTCATCGATAGGGAATCCAAGCTAATAGAAACTGCAGGCTTTCTATTCCTGAAAAGTTGCAATGTTCTCACGATAATAAAAATCTAAATATATATATTTCTTTCCAAAAATATTGTTTTAAAAAAAATCTGTAAATTGA
>NC_137819.1:37759187-38054187 GCF_963921795.1 Nannobrachium achirus | reverse complement strand
ATGTCATTTGTAAATGACATAGGGGATTTAATTTAACTGACTAAACCTATTATTGAATATTCAATTTTAAAAGAAAAAAGACTCTAGAGCTGTCACACTTATGCCAGTGTGCCAGTGATCACCTTCCCGTGTGCCAATGTTGGCACCCGTGCATAATGTTGTCTGCCCCTGATGTAGCCTATTATAGGGGACAGAAACCTGGCCCCTTGTTATAATGGTTGATAACTTTCTCTTTCATCATCACTAGATTAGCAGGTAGTGCAAATAACACCCCCAATACTGGACTACTCAGGCCCCATGTGGCAGATGTGTGCCCCTGACATGAACATATTGATTGATTGATTGTTTGATTGATTGAGGATTGATTGATCGATCGATTGAATACTTTATTAACAGTTTGTGAAAAAAGGTACAACGTGGTATGGTACAGATACAAAAGGTTGAAAAGGATAACCTAAAAAGGCCCAGCTAGGGCTTATTTCCCTGGAGGTCATCATGTGTATTCAATTCATCGAATGAAAATAGCTGATCTACAATATAGCTTGTATCTTAGATCTGCAGTTTTCTGCAATTTTTTCATTCTTCGATTTCTCGACCTGAAATGTTTGGGAACTGTCCTATAGGGCTCTGAGCTAGTTTATGTGCTTGATAGGGCTTGAATGTATAGGCAAGTGGTTCTCAAAAATGTTCATGTCAAGACCCCCCAAATTATATCTATCCTATTTGGCTGCGGAACTCCATTTCAAAATTATGTTGTGCCAGGGACCTCCAGAATAGAAACAAGGATTTGAGTTGAAAATGTTCACTTTGAAAATAAACAGTTTACATTCAAAGAGTTGCTGTATATCTGCTATTTTTTAATAGCCAAAGTATATCAAATATTGTTAAAGTGGTTAAAATGATTGTGACACTATGTTAACAAATTTAGCCGGGTACCCCTGTCTGTCTGATAATAATTTAAATTATCATCACAGGGTTTGGAAATTGGAATAATGTAAAAGTGTATGAACAAAAGCATGAGCAGTTGAGCACACATCCACTCATATACTCACTCTCTCGCTCTCTCTTTCTCTCTCTCTCATGCACACACACACACACACACACACACACACACACACACACACACACACACACACACACACACACACACACACACACACACACACACACACACACACACACACGTAAACACGTGTGCACTTGCAAAGTTTGTGCCACACCTATTTTCTGTATTTGCATGCAGCCATTTTGTGTCTTCTTCTGTTGTGTTGAATTGGCAGGCACACATCTTTCAAGTGTTTGTGAAAGTATTTTGGAGTCAACACACACATCTCGACACATTACAGACTCCATGTCAGTCCAGCAACTGAACTTAAATGAATTCAACATGTGAAGAGTTTATTATTCATGATATAAAATAATATTTTGAATACATTTCCTCATATCCTGCTAATCTAACAGGCCCAGCACAACCTTGAATTCCTGAAGGCTCCTTAATTCCTGAACTTGTTCATAAAGCCTTACAGTACAATATCTGATGGATATACTATTACCTAAGTTGAAACATCAGAGCATTTGAACGTGTCATACTGCGACGTGTTGTGAGCTTGTCGATCTGCTATTTTCAGTGAAAATTTCCCCATAATAACAGAAAACTGAAAAGACACTAGCATAGAGCACTGAGGGACTCCGCTAAACCAGTTTAGTTTAGTTTATTTGGATCCAGGGCCGTGCTTACCATACAGGCAAAATAGGCAGCCGCCTGGGGCCCCCTCACAGCCTGGGGGCCTCATGAGATTATTATTATTATTTTATTTTTTAACCAACATGGCCATCAGGGGGCCCCAGTTGAGCTCTCAACTGTGAGACAGAGAACAGTTGAAGTGAGGGTGAGGGTTAACATTAGCTCATTAGAATCTGAAAAGAGTGTGGCTCTCAAAGGTGTGACCAGAGAACAATGGTCCTGATTACCCAAGCGGTTCTTTTGTGTCTGTTCTGTGATGTCACATACATTACTTTAACTTTAAGAAGGATCGATGCAGGGAATGGATACATTATTTCTAAAGTGTGTGTATATATTTATATTTAAAAAAAGTTTTGAGGGCCCCCATATTTATATATACATAATATATGTGTATCAATTCCATTTCATTTTGGGGGCCCCAGATAGTTTGAAGTGGGGCCCGGGATGAGATCAATATAAAAGAAGGGTAAAAAGGGCCTTAACATGAAATGTGATGTTTAACTTGAAATACTTTCACAGGGTTTACTGGGGCTTCTTAAAGATGGCATGCATAGTTTGTATACTGTTTATTTATATTTAACATTTTGAGGGGCCCAAATATATCCATTTGGGGCCTCTCAATCTCTCAAACAGAAACACCCAGGGGGCTCCATGAGTTATCGTCAAATATAAATAAACAGTAAAAAGGCCCTTAACATAGTCATGTAATGTATGTGTTTAACTTCGAATGGATATGTATAGCCTTAACCCACTGACTGTCCTGTGAGACAAACTTTGTCTTTGAAAACCACTGCAAAACATGCACTTAAAAGTTATTCTTATTCTTATTATAATTACGTTTTTTTAAAACACTATAAGTAATAACACTGATTCAATTCATAGGTTTAATAGTGTATGAAACTTGAGCTGAAGTGTGTTATTTAACATGAAGCAACCATCCTTAGATGACATTTCTGCCACAGACATGCAGCTAATTACCACCTGAAAGAAGTCTGATTATCTGAAAAGAGCTTTAATGTCACAAGTTACTTTAGTCTCCTTAAAAATATAAACAAGATTTATACTGTATATATTTATATTTAACGTTTTGAGGGCCCCCAAATTCATTTGGTGCCCCACCAGCTCTCAAACTCAAGCTCTCAATACCCTCATATATAAATAGTAAAAGGGCCTTTAACAAAAGGCTGTTAACATGGTCATGTAATGTAATGTTTAACTCAGTATTCTTATTCTTATTACTTTACCTGTCCTGTGTAAGTTGCTTCTGGTGAGAGAAGTTGAAGCTCATTCTTTATCTTCTATATGTCAAACATTGTGGCCATCCATAGCTGAGTGGTTAGTGAGCCTGCCAAGGGAACCAGATCCCTGGTTGTCACAGGTACGATTCCAGGCCAGGTTAGCAATGTGTTGCAGTGTCCCTGAGTAAAACACCCAACCCCTGTTTTCTCCCTCCTCCTCTTATTATTTTCTCTGGAATTCTTTTGAAAAAGTGCTAGAGTTTATAGGCTATTAAACTTGTGTTATTAAAAAAATATATATATATATATATTTTCAAATAATTAAAAGCTAAAATATAGGAAACAAAACATAAGGGAGTATTTATTCGCGACCCCTAGAAATTGGTCCGCGACCCGCATATGGCTCCCGACCCAGGGGCCTCAAACTGGGGTTTGCCTGGGGCCTCCAAATCGCTAAGCACGGCCCTGTTTGGATCCTCATCAACATTATCACTAAACATTTCACCCTGTAATCCAACAAATCTTTGTGGTTAATCGAAAAAGGCAAAGGCTGAAGGTTTGTTAGAGCTTATATGCCTAGTATCCTTTCTACATAGCCTATCGACTAACAGTTTCAGTTCAAATACCGTAAAAAGTTCATATTGAATTAACTTATATTCCATATTTACATTCATGATTTACTTTGCTTGTATTAAACAAACATTCAAAAAATATTCAATATGCTATTTACATTCATAACTTCATCCATATACACCCGAGTACACACAAACCTAGATTCTATATAGGCCTACCCATATAGGCTATAAATCAATTCAAACATACATGCTGTATATAGCCTACTGTATGCACCTACATCGATCAGTTAGTTATTACATAAACATTATCATTATACTGAGCATACAACTCCATATTCCTTATATGTTATCATATACTGTATGTACAATATGATATCGTGGTGCTAACCACATAGGGTTAATAAGTGATAAAATGAATTGCTGCAAACAGGTTGTCATTCTATTCTATTGAGGCCTGGCTTGCTGAGTAGGCTACAGTTGGCCTATTGAGGGATTTAGCAGCTTACAGCGCCACTGGTGGTCAGACCATGTATGTTCATCTGGAGACTTTCTGGGAAATCACATGGTGATACTGATCAGGCATAATAGTGGTAGAGCTGCCAGTGTGTGTGTGTGTGTGTGTGTGTGTGTGTGTGTGTGTGTGTGTGTGTGTGTGTGTGTGTGTGTGTGTGTGTGTGTGTGTGTGTGTGTGGCACACCAGGAAGAATAGCTTGTTCATTTTGTTTTGACTCTGTCACAAAGCTGTCTTATAGTAGTGATTGGAAAACATTGAGCATTTCTGGAATTCAAACTGAAAAATACAAGAAATACTGGAGATGAGTTAAAAAGAAGTATGTCTGTCTGTCTGTCTGTCTGTCTGTCTGTCTGTCTGTGTGTGTGTGTGTGTGTGTGTGTGTGTGTGTGTGTGTGTGTGTGTGTGTCTCTCTCTCTCTCTCTCTCTCTCTCTCTCTCTCTCTCTCTCTCTCTCTCTCTATCACACACACACACACACACACACACACACACACACACACACACACACACACACACACACACACACACACACACACACACACACACACACACACACACACACACACACACACACACTTCTTCTTGTTAATTAAATAGATACATATTGTGTTGGTGTTTTGAGAAGGGGGGAAATGTGACAGACTGCTGTCTATGTTAGCACGCCATCTGCTGGTAGAAGAGAACAAATCCTTAACCATGCACCCACCATGAGGAGAAGCAAAGTGAAAGTAAAATGAAGTGGGTGAATAGCAGTGGATCTCCGACGATCACATCAGTTATTGTTCCCCTGTTCGCCAGGTCTTCTGTATCTGACAGAACTGAAGAGAGAGCCTGTCTAGTGCAGCTATGAACATCTTTACGCTTTACAAGCTGGCCTTGGTTGCATTGTTCTGCTTCTTCGTCCACGGTATGGTTGTTGATTTCATGCTAAAGTTGTCATGTTAGTGTTACATTGTTCTACTGCTGCATAATGTGGTGGGGTCTGAATGGTAATTGGTAGAATCGAGTTGTAATAAGTGGATTAGTGGATATATATTGGAGACTTGTGTTCTTGGAGTCCCTGATCTAGCGTTTTGTTTCGCCGAAAAGTAACTGAAAGTCACTATATGTTTTAATACAAATTGATCTATATTATTTTAACCTAGACGTCTTTGTAGTTGTAGCGTCCACCCTTTTATGATGAAATACGATTTGTCACACAATAATAAATTGTGTAATAGCCTAATATCTTTAGTCTTCAGCTGGCTACTGATGTGTTTATGTACAGTCGCATAGGGAGCGCAGAGCCATATGCCCCCTCCTCTCCCTAATAATAACAGAATGATCTTAAGTTACCGCTGAATTGAATCTACAATACATCACCCTACATATCATAACCTATGTGTGTTTGATACTAAACTATTACAACTTTAATTCCGAAAGTGCATGGGCTGCTAGTCGTTTGCATATCCGGTGTAGAAAGTGCACTGCTGTGTGTGTGTGTGTGTGTGTGTGTGTGTGTGTGTGTGTGTGTGTGTGTGTGCGCGCGCGCGCGTGGGTGTGCACATACCATAGAGTATATATAAAAGGCACATACAGTAAATAGAAAACAGTCTTGCCCTTCTAAAAAATACATTTGAAAATCATGATTGTAAAATAGCTGATGCTATCATAACAAGCAACTGCACATGTTAGTTGACACTATTATTGAGCCAAGCAAGCCCTGAGACTTGTTCTGAAGGACACAAAAAACTTAAAAGCAAACCTATTTCCCATGGGGATAGAATGGACTACAAACCATGACACAATGTGACATCACTCCACTGATAGCCTAGGGCCTAGGCTACTACTACATGAATCCATTAGAACAGTGCTTCAACCTGTGGGTCGGGACCCATGGGGGGTCCCCAAATTATTTTGGTGGGTCCCCACATGATTAACTCAATGTGCAACATTGTTTTCTCTCTCAACAGTAAACAAACCAACATAACGTTTAAGTTCATAGAGGGTATATAAAACGACAATTTGAGGAGTTTTTAATACCTAAAATGGCAAATGAAACATTGACCAAATAGTCAAATATTAGAGGCAGAAATTGTGAAAATAGACAATCTACATGCTCACAACGCCTCGCGTAACGTGTTATACAAAATGTAATGCCTCGACTCTTAAGTGCTTGTCACTGACAAAAGTTGTCAGGGTGAGGGGTCCCCAGTTAAAGTATGATTATTTTGGGGGTCGCGGCCTGAAAAGGTTAGAAAATACTTCAGCACCACCAGCCGGTGGGACAGCGACCATGTGTCAAGAGTAGCCTACAAGCTTTAACCAGGTAATAGAAACTTTTTTTTATAGAGCGATCCCTTGAATTGTAAGAAACATCATAATTGTTATATAGTAAGGTTATTCTCCTCAAAACTGTCCGACAGTACAAAGGCAGGGCCTTTAGCCAATGAGGGAGCAGCGTTCTTGGTGACATCACCAACAACAAGTGCGATCTGATATAAATTACAACAACACCCACATGACATCTTTTGTAGTTTTTTTGTAGTATTTAACTTTAAGCACCCAATGCTTTTCCAATGGGAAATGAGTCTGGAGAGAGAGGAAGAGAGACCCATTCAATCCCTCAGTATCAGGAGTCTCAGAAGTAATGTTGGAGTGCCCATTTGGGCAGATCTTTATCTTTATGCCCATATATGGTGTTCCATGTTGGAGTGCCCGTTGGGTAGATCTTTATAGCCATACATGGTGTTCCATTCAAGCCCAGACTGTTTCGTAGGAACAGTATTTCTAGTTACTGTAATGCAATGATGTTTTCATGTTTTCAAATAAAACTTGTTGTGTGATGTGTGCAGGCCATAACCACCCACAGCTAATAACCCAAGAGAGAAAAGCAGAGAGGCAAGCAATAATCACACACGCTATCTCCTTGATTCTCCTCTCCTCTCCTCTCCTCTCCTCTCCTCTCCTCTCCTCTCCTCTCCTCTCCTCTCCTCTCCTATAGGTTGTGCCTGCAGATGTCCAGTGCTGGAGTGTTGGTATGTGAAGGAAGGTACTGGTGGAAGAATGAGCCAGGAGAGCTCCCTGCTGCACATCAGTACAGATGCACACCACCAGCCGACAGACACACCATCACACCAGCAGTCTTCAGATATCAGCCCTGAGATGATCTACTATATCAATGGTTAGCTCTTATTCCTGTGATTTGAGAGGTTTCCTTTGTGGTTGTTTACTCATGAGCACTGACACGTCGTCTCGAGTCTTTAGTCTAGTGGAGGGAAACTACTTGACTTTGCCCATCCAGACTTCCCCAGCTGGAACAAGGATTCAAACTCGACATTTGTCTCATTCCACACTCGCTTTCTAATGTGTTGGCTGCTTATCCTACCCAGTGATGTGCACTTGAAGTTATACAAGTGGTAATTGGGGAAAGTTTGCTTTAGTAAAGACTGAGAGCGTCAGAAGACTTATTTTGAGTCCAGAAGTGCTTTAGAGCAGTGGTTCTCAAACCTGAAGACTCCCAGAAGAGGAGATTTGTGTTAAATAATTAAAAAGTATTAAAACATGTGAAAGACTTCCAAAGACTCACCCAGAGTCAGTGATGGAAACATTCTTTGCACGTTTTGGTATGTCAAATTCCAATGTCGAGGATGTAAAATACATTCACATGTGTAATTGTTATAATAATATAATATAATATATATTAATAATTTGTTTTAAAGAAAAGGTCATAATTTTCATCGTAATATTTTGCTGACTCTTACGTCCTCAGACCCAGAAGCCACTCTCTGCCACCCCTCTCTCCACGCTCCCAGCGGCTCCGTCCAGAAGCCCCAGTGTGAGATCAACCCCTTCGTGCCTCAGCCCTCCAGCATGCACTGGGCTGCCTCGCTCACTGAGTCTGCCCTCAGTCCCATCTATCTGCAGGCTGACTGGTTCTCTGCTGCTCTGCAGGGCCTCGACAGACAGATAGTGGTGTCCAGTATTGTGCGCGCTCCCACGGCAACCAAAGAACCCAACGGTAAATAGTCAGAATGGACTAGAGCAAGGATGAGCAATCTTTTAGGGCATCTATTGCTGTTTATAGATGCTCATATATTGCTGTTTAAAGGAGTAGTTCACACACAAAAAACGTATCTTCTATCAATAACTCACCCCATGAAGCCTTCATGGAGATTTCTTAGTTTTTGTTGAATTCCTAAGCCAATAATTTGATGACCGGTCATCAGATTTTTGTTTTAGGAATGTGACAAAAACTAAAGCATCTCCATGAAGGCTTCATGGGGTGTAATTGATAGAAGATAAACTTTCTTTTGGGGTGAACTATATTTATTTAACAAGACTAGAGAAATCTACAATAGGCTGCATCAGTCAATAATTTTATATTCATTTTTAAATCACTATTGCATTTCTTTGTCTTCTCTTAGCCATTTACATGTTTTTCCCCTCTATCTTTCCTCTCCTCCCACAGTGATTCTGACTGTGTCCAGTAAGAGCGTCTCAGTGCAGGCCAGACTCGGGGAGCCAGTGTTGTTAGACTGCAGCCTGTGGGCTGACCCCTCCTCCCCTCTCTCCGGCCTGGGTTTCGCTGTCGAATGGCGCTACCAGTTCCGCGGCGACGGCCGCCTGGTGCTGGCCTACGACGGCAAGAACGACCGCTTGGCCAGCGGCGGGGAGGAAGGGGCCACGCTGGACTTTGGGGGTCTCCACGAGAAGGGCAACGCGTCGCTGATCCTGAAGGAGGCCAAGGCGCACCACGCTGGGACGTACATCTGCGCTGTGTTCTTGCCCTACCTCCTGGCTCAGGTGTCGGTGGATCTAGAGATTGTGGGTAAGAGCAGCAGGGGTGATGACATGGTACATGATGTGTTGGAAAAGGTTTTCTTTAGGATCATCTTTGAGTAGAGTCAGGAATGATAGGAAAGTTATTAAACCAGATATACAAGCAGATATACAAGATCATAGCGTGTCACTTCATGCCGCGCTATGAGCTTGTAGATTTGAAAATTCATGAACATTTGTGCAAATCTATAATATGTATATGTATTTTTTTAAATCAAACATTTTTTTACTCAAATCTTTGCTTCTGAGGGGGTCCTTGCAGCATAATATTTTCAGACGGGGGTCCACGACCAATACATATCAATTTGGTGGTCCTTGACATGAAATGGTTTGAGCACCACTCATATAGCAACATACGTATTATCTGAAAATGGTTAGGATTTAGAAGACATGTAGAATCTGTCTCAGGTCTTAATGGGTTAATGGTTAGTTTAAGCTATTGTTGCATTGGTTCATCAGGAGGTTAATTCCAGGGCTGACTGCCTTTAAAATGAAATACCAATGACAGCTCATGCTATGTTTAGTTCATGATGTCATGAAACAAAACCATCGCACCAAAATGCCTGCTCATTAAATTGAAAGTGAAACAAAGTCACGAAATGCTGTTAACATCTCTATTCTGTGAGGAACGTTCACCGAAAATAGAAGATCTACAAGCTTACGACACTGTGCAATGTGACACGCTGTGAGCTTGTAGACCTGCTATTTTTGGTGAAGATATTTGATGCAGACAGAAAAAAGCGGTCCAAGTCTGTTTTTTAGGGTTTAATGGAGGGTGGTTAAAGTGTGTGTGTGTGTGTGTGTGTGTGTGTGTGTGTGTGTGTGTGTGTGTGTGTGTGTGTGTGTGTGTGTGTGTGTGTGTGTGTGTGTGTGTGCGTGTGATGCTATTTCCATTTGCAAAAACTGCACACATTAATAACCTAACATACTGTAGCTAAAGATTGGACATGGAGGCCACATCTTTATTATACTCTATGTGTTGCTTCTTAACTTATATCCACTCTCCACTATCTTATCTCCAGAACCTCCATCCCTTTCCATCTACCCCTCGCCGCTGCCACTATCCTTTCCCGGCCAGGTGGTCCCGTTGCTGTGCGAGGCGTCTGGCTTCATTCCCCTGTCTCTGGAGCTCAGCTGGGAGTACGTGGGGGCTGACGGGAAGACCAGGCCCCTGGGAACAGGCAGCGTCACCGGTCACAGGCAGGGCTGGGACGGCACCTACAGCCAGAACACCAGGCTGGACCTGGACACGGCCAAGCTGGGCCTGGGCCCAGGCGGGGAGGTCGCCTGTGTGGCCGCCCATCCCGGAGGCACACGGCGAGCTGCTGTTGACCTCAATGTCATCGGTGAGACTCTTTAACCCATTTTGGGGTCGTTACCTTTCAAGACTGCTATGTACCGCTATGTACAGCAGTGGTTCCCAAACTGTTCAGGTCGAGGCCTAAACGAGAAACTACACGTTTGCCCGGTATCCAAACTAGCGAAAACAGCCAATCTACAAACTTTTTAGGAAAATGTTTTTTAGGTCAGGATTTAGAAGGTGTTTTTAGAATCGTCCTCAGGCCTAAATAGCTTACAGCCAGACAGCAATGCAAATAGTCACAACCTTTGGGTATGGCATGGGAAGGGTGCATTTGCATTTCTTTCACCATAGTAAAAAAAACTGCATTCATGGTCTGGAGAGGGCACTTTTTACAGACACGATAAAAAGGCAGGGGCTCAAGCCCCCTTTGATGTCTAAGTGTGCCTGCTTCCCAGCCCACATGATCTGTCTGTGATCTTCAGTAGACACATTTAGGTCTTCACTGCTTCCATGTGTAAACAACGAGCAGACGTGCCCTCAGCTCCAAGGGAAACACTCTTCCAGTTTAGTATAATAATTCAGTCTGATGACTCGCATTAACTAAAGCATCCACTTTGCTCGATGCTATTCCTTGCAACAAAACAGTTTTAAGGTTAGTTCACACCAATGCAACTCCTTGCAACTGCCATTGGGGAGAATGGTTGCAAGTAGTTGCATGTTGCAAGGAGTTGCACGGGTGAGTTGAACTTCCACCGAGTAAATGCTCGATATGTTGCAGTCAATGCAAATTAGGTTTGTGTCCATCTGTTGGAAGTGGTTAAATATGCCAGCTGAATGTAACACAGAGAAAATGCCCACAAGAAAGATATTTGATATTATTTAATCATTCAAATATCAATCATGTGGGAAAGATGACAAATTCACAGTTGATTTCTTTCATTAGCATTTAACGTTTACACTCCAAGTGACCACAGTCATGCAGTTTTACTGAAGCACAGTTCTACTGTATTGTTTGTTGTCCTTTATGTTGCTTATACCTTTTACCTTGCAGGGGTCAGCAGTCCTTCCATTGAAGACTCCATGGCAATGGTTGGTGTGGCATTAGTGCTCTATGGCCTGATTAAGATTGTCTCCTGGACCTTCAGTAGCTCAGGTAAACAATAATAAAAAGAAACAACATTATCAAAATATTTGTAATATTAAGTAAGTGTAATATTATTCACTGTTGGCAGTAATATCAACCTTTTTTATCGATAAATATAGGCACAGATGACGCTAACCGTGACAAGGTAATTCTACTGTAATGATGATGCTATTGTTATCTTCAGAAATCTTAGTACATGTTTCGACTTTGTCTGTTACTTCTCTTCTGTAACTATCTATCATTGTCTCCCAATTACAGAAAGAGAAGTAAACATGAAGGAAGGACAAGGAGCCATGATTGCTCCAATTGCTTCTTTCTGGTGTTTGATTTTACACTTTGTGAAAAGATTGTAAGTCCTAAAGATGGACAGAGGTTTTGTAGCGAGTGAGTGCTTGTGTTCTAGATAGTGATTTCCCAAGGATATTTATTGAGTTGTAACTATTTCACAACTCTGCCACATTTAGTGACTAGCAGGAGGTTACTCACAAAAAGTATTTTTGCTTTTCTGGTATTGTAATTATGATAATGACAACGTGTATGGGCTGGTTGTAAATATTTTATTTTTAGCATTTGTAAATTTTGTTAAAATGCTAAAACCTTGCATTTTTCTAGTTTGAAATAAATGAAAAGGTTTTCTGACATGATATGTACAGTAGGTCATGGAATATGCAAAACACTAGAAGACCTCACTTCAGACTCTTCTTAGTGTCAAAGTGTAATTAGCAGCAAATATAATCATAGATAGACCTAACCTACATTGTACTCTAAAAGCAGCTATTGCACTAGTCTATTAAGACCACATCAAATGTTACTTAAATTAAAGGGCTGTGTTGCAAGGGAACTTAATTTATACATTATGAGCTATGAGTCTTCAGCTCATTGACAGAGACTTTTAATTTAATTGACCTGCACCTGCTGTGACCAGGATTTTTTATCCAGGTGTGCAAAGAACTTATCTGTCTAGTACGCAGCCAAAAAACAATATACAACTTTTGTATTATTTGATTGATAGTCATTTTGTATAATGTTTTGAGAGTTTAAAAATACTTTTAAAATGTACAAGTAATTATCTCCCTCTCTTTAATCTTCTCAAATGATTTAAGCATCTGTGTTTGTGTGTTTGTTGCTGGAAAAGACATCAAACCATGGGCTATTTTTAGCACCATAGTAGCCGTCTGTTGATGTCCAGGTGCATTTAGCAACCCTTTTCCCCACATCTTCCAACCGACTGGCCCCAGAGTTGTCCTGACTTCATTCGGCTGCCAGTCTGTATTCGTCTGAAGTAGTCTGTTTGGTGGAGAGACACCTTAAGATGAACTATTACGTTCTATGTTCTATACATCCAAAAAGTAGGCCTACCCTGGAATATTCTCAACTCCTCCATTTGTCGAAAACGAAAAGAGGGAGGGACCTTTTGATGCATGCATGTGCAAAAAGAACAGATCTTCAAGCTACCAACATTCGACAAGCTAACAAGAGAGATAGAGTGAGAGTTCCATTACTGAGGTGAGTGATTAAAGGGATTTGACCATTTAGAAAAAGATGTGATGCAGTCTGTCTTAGCCACCAGACTTTTATGGAAATCTATGTGGATATTGATATTGGGGACAGTATCTCTGTAGCCATTAAACGAAACGGGTTTCTTACATTGATGCTCCTACATCATGCAAGCACCAGTTAAAGTTGCTTTCCATCCCTCATATACTGTGTGCACAGTGCACATCCCATAACCCACACACTGCACATCATTTTGGAGCTCATATCTTTGAACGGGTAAGGGCTAGTATGACTAATAGGCGAGTGAGAGTCACAATCTCTACACAGGCTGTTACACTGACTCTTGCTCCTGTCACCACTACTTGATTATGACTGTGAATACACTGCATTCCACATACAGAATACACATTATACTCCATTTGATAAATTCTAGTTCATGGCATGCAATCATAGACCGATAGACGTATTCACTATTAATTAATGAGTGGTTATTGGTATTATTAAAGATGTCTCTTTTAATTATTCCAGTCATGATCAATCAAGCTTAGCTTGTTAATGGATGAAATTAAATAATTCAGACATCATTTCCTACATAAAACACGCCTTTGGGGGGCCTTTAAATTATGTTATAGCAATTTCACACCAGAAGCGTAGTTAGTGCATGTCTTATGCTAATGGAGGGAAGATGTTCCACCATAACCCATATCATTGCTGTAGTAACAATTACAATTTAGGCATTTAGCAGACGCTCTTAATCCAGAGTTACTTACAATAAGCAATGACAGCATCAAATGCATAGCAATAGTCAGGTAAACCAAGAACACATCACCATCAGTCTAACAGTAGAATAACCACACAAATAAATCTCTAGGCCTATTGATATACACAACAGGATACCAGGTCAACAAATTAACCTAGTTTGAGTACAGTACATAACATGCCATCTGAATTACATTAAATTACATAAGTGATCTAACAGTGAGCTTCTTAATTGGAGCATGTTTATTACTACAGAAAATACAATCACAAAGGAGTCTAGTGCTGCATTTACACAAATCTTCTCAAGCACAGTATCCCACTCAATACTTTCTACATCAGAAGTAAAATCATTTTCAAAAAAGGTTCTTCTATGAATTACTTTAGGCCCTGCTTTAGGAACCTTATTCACAGTTAAGCGACAATATTGTGGTCACTGAAGCCCACAGGTACAAAAACAGCTTTAAAAGATCTTCAAAACATGTAGTACAAGACAAGTACATGATTATGAAGATGACTAGAGAGATGACAGAGATGACCATATGATGTACATGACTATAGAGAAGTATATGACTATAGATTTGTATATTAGACATGATAGGGGTTGACTCTTGAGGTCTCAAAGGCCCATCGGGACATGTTCTATTTGCCCAAAGGTCATGCCCACTTGCCTGTAAACAGTCCATTATAAAATGATAGGTAAAATTTGAATTACTGTTCAGTGTGTTCCATTTAACACGTTCGATAAAAAATACCAAAATCATGTAGTAGGGTCTACCTGTAGACATGAATAGCTATGATGAGTACTGAGTGGGCACCTGGACGAGTGGGCACCGGCACCTGAACAAACTATTTTGGTAAATAAACTCTTATATTGTACTTTTGACCATGTTGCTGTGTTGTATTTGAGGGTTTAAAGAACAGTGGGTTAAATATCACTTAACAACAAAGTTATAAAGTAAAGTTATAAAACACTTACACAATTTGTTTAAGTGTTTTAAAACTTTTGCATCCACCCCTAAGTCAAGTGCCCACTCGGCACTCGTCCAGGTGCCTACATGTCCCCAGTGCCCAGATGGTTTTGGTGCCCAGTTGTCCAGGTGCCCAGTTATCTCGCCTACGGCCTGCCCACATGACATGTCCCTAGTGCCCAGATGGTTTTGGTGCCCAGTTTTCCATAGTTCCCAATCCCAGCCCACCTGACCTGGCTGTTACCATTTACCAATCATAATAAAAGAAAAGAAACAGAAACTATGCCACTTCGGTTCTGACCGGTAAAGTTTTCACGATAAGCAATGCAATGATGTTTTTATGTGTCTCTAATGTCGAGACCTGGGCAAAAATATACCCCTGTGTGAATCCTATGCGTCAACGGCAAACAAACCAACTAGAACCAATAGATAAAGCCGTTACTGAGCAACGTTTCGTCGAGGACCAATCGGGAGGTTCGACTTTCGCGTGTCATTTTTAGTTCTCGGGCGCGCAGACTGTTAAGTTGACGGTGAAGTATTGTTTGGTGAGGTTAAAGTATGTTACATTTCAGAAATATATAATTGTCTCCAATCAACAGAAATCGACCCGGTTGATATACAAACGACGTTCATTTTAAGCCAGTGATATGTTGGTTTAATTGCGGCTTCCCTTTTGGTTTGTTTTGTATCACAACATTGTTTTGTCAGCTCTGGGCTGCTAAGCGGCTAATGCTAAGTGTACGTTCAGGCAGGTTTTAACTTCAATATTGGGTCATGGTGGATTGTAGTGTCTAGTGCTGAAGACGAGCCCGTCAACACACTAAAAGGTATGTGTGTCACTGAAACAGAGAGGCCATATGTTAGCGTGTGTCTCTTATACGAACTGAGATCTATTACCTGTTTCTTTTGTTGTTATTATTCTCCCACAACATGATTAATTTGCGGGGGAACCATTGGATCCGGCTCCTATTTTATTGGATCCGGGACCTTCCCTCGTTCCCTGTCAATCAAAATAGTGCTGTTTGGTCATTTTTATGTTTTCATGCTTCCAAATGGAGACCTTTTTGGCTGCAGCATTTTTATTTACTTTATATTTTCATGTTTTTGTTCATTTTCTGATGTGGTGCTTCATACTGTGGGTGACAGTGACACACGATAGACAAGCTATATGGTGTCATCGAATTTTGTTAACAATACAAAATGTATTTTTTATATTTGCCAGATTGATCATTCCAAATTGATAGATTGACTATGACTACCAGTGTTCTGATGGGTCACATTAGCCTGATTTCAGACTCAGCGCTGGAGCTTGAGTCTGAAGTTGTCCCTATTCTATTTGATTAAGGGGAGGGGATTTAAAATTTGACATTCCCAATCACAAGAGATCTGGTGGGAGAGGTTGTGTTTGACTTGTGTACACAAAACATTCCCCCTCCCCTGTATGACAGGCATCAAACAAGTTGTTGTCTTTGATGTTTCATTGATTAGAGAGAAGCACTAACAAGCTATTGACACTTGTATGGCTAAATCAATTCCTGCAGTTCAGAACCCCTCTGAAGTTCAAAGGGAGCAATTAAGAGCTCTGGTGAGCCACCCCTCCCTCCACTGTTTCTGTTGGTTTTTCAAAAGTTAGACCCACCCCTCCTCCGTCTTGCATTGATTTCATTGGTTGGTTTGCCAAGATACCAACAGAAAGAGGTGCGTCATATGGCAAAACCAGACCAAGAGAAGCAGTCCACTCAGAGAGTGGGCGGGTCTATTGGCTGGAGCCAGGCAAGGGTCACATCATGTGTCAACATGTTGCTGATAATGTTAAGTCAGAGATAATAATAAAATACATTAAAAAAAAACTGTAAGAAAAAAAAAACTATTCACTGACAAATGAAGCACTGCCCATCACATGTTATTGCCGAAGAACTTCTTGGATATTTGGAGTCCAGTATTAGAGAAACGTATACTTTACCTTTGCACACCCATATTAGTTTTATCTCTTTGTTTACATAATGTTGTTGACATACAATCACTGTAAATACATTTATTTAGGTAAATACTGTCCAACAATTAAATAATGGGTAGTACTACTAGTTATCAGAGTGCAGCCTTTTTCTTCTCCTTCATAGTACTACTAGTTAACCACAATTACCATTGCATTTTTCTCTGGCTGGTGCTGGTGTTAATTCCTGTGGCACAGTCATAGTCCAAGATAGCCTTAGATTAAGACTCGTAGATGTATTTCATTGATGTTGACATTTTCAATCAATGTCTCAACATCGATGAAATACATCTACGAGAGTCTTCTAGATTTAAAGGAGTAGTTCACCGCCAAAATGACTTTTTTTTATTGATTAGTCAATAGTCACGCCATGGAGACTAGAGTTCAATAATATTTTTAGTTTTTTGTCGCATTCCTAAGACAAAAATGTGATAACAATAAATTTACCCCCATCCGTTTCGAAACGGGTCCCCATCCGGATTCAATGGGGGTAAATTTACTCGAATCAAAGTTTTGTCTCAGGAATGTGACAAAAACCAAAACATATTATTGAACTCTACTCTCCATGGCATGAGTAATCAATAGGAAAAAAATGTCATTTTGGGGGTGAACTACTCCTTTAAGGCTAAGTCCAAGCTACTCTACAACCACCACCTGAAGTGAATTCTTTGCTAAATGAAACAACTGTTCCAGACAGTATGTGTGTTTGTATCAGTGGTTCTCAAAAAACTTTTCATGTCAAGGACCCTCAAAATGATATTTGGCTGCCAACCCCCATCTCAACATATGTTGTTCCAGGGACCCCCAGAAGCAAAGATTTTAGTTTTAAAACAATGTTACTGCTTAAAGATGGCTTATAGCGGGGCACGAAGTGACACGCTATGAGCTTGTAACCTGCTATTTTTGAATAGCCAAAATGTAAAAGACTGGTTAAAATGGGTAAAAATATAACATGACACACAGATGCTTTCCCGGGTTTTAATGTTTATCATTTTCTCCTCCACCCTACATGAACACAAAGCAGAGAGGAGGACCAACAACACTTTTGGTAGTTTTCCCTAACCCTGTCCCCCGATGGCAGAAAGCATCATAATTCTCGATGACGACGAAGAGGATACGCCTCAGCCTTCCTCCTCCAACACCACCACCTCCTCCTCTTCGTCGGCTGCTCAGCGCGTGGCCAACCGCCACATCTCGCCGCTCAAGGCCCAGCAGCAGCAGCAGCCCGTTCCCACCCACATCAGCCAGTCGCCGTTTGCATCGGCCAAGAAGGACAGCCATGTTCTGCAGGCGGAGAACCAGAGGTTGTTCCAGGAGGTAAGACAGTTCGTTAGACAGTGTTTCTGCACAGGCACGTTGGGCACTGTGCCTAGGGCCCGTCATGGGGGGGGGGGGGGGGGGGGGCACAAAATGCACCCATAAAAAAAAAATGTTTTGAAAGACAAAGCTGAAAGACAAACTACTGAGAAGCGTCACATCGAGATGCATTGTGTGCTTGTAGATCGGCTATTTTCAAATACAAATACCGCCTGACCAATCACAACAGTAGCAAAGCAAATGAAGTAGTTGTTATTGACCGAATTCACGTTACGTAACTTCCTGGTGTTGACGTCATGGTTGAAGGGGAAAACCCTACTAAAAGCCTATAGAGTTAACCCAGAAATCGCAAATGTAATGCAATTTCCGAATAGTACAGTATAAAATACGGCTAGCATGATCAAGAACACAAGATAGTAAAAGGCACAAAGCGTTATAATTTACTTTACCGTTCGAAATAATGATTTGTTGGCTTTAAGTCCAGCAATTTCTGTATTAGTTTACCCTCCAAAGCTGATGTCAGCACCAGGAAGTTGCTGAGAAATTTGCTGAGTGCGTGGGCGGGCCGTGAATAGGGTCTATTGCTGTCATTTGGCTGGCTAACCTAACCTGTTGCTACTTTCTAACCAAAGAAACAGGCAGAATAGGAGAGCTACAAACTAGTAATCAAACACAACAAAACATGTCTGCTACTGATGTTTCATAGCAAGATCGATACGATCGCATGTTACCGCGGCAGGCGACGCAATGTTTGTTTGTTTGGGAATGTACGGTGCGGTGCTGGGTTATTTGGAATCTGGGAAAACCCCACCAACGCTGCCCACAAGCCCTGACGTCATCTAGTTAAAGCGACGCTGATTTGCCCGTTCGGAATTTCAACCGAAAAACCCTCTCCATTGAGAGAGTCACCAGACCCCTGTATCGCCTAAACAAATGTTTTAATGGGAGTAGCTAGCAATTCAGGGTCTAGAACCAGGCTACCCATGGTAGGCAATGAGTTTGTTTTGGCTTTTCTGCCTTTTTATTGATAGTTTTCAAGTGAAGATGGACAGGAAAGACAGAGAGAGGCGGGCAGAGAGACACAGCAAAGGTTGTCAGGAACGGGACTCGAACCCACAATGCACTATCCGGCTACATTAGAGCCTAAGTAGGCTCATAGGATTCTATCTAGTGCAGTGGTTCCATTCCAAACCTTTTAGCTCAAGGCCCAAAAGAGAAATCTAAACGTTTGCCATGGGACCCAAACTAGTCAAAATGGTAGATCTACAAGCTCACAACGTGTGCCGTGTTGTGAACCTGTAGATCTGCTATTTTCACTACTGTTTTTTATTATTATAATTTTTTTATGGAAATTTCTATATTTTCTTTTTTCCTTTTTTTATGAAATACTTTTGTTTTAATCTTTTTTCATATTTAGATTTTTTATTTATTTATTTATTTATTAATTACTAAATTTAGGAAACGGGAGATTATTTTACTTGCGACCCTAAAAATATCCCAACCCACTGTAAACGGTGCTATTGTGGATATGTGAGACATGTATTAGAGCTCTGATAAGATCAATCCACACCAATGCAACTCCATGCAAGATTTAACTACTACTCGCAAACATTATTCCCAATGGCAGCTGCAAGCATTGGTGTAGCTTGACACTCCATTATTCAAGTCTGAAAGCCCTCAGTGCAGCCATTCTCTGAGAGGGCGTGGCCAAAGTGGGACTCTTTGGTGATTGGTTCATATCACTGACGCCGGCCTAGAGGGACAGCACTCACAACCACAAAGAGGAGGGTATTGTTCCCCGTCTTTAAAAGCACTCGAACAAACGATTGGCTGTGTTTGCGGTCGCGGGTGGCATTTGAGGGACTGTGTCCTTGTGTCACTGTATTAGCAATCTGGCTAGCCATCGTCAAAGAAAAGTTCCTTTTCTTTTCTCTTGCGTAGCATCAGAGAGTCTGTTCTTGAGAGATTACTGTACCAGTAAAGCCCTCTACAGACTAAGAGATTTCGCCTACAATACGATATTATAATTTTTTCATCGGATCGTATGAGCACAGCACACACACTACACCATCCTCAGTCTTGACGATTATTGGGTCGTGTGTCCCGCTGTGCGAGTGATGCGCGACAGCCCCGCACACACAACAAGACCTCTCCTCCGACTCCCCTGTGGTGAAATCTGGTGCGAGACGTGACGAGACAAAAAAATTAAAAAATAAATCACGCCTCCCTCAAATTGGCCTGTAAATCCGCCGTGCGTGATTTTTGGGCAACATCTGTAGAAGCAATGTCCATTAATGGAAATGCAAAAAGCAACCTCATGGTGGTGGCGCTAGAAGAGGGGCATGTGAGAAATTAGGGGTGGAGGTTGTCGTTTGGCAGCCAAGGAGTGTGTGTGCAAAGTTTGTCATGGATAGGGGCAACGGTGCCGGAGATAAGAGTAGGGCCAAAAGTGTGACGTGACGGACAGACTGACGGACAAACTCTTCACTGTTGGGTGAAGAAGCTGGTGAACCCATGTGGAGGCATGTGGCTGCTTTACAGTAACTGACAGGGGTTGACACTAACATTTGCCCTATTGCCCAGGGCACATAAAAGAATAATTCAGACAAGTGGAGTTTGCTTTCTGGGTGCCCTAACAGGTCTTTCTTTCTTGAATGTTTATATAGACTGAGATCAACCTTAGTTAGTTAGTTAGCATTCTCTCGAGACAGTCATGATAGCTTACGCTTCTGAGCTTCAAAGGAAGAGGGACAGACCGAGTAGGCGAAGGCGTCCCCCTTTCTTTGACGATGGCTTGCCAGATTGGTTAGTTAGTTATTCACACAATATAGGATCTATCTGTGGATAAACACTGGAACATCTCTCCGCGTTCTCTCTCTCTGACACACAAACATGTACCTGCTGCCCAATCTTGTTGTTGGCATACAGAGCGCAGCAACCGAGAAAAGGTGATTTGTGAAGTGATTTGTTTCAGTCAGACTATCCTGGTCTGACCTGCCAACAACAAACTGATCTGTGATGTCATTCACCCCTGAAATTTTAGCCAATTGGAAATGCTCAATACGCGGTAAACTGTGTCCCGACCCCCAACCTCTAAACACTGGATTTTTGCATTTACTGAAGGAGGTGTCTGGGTCATAGACCTGTCTCTGCGTGCATCTGTTTATATGACGCGTGTACTAGTCTGTAGCTTGATTCAATGTAGATTTCTTCTTCTGGCCCTTCTGACCCCCCTAATAGTACTCCTCTCTGTCACTCCCTCAATCTCGATTATCCTTTCAGTGTCTCCACGGTCATGATATTTCTGGAAATCTTTTGAAATAAAAAAATAAATAAAAAAGAGCTGCGTGCAGCCTAATGTGTACCAGGCGTGACTAAAAGAACAGATCTACAAGCTCACAATGTGCTACAGCCTGATCCTATGCTCTAGAATAGGTGGTGTAGCAAAACATTTGGCACGAAATATGGAATGGAATTATACCATTCTTATATGCTTTATTTTTGCTACACTGCCTGTCTTTGGGAATTGCACATAGAAGTAAGAGACTCATTATTGCGCTGAATGATGATTTTTATATAGGCCTGGAAATTGGGTTAAATATTCTTGAAAGGGTTTGGGGGGAAAACAGCCTTTTCTTTCTCAGAATCAACTTTATTGTCAACTTTATTTCCCGCCCTGTTGCTCCTTCCTGCTCTTGTTGCCTTTTCTCCGACAAACTGTTCCTCTTTCTCTCCCTCCAGTTTGTGGACTTCTGTTCAGCCCAGACTCAGGATTGCCCCGAGGTCCTGACGTTCCTGCACGCAAAGCACAGCAAGGCCTGCCCAGAATTCCTGTGTTGTGCCGAGTTCCGCAACACAGTGGGCCGCTGTTTGACACGGGCCCAGGCCAACCGCACCAAGACTTTTGTCTACATCAACGAACTGTGTACTGTGCTCCGGCAGCATTCCGCTAAGAAGAGGCTAACCATAACCAAGGCCGAACCCTCGGCCTCGGCCTCAGCGTTTGCCTCAGCTAGCTCGCTGAACGCCGACTTGAAACAGGAAGACAACGTTGTGGCGGATGACGAGCAACCGTCCACCTCAGGGCTGCAGGAGGACAAGGAGGGAGAAACAAACGCAGAGGAGGCAGAGAAGGAGAGGAAGAAAAAGAAAGCATCCAGGAGGCAGGTCAGTGTCGTTCAGTTGAGCCTGAGAGCACTTCTTGAGCTCAAGAAAGCGCCCGTAATGGGCTGACAACGTTCAAATGGGGTTTTGTGGTTTGCTGTTTTTAGCAGAAATACAGCATACTAGATGGACTGCACACGGTTGTAAGGCTTCCTACAGACAGTAACGTCATATATCATCTCCGTATCGTTTGAGAATGAGGGGAGGAGGGTAGGTCCAATTTATTCTCTATGGAAGTCACATGGTTTCATGTCTCTTCCAAGCCGCTTGGCCAAGAGACAAGAAGATTCAAGCCAAGCGGCTTGGAAGAGACATGAAACCATGTGACTTCCATAGAGAAAGAATTGGACCCACCCCCCACCCCCCTCATTCTCAAACAATACGGAGACAATTTATCACGCTTTAGTGTGAACTATGAACGTGGCCTAAGGGTGCAAATGTGTTCCGGAGTAAACGAGTACTAATTTTTAGGGAGACGGTGTGACCACCGCTCAAAAATCTTCCCTTTGTTTTTGTCACTGGGTGATCATTTTTGTGTAGAAAAACAGGAATTTGGGTTGGCTCCTCCCCTTTCTTCATCCACTGCCTCCCGGGTGCTTCTATTCTATTAACAACAACACTACATTCCTTGAGAGATTAGTACTAACCAAGGTTATGGACATTTTCTCTAAGATTTTAGTTTGTTTTGTGAACACTCAAGACGGCATTGGTAGGCAATAGGGCCCTGTGAACTAGAATTTTCCCGCCAGAGATAATATCTGGTCTGGTAAATAATTTTCAATATCTGACTGTCCATCATACTGTAGGCTAAATTGAGAATCTACACTCACCTGAAGAATGCTTTAATCCGTGTTGAGTTCAGTTAAGCTGGCCTCACACCTGCTGACTTTGAAATTTAGATTTCGCGGTCACAGTCAAGTCGTAAAAAATCAAGACGAGTCGAGGCGCGCTCCCGTCATTCAGTCGTTACTCAATCATTAGGTATGAGGTGGTGGTAGTTTGACCTGATTTTTACCCTGACATGAGAATAAGATTCAAACAGGTTTGATATTCTCACAAGTCAAATCTTTAGAAGCATCTCACATCTAAACACTGAAAGACTGAAAAGTATTTTTAAAATCTTATAGTGTTAGAGGGTAGTCACATTGTTTCTTTTCATATCGAAGAAAAGACCTTGAGCTCCTATTCGATGAAAGCTTCTTTGTCTCTGTTCAAACGGGAATATGAGTGTCTGGGTCCAGATAAAATTATCTTTGTAATTACTTTGTAATTACTTACTAAATGTCCTCAAGTGCAACATTCAAGGATTTGGCTTGGACAAAATGATTGATTACCAAATATTTAGTATCTAGACCTGTAACATTTGATTACACACACACACACACACACACACACACACACACAGTTCTGTGAGCACTTATACCACACACATCTTTATTAAAGGACAACTTTGTTTTTTTACAACAAGGGTTCACATTTTAGACCGCTGAGTCTAAAATGTGTGTTTTGATGAGTGTTAAAATATTTTCATTTACTTCTTTTTATCCGCAAGCATGCCATGGTCCATTCGCGATTACAAAAGACCCCAACTTAATCCATGCTACCGTTGCTGAGCCAGGAGCATGTTTACATAGGAAGTAAACAGAGGCAGGAAGTGGAGAAATGGGCCCCAAAAAAACGCAGATCCGGTTCTGTTTTCGGTCCCAAACAGGAAGCACAACCGGAAGGGCTTTTAGGCACTGTGGATCGGCGATCAGATTTTGGATTGTTTTGAATCAAATCAAACTAGAAGCAGTGCTCTTCCGAGCACAGGTCTCCACCAGGTCAGGCATGTAATGTGTTTTACATAAGTCGGCCTCCTGATGGCGCTATAAAAGGCTGATGTAAAAAATGCAGGGAAAAGGTTTTACCTTGGCCTCTAAGGAGTGCGCATACAAAGTTTGACACTAATCGGTGGAGTTATAGGTGAAAACATGAATCGGCCTGTTATAGCGCCACCATGAGGCTGATTTGATTTTTCTTAAGTGGCATTTATTCCTCTGCCTATTGGGAATGTGCATGCACAATTTCACCAAAATCGCACACTGCGTTCAGGATTTCAGGCATTTTATTCAAAACTGACCAATCCTGCAAACTTTGAAAGCCAGTTTTAGCCAATCAGGATGGAATATGGAAAATCTGACACATCCATGTCGATCACATGACTGTAGAGATACTGTCTACTGATTTACGTGATTTTTGGACAAAATCTGTAGGAGTACTGGCAAAAGTTAGTTTTGCAAAAGTCGGCCTCCTGGTGGCGCTAGAACAGGCCCATGTGAAATATTTGGGGCAGAGGTTCTGAATTGGTGTCGAGGGAGTGTGTGTGCACAGTTTGGCACGGACGGACGCACGGACGCACGCACGCACGGACGGACGGACGGACGGAGGGGAAAACATACTCTCCCTCAGCCTTCGGCTGGTGGAGACAATTAATCTAAACTCTAGGAAATACGGGCCTGGGCAGTCAAAGACATCTGGAAAAAACTCGGGCATTGGCAGTCAGTGTCCCAGGAACAGTCTGGGATACTGTTGCAAGTTTGCACAGGTTTCTGAGCTTGGTGAACCTTGACGTTTGACCTTCTTGACCCAACAGTTAATTTTAACTTTGTGGCAGCCTATACTGGTACTTAGTTCCTCAGAGAATCCACCCCACCCATTCTTTGTTTGCTGACTAACACATGGATTGATAAGAATGTTACTCATGCCAAAAGCCCAGATAAATCATGGTCATTTTCCACCTAAAATATGCTCTCCTTTTAAAATGTTATCTTGGACTAAATGTAATAATTAAAAGAGGAACTATGAAGCCCCATAGAGGCTTGGTTGGATCTACGGATCACAAAGATGATAAGGTTCTCTATATAAACTCAGCACAAAAAGAAAGGAAACTTGACTTCGGTCCATTATATCTCCCCTTTAATAAATCTCCCCTTTAATAATGCCAATTTGTATTGTGTTTTATATCATTTTTATCATTGATTCGTCACCTTTACAACGAGGTACAGTTTGTAAGCATCGGGCATTCGTGGAATGAGCACCACAGCCAAACGTGTGGGTAGCGCCGACCCAAAGTTTGCCAACATTTGGTCCAATATATCTCCCCTTTAACTCATTTCCCGCGATCCCCGTCAAAACCGGAGATTTCCCGCTGTACCTCTCTGCGATGCCCGAGGAGCCCGAAGATTTAATTAGCTTTATGAAACGATTAAAAGTATGGTCGCTGTATATAGCCGCTTCGGGGACTTTAGGCCCGCCCCCCTAACTGTATCCGGTCGTATTTCCTGTTTAGACCGCATCTAGGTTTCCATATCCGGTCTGAGAGCCAAATGCAGCTGCCGTTTGTCACCTTTACAACGGGGTACAGCTTGTAAGAATCTGGTATTCGTGGAATGAGCAACACATCCAAACGTGTGGGTAGCGCCCCTACAAAAATGGTCAAAATGGCATGGCAGTAGGGCTGTCACAATTATTACATAATCGTCTAATCGTGATTATTTGACATAATCGTGATTATTTTTCATAATCGTTTCCAGTCAAAAATAGTGGAAATAGCAGATCTACAAGCTCACAACGCGTCGCATCGCGACACGTTGTGAGCTTGTAGATCGGCTATAATTAAATCGGCTATAATTAAATCGTTAATCGCAATTATTTTAGAGAAAATGAATCGTCGTGTAAAATGTCATAATCGTGACAGCCCTACATGGCAGGCCTGCAATACTGTTCTTTTGGTGTTCACCTTTGTTGCTTGGAGCATTGAATGGTTGCACTCTCCCACAATAATAAGGCAAAGAAAAAACAACACATATTGGCAATTTTGACACTTTGTTAATTTTAGGCTTGGTGTCAGGTAAGCCCAAAACAAGAGTAAATGCCAGCATAACAGTATTGCAAGCCAATTTGGGCAAAACTTTGGTCGGCGCTACCCACACATTTGGCTGTGTAGCTCATGCCTCGATTGCCAGATGCTTACAAGCTGTACCTCGTTGTAAAGGTGACAAATCAACAAGGATAATGATATAAAACACAATACAAATTGGTTTTATTAAAGGGGAGATATAATGGACCGAATTCAAGTTTCCTTTTTTTTTATAGTTTATATACAGTATGCTAGGTTCATGGCTTGATTGATTGAACGTTTGTTAGATAGAAATGTAAACAGCACGGGGTGCAGTCAGTCATACATTTGGGCTAAAAGGATAGCACAAAAAGGTCCCAGGGACTTGTTTCCATTATGGTCCTATGAATTAAACTGTAAAGTACACATTTCTTTCCTTACCTAAGCTAAGTGATTTCAGTTTTCATGTAGGTGACAGGCGGAGCCTTGGTGTGCGTAAGGCCCGCCCCCTCGATCATAATCGGATCTTCCATGATCCCCTTGTTTTCTCTCTCAGATAGCGTACCTGGAAAATCTGCTGAAGGTTTACAACGATGAGATCCGCCGGATGCAGGAGAAGGAGCTGGATTTGGACGACCTCACGGCTGAAGACTCGGGGTACATCCAGGAACACAAGCTCAAGCGCAAGGTTTGGTTATTTTAGAAATGTTGTGTTTAAATTAAGGCTGGGCGATATTAGGAAAACCCAAGATAATTCGATAACGTTGTTGAATACCTCGATATTGATATTACTCAAGACATATTACTCAAAACAATTGCATTATATCGTTTTTAATGTTTTTCTGCTTTAGGTCCACTGCCTGCCTAACCCAGATAATGAATAGCGTATCCATGCATGCACACTGACTGCACAGTACACATAGAAGGGTTAGGTAGGTTTTATTGAAATAACCACACCTGGTTACAGATGGACTTCTTTTTTGCATGTGCTACATGCATGCATAGTGTGTCTGTTAATTAATTTGACACATACACCAATACCTCATTTCAAGCCACCTTCGTTGATATGTACTGTATACCTTGCATTGATACCTCGGTATTGATATATTTTCGATATTGCCCAGCCTTAGTTTAAAGGGATAGTTCACTCTCCAAATATTTTTTTTTTCCTATCAATTACTTACCCCACGAAGACTTGAATTAAAGAGACTCCTTTGTGACTTTAAAGGCCATCAGTAAAATCTTAAGGCCACTTTTAACCAAACCGATTCGTGGCCGAATCGGCGGGCGGCGGAAAACGTCTGTTGCCGAACGGGAGCTCATCGGTAGGTTTCCGGCAGCGGGTCGGGAACGCTATCGACCAGTATCGACGGAAAACTGGAAAACTGGACTTGCCCAGTTTTGTTGAGTCGCCCCTGGCCGTCGGTGAATTGTAGTGAGTTGTAATGGACCATTAGTTTGCTACTGCTGCAGCAAAGCCAAGCCTAAATAAGCCAGAGACATTTTCCCGTTGCACATTTTAACTAAATAGCATATTCACAATCTCAACTCTCAATTTCCTATACTAATCAACTCCAAGGCAACGCTAGTAATAGTGATGTGTGTTGTTTTGGTGTGAGGAGAAGAAAACACCGGACAGGAAGAATCTCCGCTTCTGCTCCCCGGTTGCCAGATTCTGTGAGTTAAACAAGCGACCAGGTCTATGAAAACAAGCCCTAAAGAAGCGTCCAGTTTCACCTATTGAGCTCTATTACATTAGCTACTTTCTAAAAGAATGTTGAAAGCAAGACCAAATAAGCAACTACAATTCAGAAACATGCTCAAACAAAAGTAACCCACAACTAGCAACATTATAGGAAAACAGGATCAAAGTCGCTTGTAACAAGCCGATATGGCAACACAGTGCGCATGCGCAAAACTGTACAGTAATTACAGTCGGCATACAGTCGGCTGGAAAATTCAGTGTGCTTAGGTTTTTGCAGTTCTTTGCAGTTCTTTGCAGTCTGAACAGTTTGAACAAGTCTCCTGTAGTATTTTCGGTGTGGAGGCACCTTTAGTGTCTAGTCACAGCTGAATTTGATCCAGTGAGTAACAGTAGTTCCTCTGAAAATGACGACAAAGACTTATTCTGTCACTCCTTCCTCATCCCTTCATGATCTAGATGATGAAGATCTATGACAAACTGTGCGAGCTGAAGTCCTGCAACGCTCTGACGGGCAGGGTCATTGAGCAGAGAATTGAATTCAACGCCACACGCTACCCTGAGATCAACAAGAAGGTACCGTTGCTACCGTATATACACCAGTGATTGTCAACCTTAATTTCAATTTCTGTTACTCCAGTCACACAGAATTATCATGAATCATGATCAGTAATAAGTAAACATTATTGGGTCTTGTATTATCGTTTAGTAGTGCCCCATGTTTTGTTTTGTTTTGTTTTGTTTTTACATGGAAAACTTGCCTCATGCTCTTAAGTATTATTTATTCTTGGGAATAGTGGTAGTTGTTTGTCCAGGTAGTGTTATTGATACTAACAATATTTATTTCCAGTATTTCCTGTCTCCTTTCTGTCGAATTGAGCTTCTATTCCAGATATTGTATACTATAGAGAAGTGTAATTTGCAACTTATTTCAACACTTCTGGTTCTTTTATAACTCTAAACTCTGTTCAAGGTACAGTAAATTATGCATATGTCAGAATTTGAGATGTACAGTAGACCACTTCCTAATTAAAATATAAAGTCTTGTCGTTGGTTAGAGTGGTAGTTCTCAAAGTCGGGTCCAGGGACCCTCAGCATTCCTTGGCGGGGATTCTAAATGGATCCTTACAGGTATGTAACTCTGGCTTTTTACGGGGGTCCTTGAAATGAAAAGATTTGAGAACCACTGAGTTTAGGGGAGCACACACCGGCTGCAGACTGCACACGGACATTTTTCACCGTGCGGTAACGCCTGGAAAATAGAACGGTGGCATATCGGAGCGGCGGGCGAGGGGTGAACGTGCGCCTGCGCACGTCTTGACGCCGGCCGGTGTGGCTATGTTCATTGAAAATAATGTGCCCGGCTGTTTTGACTTGTGCCGTCCGCAGTCGGTGTGTGTGTCCCTTTAGAGCTTACTCCCAGACACAGAGTACTAGTAACCACTAACCAAGCAGCAGTGGGCGCCCACTAATATTGAGACTTTGAAGTTAACGGTTGATGCTGTTTCTTATTTTGCGTGACCCCATGTTTGCTTCCTGCTTGTCAGATCGAGCGCTTCATAAACGGTCCCGCAGCGAAGCAGAACCCTCCGGACTACACTGACATCCTGAATCAGGTGCTGAGGGCCAACGAGCGCCACAAGCTGTGTCTGAGCCGCAAGAAGCTCAACCAGATCGCCCAGGACGCCTTCAGAGAGACGGGAAGCCGCCTGCAGGAGAGGAGACACCTCGACCTCGTCTACAACTTCGGCTCGCACCTCACAGATGTGTACAAGCAAGGTAGTAATTATAATAATGAGGAAATAAAAATCCCTAAATACCATCTAATCTAATGAGTATATGATGGCGATGACTGCTACTACGACAGACAAACAAATTAAATCAATGTACAAGTCATAATCAACAATTTGATAATAACTGGTTGTTATACCTTTCAAGCTGGGAACGCCTCTGTGTCATTTTAGTTGGGCAGAAAGGTTTCTGCCTGGCAAATATCTCCATATTTAAACTTTTTTTTTACGTAAACGAATGTCCTAATTGAGCATACTACCGTGTAACACTAAGGCATCAAAAGTAACAGATACACAAGCTCGAAACGCGGTGTGAAGCTCGTCGATCTGCTACTTTTGCTATTTTTGAATTTGAATCCAGAAAATCTAAAGTTTAGGACATGAGAAGTTTCTCATGTCCGACAGAAACAATATTTAGCAACATAATTATACATTTTTGGGGGAAATGACGTGTAGAATAAATGGGATAGTGGGCAACAGTAACTCGTCCCCCTCTCCATCCAGCGGCGGACCCTGCCCTGTCGGACCCCACTCTGCTGCGGAAGCTGCGATCCAACAGGGAGGTGGCGCTCAACAGCCTGGAGGAGGTCATCACCAAGTATGCTGTCCGGCAGGAGGACACGGAGGACCAGGAGAGAGCCAAGCGACTGGAGAAAGGCAAACTGAGGAAAGGGGTACGTGATGTCACAACAACAACAGCGGGCAGAGAAGGATTTGGCCCCCGTTAAACATTAGACCAGGGGCCTTCAACACTTGTCAACCCAAGGACCACTTAGCTGAGAGGGAGATGAAGCACTGCATATTGGATTCATGTTGAATGTGTTTTCAGACATTTAACCCTCAATACTTTGTAAACTTGCCCGTTGGCTCGGTTCTTGTTCTGCTTTCTTTTTTTATCTCAGCAGTTACACCAGCAGTTTTTCTCAAACCTTTTCCCCGTCGCAAAGCGATGCATTGCGAGCTTGTACATCTGTTATTTTCACTATGATGACCAAGTATATCCAAGTATTAAAAACAAATCTGGCTTTACTTTGTACCGCACTGTAACCCCAAGTAATGTCAGAAATCCTTTCCTTCTCATTGGGTCCAGAAATCCGAGCAGGAGGAAGAGGGAACTAAAGAGGAAGGCGAAACAAAGCAGCAGAATGGGGAGGTGGCGGAGCAGGAGGAGGAGAACGATGTGGAGGATGATGATGAGGAAGACTACTCGTCTGACCCAGACATCGAGGAGGAGATCCAAGCCAGCACGCAGCATGATGGACCAGGTGAGGACCTGCACTCCCCCGAGTGTTCAACCTGAACATTGTCTCTCGTGTCGCCTGCGTTCGCTCCCCTCTGACCCCGATTCAAACCTTCCCTATTTATACTTCATTTATACGCCCGGATGTGCTAGTGCGACAACATTTATTTTAACTATGCATGCACACTAACTAGCGCACGCGTTGTCCAAATAAATGTTGTGTCACAGATCAAACGATATGACGCGCTCTTGCACACTGCCGCCAATTCTATTTTCTACTTTAATTCTTTCCTTTTTTTAGCGTCCGTTACGCCATGTCAGCCAATCAAAAGCTTCCGTGGGCGGGGTTTGCCCAGAACTTGTGTGTTTCCAAATAACGCAAGTTACTCTCTCAGCTTCTGGCATCATGTAGTGCATGTACGTACTTCCTGTAAATAGACTTAGAAACAAAATAAACAAAACTAGCGTCTACTAGTCTGGGATCACTTTTCGGGCTTGTAACCGGTCTGGAGCGGAAACCACAACACGTCATGTTGTAGTACTCAAAGACTACAATTTGGCCGGAACTATCCACCGGAAACCGTTTTAACCCAAAAGAATTCCCCTGCGCTCAAGGACATACTTTTAGGGCCTACCTAATAAACTCCTTGATGCGGAGTAGTTTTGCTTTTGAAAAATGTGTTTGGTATATGCATCTTTTAGTCCAACTCGTAGCGACTGGAAAGACTACACTAGGCTACTCAAGCATTTTAATAGGGATTGGGGAAACAAACAGAGGGAACCAAATCAAAGCGACGCCGCGTTGGGCGGAAACCAAACGGCCTGTTGTGAACAAACTACTAATCATTACTTGTGGCTCTTATTTTGAAATCCGCCGGTTTTAGAGGATGTCTGTTTCTATTTGGCTTAGTGCTGCTGACGGAACATAGCTCCCAGCAGCCATTGGAAGTATAATTTCAACTGTCTGTCTAATCTCTGCTAAAGTAATGTTATGGGGCATTGCATTGATTAGTCCGATTAACCGCTGCACGCCTATACGATAGCAAGTTTTCAGTTTTCCTTCCAATCGCTTCTTTTAGACGACGACGACAACGAGGAGGACGACAACGAGGCAGAGCAAGCGAGCGAAGGCACAAACGAGGAGGCGGGCGAGACGGAGATGTCGGCAGACGAGCAGAAGGAGCCGGTCACCAGCGTCACCGCCTCCCAGGACAGCAGCCGTGGAATCTCTCCGTTGTCCAGCGAGCCCTCGCCCAGAGACACGCCCACACAATCGGGGTCCGCCGTCGAGCCGGAGGACGTCGAGCCAGAGGACGCCAAGCCGTCGCCCCACAGCTCCTCGGCGGTGGAGGAGGCAGCAGCCGCCGCCGATTCCTCCAATCATCACCACGCTGCGGTTGCGCTTGTGAGCACTTGCTCGGCGTCGACCGATGCGATGTCCTTGCCGCCGTCGCCGGTGACCAATGGCGGGTCGTCCCAGACCACCCGCTCTGGCGCCCGGGGTCTGAAGAGGAAGAGGGAGGTGCAGGAAGCTGGAAACTCTCCCATCATCTGCCACACCATCTTAGACAAGAGGTAAGGACACACTGGGTATGGCTACTTCTGTATAGCTTAGTTCTTTGTGTTTAATACAAGTCAAGATCCACTGCGCTTGGGCGCTTTTGTAGGAGCGTCCTATTAACCACCTAAGCACCATATTCTTTGTCATAACACGAATAACGAAAATAGCGAAATAGCAATTTTTTAAGAGAGGAATATGGGCAAATATGAGATGGCAGCAACAGTAAATTGTCCCACTGTAGACGTTTTGCCAAATCTGTGCTCCCAGGCATTTCGCCACTATCGCTGTATTTTAATGTGAAGCACATTGAGTTTGCACATGCATGAAATGCGCTATACAAATAACGTGTACTTGACAAGCTGCTCAAAACGAACTGGCCCTAGTGAAATTAATTAAGTTGTTTGAACTTAATTCAATTCCCTGCTTCTCTCTAAATCCCCACTTTCTGTGTTCTCCCCATCTTGCCTGTCATCTGTCCTTGTCTGTGACCTGTTCCAGTGACGTAGACATCTCACTGGACATGAGTGTGGTGAGCAGCAGTCCTCCTCCCCGGCATGCTCGGTCCACCAGGGAAGACAGTCCCAGCCAGGACCTGGTCACCAGCTCCCAGTCCACACCCCCTCCCAAGAAAAACAAGGTGGGCAGGCAGCACTCTGTTTACAATAGAATGGGAACATCCTAAACACTAAAGCTGGCAGCACTGACGACATAAGAGGAAGCTCAACTTTACCACCTTAAAGCCCTGTTTTTATATTTAGCAGTGCAGTTAAAATAACTGCTCTAACAGTTATATTTTCACAATTTAAAAAATATATACTGTATTTTCGTCTACAATGACATGCCCAAAATAGGGAAGGCAGGTTGAACGGGGACACACGCGGTGGCTGGTGCTGATGGATGTGTGTCCCACTCTGGACCTGTTTACATCATTGGTTTGATTTGTAGAGAGATTAAAAAGCTAAGAGACGGCAGCCCCTCCTTTGACACTACAGGAGTCGCACAATGCAGTCTCACAACTATACCACCATTATAGAAGAGTTTATTTCTTGAATTTTTAAACATTTTGATTGGGGCCTGAATATAATTATCACAACGATGCTTATACAAACAAGAGCTAACGGTGCTTGGTTGTAGTCTCTGCTCATACGTCACCTTAACACGTGATATGAGACAAAAACGACTGTCATAGAATACATTGGAATTGTCAATCACCCCTTCGCATGCTGCAGAAAAAGATCATCCAACTCATTTAGTCGACTAAAATCTTAGTCGACTAGAACTTTTCAGGTGACTAAAACTAAATAAAGTTTTATTCAAAATACTATGACTAAAACTAAATGTAAAAATTAACAGTGCACCATCGTATGGCTCCCATGGTGACGGTGGTCTGTGCTTTCTGTTCCCAGGTGAACGTGGCCACACAGTGTGATCCGGATGAGGTCATCGTGTTGTCAGACTCAGAGTGACCTGTGACCGTTTCTTCCGCCAAAAGACGATCCCAATCTTCAAAATCATCCTGCCACCCTTTTCTACCAAAAAAAAGGAGCTCCTTCACTTGGTCTCATGTCTGATTTGTACGTAGTTCCACGCCTTGTCGTGCACCGAAAATAGCCGATAATACAATTTTTGATCGCTATTTTCTATCTACTATTTTAGACAGGCTATTTGTGGTGTGCAACTATGAATAAATCAGGCTTTAGGGAAAAGAATCACGTAGAGAGATCTTTATTTGTATTTGCTAAATACCCGAGTAGGATGTTGACAAATGTAACCGTATCAAAAACAATATTTTTGCAACAAATGATATCATGTTGGGAAAACATCCGGGAACTTTGCTGGTAGATATTGCATTATGCATTTGTACACATTCATATTTACAGGGAAACAGAAAGGGAGTGAAGCAAAAGAAATAACGAATTTAATGGCACATATTGCCAGGAAATGTTGGGGGAACCTGCCATGCCATGGGGTGTTTTGAGCAACATACCTCCTGGTAACTGAGGATCCAATTGAGGAAGCTGTAATTGAACTGTTAAGTAATTTTACTTTCTTTACACTGAAAACTTGCTGCAGATTTTGGCAATATCTTTTAGATTCTGATTTTTATTTTAGATTCTGATTATATATTATCTTCTGACCATTGTCAGTAGCAGTGCAGCTGGCAATGTAGTGTGCAAAAAATATACCCTCCTTCCCGACATGGAGATGTCGCTCCCTGTGACTTCCATTTTGTTGTTCACATGCTTAAGTCATTTTGAAACCTCTTTTGTTTTCTGCCACTCAACCAAACCGGTGCCTAAAACTGTGAACATTGGGGCGGGTGCGAGAGAAAGCACGAAGAATATAATATTATGATTTTTATCCTCACTCTTGACTGGCAGCGGACAATAAGGTAGCTCAATGCCAGTTCTGTTTACATTTTTATATGTAGTTGTATTTAATGTTTCTGTGGGAAGGAGTTGGTGAGCTCTGGATCAAATGCATTTTTTAGGTGAAAAACTATAAATAAATAAGCCTTTTTTGGTTTTGTTATTTGATTGAGTGGGTTGAGTTGAAATACGATTGCTTCTTTGTACTCTACTGCTGACGGAGCTCCAACAATATCTTAAAGAGTGAAACTAAACCCTTGGTCACTTTTGTGAGTTTGCTGCCATCTAGAAGTTTAAACTAAAGGGCTTTCAGCGTTGCACACCAGAAATGTCTGATCTACCTCAGAACACTGCATTGCAACGCGTTGTGAGCTTGTAGATGGGCTATTTTTGGTGGGTGAAACGGGCACATGCAAGTTGAAATCTGACTTTAATGTTAATTTCTTATTATATATTTTGTATATATATAAAATAGAAACACTGTGTTAAGCTTTCTTATACAAATATATAAATATTGTTGTGGGGTGGTAGGTAAGCAATGCGCTAGCGGTCCAGAGCTGCAAAAAAGTTGAAAACGCAGATCAATAACCTTTTTTGGCAGCAAACTCAGTAAGTGGACTGGGGTTCAGTTCCCGTAAGCATATGTACTGTACTTTTAATTTTTTATGTAATTTTCTTGAGACTTGCCAACGTGTGTGTGTACAAGAGGGTTCTTGTTCAAATTCATTTTATTTAAGTCTAAAAGGTTTTATTGTGTTAGGAGTAATTTTTCAGCTTCAGATGTTATCATTTTGAATTGTTATGAACACACCTCTAAGAACAGCCAATATTTAGTGGGGGCTTGGTTAGCCGTCGGCCTTCATGTTTGGCTAGACGTGACAGAAAAACATTTACGTTGGACCAAGTTTTGTCAATTTTCACCCCCTCACAACAGGCAGAGGTAATCGCAATGACGTCTTAACTACAATAAAGATGGCAGCACATCTAGTGTCCATCCGATCCACTGTATGCTTCAAATAACTTGACACACTCAACCCGTTGGTGACTTAAAGCAGTTTAATCTACAGCAATTGAGTTCCCAGAGGTTCTTTTTTTCGCCACTAGGGGGGGCCTCTGGGCCAAAACAAGCCATAAATCATAACTCTTGTAGAGGTCACTTATATTGGGACGTTAAACGTCCCAATAGATCTCTACAAGAGTTATGATTTATGGCTAGGCCAAAACTATGATATTCCTGGCCAAGAAGTCAATACTAGGATGTAGAGCCCTGTGCAAACCTTCAAAACATTCAGAATAGAAACCAAACAACACTACAACAATCTGCAGCCCATGTTTCGAGGTGAATCCTACCATATCAAATGAGAGGCAAGAATAAGTATCCATAAGCTTCAAATTCAGATTGTTGATTTTAGTCCTGATTAAACAGGTTGTTGAAAGTCTTTGTACAGCACATTTGTATACATTTTATTCATTTGAAAATAAGTACTTTCTACTTTTGCTACAAAACTACTTTTAATCAAGAAAATTTGAATTGACATTGCAGTATTGATACTTTAACTTAAGCAAAAGATGTGAAGATGTCCACCACTGACATCAACCAATAGTCCACCCTGTTGCTCACCTGGAATAATGTTAGATTAGAAGGTTAAGTCCTTATCACAGATGGTTCGAATCCAAACTAAGAGGCTGTTTGCTGCATATTATCCTCTCTCTCTGCCTTGCCTTTGCTGTCACTTGTCACTATCAAAATAAAGCAGAAAAGTATATATATATTCTTTTAAGAAAAAAGTACACCTCACCACTCGCTGTTACATAAATTTATTTATAGCAATGAACCACTGCAGAAGAGAATTCAACCTCTGGAATGAGTTCGTGAAAATGTTCTGCTTAAGTGTCCAGAGAAACTTGTTGCAGTTCAGTACTAGAACTACAACCACTACAGTCCAACAAAAAGGATGAATGACAAACCCAAACTAAAAATACGAATTCCTCCAAGCCACACTGCTCCGTGAAATGACAGGGAAAACACTGGACATGGAAGATGACAGGCAAAGTACAATAACAGTCATTTCCTCTCACAGATACCAAGCCTTTAGCCTTCAGTATGGAAAAGAAGAAAAGAAAGGAACTTCAGCCTTCACAGAAGGCAAGATGTTTGTCTGACCTAACTTTAAACTATTAAAATCCAGAGCGTTAATGTAACAGGTCCGTTTGGATACATTTTTAAACTCTTGGGAATTACAATTGGATACATTAACAAAGAGTATTTTATTGTGTCGTCTCTGAACCCTTGAAATGCATAAGAATATGTGGACGTTATGAAACTTTGAGATAAACCCGTGAAGTTAAAATTCTCATGAGGTTAAAACAGAACCGCCTGGGCATCAAGTGGGACAAAGTTGTGGAAACCCAGTCCAGGTGTGAGGCTCTCCACAAGTATCTTGGCATTAAAGGTCTTTAGTGCTGGGCGATATATTGAGTATGGAGGCAGGCAGAGGCACACTGTGGAATTGTGTAACCAAGAAAGCTGATAAGCTGATAAACATGAGGATATCAAGATATAACAAATGCCTAAATTTGGTCCATAAATATAGTGATATCACTTTACTTTTAAGTAGCACTATGTTGATCTATTGACCATTCACCACCCACGCAGTCTATGTGGCCACTGTTACATAACATATTACGTAAACAATGTCTTATATTTTAACCACAAGCTCCATACTACATACAATGAACAGTGAAAATAGCATAATTACAAGCTCACACAATGCCTGTATATCTGCTATCTTTGCTATGTTTCACTTTGAAATGTTTTGACTTAAATCTAGTTGGATGTGGTAGGGAAAAATGTACTAAAAAAGACATTATATAATTCAGAAATAGATTTATAGCCTCAATGAGTGATCTTATGTTTGCCACAGACATTAACACACAGACACTTCTTGAGAGCCCAGGTCCTGTATAACTTTGAAGTAAGAGGGAAGTACAGCCCTCCACTGTATTGAAATGACTGGAGAAAATTATTATTATCATTATTATTTAAACATTTTGTCAATCGATCTATAAAGGAAAATACAAAAAGCTTACAGTACCACGTCATGATGTGCATAACGGTCATTCTTACACAGAACATTCCTTTCCCATGAGTTTAAAACCACTTAAACGATACTAGCATATTTTCATTTTTTTTTTTGTTATTGTGGGGAGAGCTTTTGCAGGAAATAGCAGATCGACAAGCTCACAACGCGTCGCAGCGATGCGAGGGTTTTAAGTGCTTAAAACTGGATTAAAACCTTATTTCACCGGAGAGTTACAACTTGTAAACACAATACACCTGTATAGTGTAGATAAGAGCACATCTACAGTACCAAAGCTGGACTTTGGGAGATCCGGGTCATAATGGTTCTCAGGCCTCAAACAAACTAAATCTATTATGAAATGCTTTCAAATATGTCTTGATGACAGGTTTGTTGTTCCCTCAGACACCAAGCAAGAGGTATTCATATTTGATCCCGGTCTGATGAGTAAATTAGTTATTATCATAATAGTACAATACTTTTACATTATTTACAGTGGCCATTACACTTCAGTAAAAGCACAGCAACTCTCACAATGGCACAGGAAGTGAAAGCAGCTAGCTAATAGCAGCAAAAACATGTAGGCCAAAGGGTTATAACACTGTATATTGTGTGGAACCCCCCCTCTGAACTGACAAGCATCTCTCTTCTTAGAGTGTGGCTCCAAGGGGCCGAGCCGTCTAGAAGAGGGTGTGTGTGTGTGGGGGGGGGGGGGTGTTAATGCTGTCAGTAGGCCGAGGAAGTATTGAAAGGGGCGGCAGTGGGTGGGCTCAGGGGTAGAGAAACCGTCATTAGAACACGAAAGGTTCCCAGTTCGATACTGGGCTCCCCCAGAGTTAGTGTCGAAGAGTCCTTGAGCAAGACTCTGAACCCCTAGTTGCTCCCGGTGAGGTGGTTGGTGCCTTGCATGGTTTCCTCCGCCATCGGTGTGTGAATGTAATGCACAATCAATGTAAAGCGCCTTGGATAAAGGTGCTATACAAATGCACCATTTACCATTTATTGAAAGAGCCACAAATTATGTTTCACGAATTATACTTTTGGAAATATTTGACTTTTTAAAACTTCGATTTTTTTATACTGGAATGGAAGAAAATAACTCCATTATTTGGAGGTCAATATTATGTCACAGCGTCACAGCCAAACATGACTTCACACACAGTGTCAAACATACCGTAACTCTGTCTTGTTACAATTCCCTGTGACAAACTAAAGGACCGTCGGGCATCAATACGCGTCTATCTATGTCCGTTCACAGCTTTGACCATATGCATATCGTACTGGATATAAATAGACTATTGAGTCGATGCTGGCTTGTGGCTAAACATCATGGTGGTTAATATAACAAGGTCAAACGTAGCTACATCTTGCATGGATATTTGGTCATAGTGGGAAGCCCCAATACCCTTTGGAATTTTTAAACACTGCCGACCCTGTTTTAGCTTGAAAACTGGAGGATTTTTTTAGGCCATATCAACACATAAGTTGTTTTCATAGTAAAACAGCATTTTTAAATTAGAACCATCTCAATGGCACTGTGTAATCTCCTTACATACTACATGCCTGAAAACACATATCACATCATGACATGACATTCACATACATAGGGCATGCACGTGCCAGGCATATCATGTATGACAGCCAAGTATTCACATTCAAAGAACGTTTCCCCTTTCTCTCGATGTGGTCCCTGGATTTAGCGTGGCCCCTTTTTTTTGGTCTGTGTGTGCGTGCTTGCATCTGTGCTGAAAGGCGTAATTGCTGTCATAGTATTTGGTCACACAACACACACAAAACACGACGGCATAACATTCTTAGACTACTGCTTTCAAGTGTAGGAACTAAACCGGAATGTTTGTATACTAAATTATATTTACATTTAGCTACAGTATAAAGGAGATTTCCTCCTGCAGTGCCCAAGGTCCAATGAGCGCATTCAGCATTTTGCGGGATTTCCACAGTCATGGTGGCCACGGGCAGTCATGATAGCACTGAGTACCTAGATTCGTCAGCAAGTGGCAGTATGTAGTTTTAAGTAAATAGAGGGGCCCAATGGAGTGATCTCCTCCAGAGGTATCTCTGAATTCATATTGATGACATCAATGAGGATGTAAAGGTGGTTGCACACTGCTGCGTTTTTCGGGCCGAATATCGGGGTGAATTTCGGAGCGGGTGAATAAAAAAAATCAACCTCACGTTATGTCAGTCACGTTTGCACACTGCCGCCGTTTCGCGCACCACTCTGTCCCTTGCTCTCTCTATCTCTCTCTCTCTCCTTGCCCTGAAAAACGCATTTCGCAACAAAAAACGCAGCAGTGTGCAACCAGCTTAAGTAGGTTTATATACATCTACATTTTCGCTCTCTATTGATGCTCCTTCCACATGCAGATGTACTTTTGCCTGGAGCATAATGGCCAAAGTAGCAGGATTTAACAGCACATAAACAAGGTGCCTGTAATTAGTCATCCATGTTGAATTAACCATTAGTAGTCAAAGACTCAATCGTCGTTTTAAAATGGCCCGTCCAGAATATCATGCAATACCGGAGCTTTCACAACAAAACACGGTCAGCAGTGTTTTAAAACATCAGGGGTTCAAAAACAGTATGTGTATGCTAGATGTGGCCTAGAGGCAGGCTGGCTTTTAGTAAGGAGCGGGAAGAAAACAACAAAGACAGCGCATGCACATATTGGTCTATTAAACCACCATACAGCGGATATTATTTTCCTTGTTATATTATCACAAATATTGCACAAATGCACCTTTAATTTAGCTAGTTGCCCACCCTGTATCCATGCCATTGGGCCTTTCTGTGAAGTCATGATAATTCAGACCTTCTTTGTAAATTATATGAAATCTATAATCCAAGAGAGGGTTTCATTCAACGCAGCACCATAGCATTCTCTAAAACAGTACTGTCAACCAGTGGGGTTGTGAGACATTCTCACAGGTTTACAGACTCAAATTTAACGTTTATCTAGTAGGCCTATACTGGACTGTGAAACAAAATTTGGGTCCAGAGCAAAACCAGTTTGTAACCTCCGATTTAACCACTTGAACCCTAGAATCCCTTTTCTGGGCATAATATGTGAACATTCTGCCTAAAAATTCTGCCGAACTACAAGCTCAAAACGCATTGCATTTGTGATGCTTCGTGAGCCTGTAAATCGTCTAGTTTTGGTCAAGAGATTTGGTGAAGAGGGAAAAAAGGAGGGGTCCAAGAACAAACACCAACTGGGAGATACCACTCAAATAAGTATTTAGGATTTAGGGTGTAAGTGGTTAAAAGTTAAAACAATATGGCAGTGTTGAGAGTAACTTGGTTACATGGAACAGTGAGGCAGGTAAAGGCAGGCTGCTGCCTTTGAAGTAAAAACGCAACCTGTTGAGTTCATTCCCTTGTGTAATGGATAGTTTGTGATTTTTTCCCCACCATGTGGTTGAGCATGATAATCCCATTGTGGCCTTTTAACCTGCAAAAATCCTCATCGCCTAAAGTTCACCAATGCACATACATGAGCATTCAAGTCTCCTGAAAAGCAAGGTATTTTGTACAGTAGATAACTGGTTTTGGTTTGACAACGGTGATACATCACTGTGCGATACAGCAAGGAAATCATATCACTCGCGAGCAGCCACTTGTTTCTCTACTGATAGAGCCGTGGCAGCCGTCTTGATTCTCGCTTTCCTCTCCAGACATGCTGCCACAGCAGAAAAGTCACAAGAATTGAATATTTATAAGAATAGATTACTCACCGAACACAAAAGACCAATACAATCAGGTCACTTTCACAGAGGCAACTCTGTTTCTTGAGAAACGTTCTAGCACTGAGAGAGGATGTAAATGGAAATAGGTTTAGCAGTACCACACATCTAATCCCCCAGTCCCCCCAGACCAAACTCCCATTTTACTGTAAACAATCAAGAGGTTCCTTCAGCATTTACGTTCACCACCGGCCTCTCGCTGCAACCGTAGTCTATCGTCGTAGTTTACTGCAGTTACGTTGAACTGATGTTCATTTCCACGCAGCCTGTAATATGTTTCCAAACACTAAGGTCCCCAAATGCTAGAAGCTGAGAATAGTTCCTACTTTTAACACAGTGTTGCAGGTTAAACATGTTTTTTTTCCATTCGCACAGCAGGGGTCATGTCTGACACGCACAAGCGTCTGGTCTGCGCTACTAGCAAAAAAAAAAGAACAGACATAGAGAACAGACATAGATAACTACTTTGGTTTAAGTCATGCTACTATTGTTGGCACTGATCTCACACACATCCTCGTCGCACACACTCCGTCCTGTCAGACTGCCGTACATTCCTGACCCGTGACCTTGACCTCCTCCGACCCCTAGGAGTGCCCCCGCAGCAGCCATAGCCAAAGTATTATCGTTGCTACTACTGCTGTTGCCGCCGCTAGCAGCGCTGGTATGTTGTGGCGACAGAACACCGCTGGAATGATGTGGCGACAGAACAGAGATCCCCCCTCTGACTCCTCCTCCTCCCCCTAAAACGCCACCCTGACCTCCCTCGCCCGGCGAGAGCAGGAGGTGCGGGGAGGGGATAAGATCGGACCCGTCCTCACTGCTCCCTCCTCCGCCTCTCCGGCCTCCTCCGTCGCCGACGCTGCCTCCTTCGCCCGCATCCCCCCCGGCCCCGCCGCGCCGCTCGCAGTGCGACCGGTGCCTCATGAAGCTGTCGCGCCACATGAACTTCTTGCCACACCCGAGGCAGTCGTAGGGCTTGAGGCCCGTGTGGGTCTTCATGTGCTCCGTCAGGTGGTGCTTCATCTTGAACTTCTTGGAGCAGACGGGGCAGTGGAAGGGCCTCAGGTCCAGGTGCATGTTGATGTGCCGGTCCCGCATGCTCTTGTGCGTGAACGTTTTGCCGCAGTGGCACATGAACACTTTCCCCGAGCCCCCGGCGCCGCTTCCGCCGAATCCCCCGGCGCCGTCCGCTCCGTCTAAGCCCAGCCCCCCCTGACCAGACAGGTGGACAGCTCCGTGCTCCAGGTTGGGTCCTTTGAACGAGGCTCCTCCTCCGACGCCACCGGTCATCGTCAGTGGGGGCGGGGCTGGCCCGGGCTCCAGGGATAGGCCGGAGGCTTGGCTGTACAAGAGAATCTGGTTCCCCTGCATGTCCAAGGGGAAGAGCTGGGCGCGGGCCGTGGCTGCAGACTGCACCTGTCCCAGTAAGGCCGACACGGCCCGGTTGCTGCTCTGGCTTGGGCCCCCTGCGCTGTCGTGAAGGTGCTGGGCTAGAGTTTGGTCCATGAGGCTGCTTTCAAACTTGAGGTAGTCTTCTGAAGTGTGGCAGTAGTCCACCTGCAGAGGAATGGGGAAGTGGAAGGCGGGGTGGGGGTGGTTATGTCCAAATCTGTTAGTTTGCCTAATTCCGGTTTTCCTCTTTTTTAAAGGGGTCACTGTATTGTACGAGTTGATGAATTGATTATACATTCGCCGACTGCTAAATATTAGCATTTATAGCAATGGCAAAGGGGAATATCGATTCTGATAGGCCAGAGGGTGTGCAATATTTTCAGTTAATAGTACACCTTTGATATTGCAGCCTCATCACCGATCTGAGCCAATTCTTTTTGATAACACTATTGTTGGCTGACTGACTCAGTTGGTACTTGCTACTACAGTTTCTCTCACTTGCTGGAGTAGTAAGGTCAAGTTTTCCAATAGTAACAAAGATAGTGATAACATAAAGTCCAAAATATGAATAAACAACACTACTTAAACTGTATTATTTTTGATAACAGCATGACTCTGAGTTGATTATCCCTTAGGCACTACGCAGATAAATGTGATAGGGTCAGGTTTATGCTGAGTTACAGTCTGGATTAGAGTGAGATAATTTCACGAAACTGTTTTGGATTTGCTTCATTGTTTGATTTGACTTGCAGGACCAGCCGGGGGAGGCATACCACTTCGGGACAATTCAGATGTCCAACGTGTCAATAGAGAAAATGGTCCACGCCTTTGACACTGGGATTCAAAAACAACCCTTAACAGTTTTCCAATGCCGGCTTCTTGACCCACGCGTAAATGTAGCTCTATTTCTGTTTGCAGGAGTGTAATTATGAAGATGATTCCCAAGGGATTTATAGTTTATTCCTCATCATTTTTTGATAATGACAGAAGAACCATATCATTTTCATTAACCACTTTGGCCCTTCAGAAATACCAAAAACAGTGTTATAGTTTTATACTGGTTATATATACTGATTTAATGTCTATAATGACATGGGCCAAAACAGGGCCTCCAGTACACTGACCTGTGTGTCCATGTGGGTGTCTGCTCTCCCCCCCAGCTCGGCATGCAGGCTCCGGACGTTGGAGATGTTGAAGTTGCTCCTCTCCCTGGCCATCTCCATCTCCCTCTCCCTCTCCTCCTCCTCGTCCTCCTCCTCGCCCCCCTCCTCCCCGGACACCACTATGAGGTCGTCGTCTTCGGCGCGCTCCGTCTTCACCACCACCCACTGCTTGCGGGGCATGATGCTGGGCTGGCTGTACGTGGGCCGCTTCTGGGCCAGCTCCTCTCCATCCTGTACGGAACACCAGATGATGATGTACACAGAAGAACATACAGTAACAGAGTAGCATAAGTGGTACAAAACGTTATGTTTTGATGTTAAAGGAGTAGTTCACCCCCAAAATGACTTTTTTCTATTGATTACTCATGCCATGGAGAGTTGAGTTCAATAATATTTTTTGGTTTTTGTCACATTCCTAAGACAAAAATTTGATTTGAGTAAATTTACCCCCATTGATTCCGGATGGTGACCCGTTTCGAAACGGGTCACCATCCGGAATCAATGGGGGTAAATTTATTGTTATCACATTTTTGTCTTAGGAATGCGACAAAAAACTAAAAATATTATTGAACTCTACTCTCCATGGCATGATGAGTAATCAATAGAAAAAAAGTCATTTTGGGGGTGAACTACTCCTTTAAGTAGTACAATACTAGTAAGACGCCTCAGGGTGAAAGGGTCGCGGTCGCGCCAATTCTTTGCCAACTGGCCAGTGATGTATATCGGACCAGTTACCCATATATGGAAACCCCTGGTATCTATATATGGAGATCCATGTCCTGTACATGGAGATTTGCTGTGAGAGCCCAAACATGCTTACTCAGTTATTCGTTACTAGAAGTTTGCGGCCCAAAGTCTAGAGTTCAGGTCGCTGCGCGGCCTTCACCGCCATGTTGCGGCAGTGTGGTGTGTGTGTAATGGCCAAATATGGGTAATTCTATTTTTGAGAAAAAAAAATTTTTTGAGAAAAAAAAAGTTTTTTGAGAAAAAAAAAGTTTTTGAGGAAAAAAAAAGTTTTTGGAGAAAAAAAAAGTTTTTGGAGAAAAAAAAAAGTTTTTTGAGAAAAACTAGACCAGGTCAACCTGGTTGTGCCAGACCCCCTGTCTGTCATCATCATTTATGACATCATGCCTTTTGTAGGCATGTCATCATCATGTCATCATCATATATACCCTTTATATAGAAAAGGGACAGACCGACATTTGCTTATGTAGGCCTACCCATTTCATGGGTCTGGCAAAAAGGTTTTTTGAGAAAAAAAAAGTTTTTTGAAAAAAAAAGTTTTTTGAGAATTTTTTTTTGAAAAGAAAAAACGCGTACACACACGCACACACACGCACACACACACACACACACACGCACACACACACACACACCCCTCTGTTGTAATTCGATACTCTACTCTGCTCAGCTCCTCTCCCCCCTCCCTCCCCCCCCTCCCTCTGTAACTTGATACTCTGATGATCATTTTGACGTTTCAGCACTGGCCAGAATGGTCAGAATACTCTGTCAGGACTGGCTGCTCTGCGTGAGGCGAGATTTTGTTAAATTGAAATAAATGCGGTTCAAAGAGTGGCATTTTTTAAAATGTGGACAGTGGGAAATGTTCACGTTTGTTCGACGTGGTGGCTATGTTTGTGAGAGGTGTTTGTGAGAATATGTAGCTAAACATTCTTGCCTCCAATTGATCCAATATAGATGCTTGATGTGAAGGTCCTATGATATCTATGACATCTGACATCATATCCTTTTATGCCCATACATGGAGATCCCTGTCTGTAGAACCAGCCACACAGATATGGGCTGTCTTGGCCATCTGTCTTGGCCATATATGGATTCTGTTAGTGTGGTATGTGGCCGATGTGGCCTCCATATATGGGCATTCCCATATGAAGTCCTGTTAGATATGGGCTTGATGACATCAGGGAACTGACATCCTGGCTCCTCCTATCAACATGTCGAAGTGTCCTTGGGCAAGACACTGAACCCCACATTGCCCCCAATGAGTTGGTTGGTGAAAGCTTGCCACCATTGGTGTGTGTATGTGGGAAGTGAGGACGCTGGCGTCGAATGTTCACCACTTCACTTCCCAATGTATGAATGAATGAACCATTGTAAAGCGCAATGCAATTCATTAACTCCATATGTGGGCATAAAAGGGATTCTTAGTGTGCCATCACAGTGAAGCCAGAGCATAATGTCAGAGCGGCAAACCCATTCTGTTAAGAGTGGTTCCCGAGCGAAAAATCCATAGACCTGTGATGTCACAGTGATGTGTCAGGGGAACCAGTGTCAGGCGTGACCTACAGAGATACGAGGATAGCCGGATACGTGGACAAGATGTGCCGGTTTTCATAGTTAACTGCAACCTACGGTCGCAATAACAGTACATTAATGCATATTACATATACACAAATGCATGCAGTATTTATACGTATGCAATGAGTCGAAAGTTTGTGGGCCCATGAGGCCCATATTTTGGGCTTTAAGAAGCATTTTAAAATATTTTTCAAAGCAGTAAAAAAAGGCAAAAAAGTTTAGGGATAAGTAAGGGTTAAGGCACAGATGAAGATAGGACCCTATATGTGCGTGTGTGCGTGCGTGCGTGCATGTGCACGAGAGAGATATCCTCTTGCCTGATAAGATGACACACCGAAACTATCGCTGACCCCGACTTCCTGCTCCAACCCCAAGTTGATCTTCTTCCTCCTGGCACTCCCTCCTCCCCCTCCCCCTCCCCCTCTCTCCCTCTTCCTCTGGTGGTGGTACACCACCTCCTCCTCTTCCGCCTCTTCCTCCTCCTCCTCTTCCTCCTCGTCTTCCTCGATGAGGAAGGCCTCCTCTCCCCCGGAGGGGGTGCAGTAGCCGGGGGTGTGGTTAGCGCCGCCCCCGTCCCCGGAAGCCCCGACGGCGGCCGCTCCTCCTCCTCCGCCTCCCCCGAAGCCGCCGGCGTCCCTGGGGCTGAAGTAGTTGGTGCTGCTGGGAGACTGGCTCTCGCTCAGCGACGGGTGGCTGGCGGGCTGCGGGGCGCGCTGGGGCTCGTTGGACCCCGCAGCATGTCCTTGACCTAGGGAGGCAAATTATCGATTCGTTCATTCATTGAAAGTTGACAACCTTATCGAACGTTTAATTAATTAATTGATTAGCAGCGCTTTTTAGGACCAAAAGGATTTTTTGCTCAAGGCACTGGTTCTCAAACTTTTTTGGTTGCCGTACCCCCTTATACTGATTTCTGAAGCCAAGTACACCCTTCCCCTGACGACAGCATTTTGCATCAAATTGACATCAAAAGTCCAGTTCCAATGCCAATGTTCAAAATAAAACAGCATAATGGTATTGATATAATTTGTTTTAACAATTTGCAGATGAGAAGGTTCACATAAAGATTTTTTGTTTTGTCATACCCATAACAGTAAAATACATATTCCCATTTTCTTCTGTACCCCCTGCAGTACCCCCGCGTACCACTAGGGGTACAAGTATCCACACCGCTCTAAGGAGTCTGTCTCATTTCTCTCCGAAAGTCTTTGAATATGATTAAGGATTACTGTGATTATAGTAAGCTCATATTTGATATCACACGCACGCCATGCAAAACAAAACAAAAATATAATGGTTTAATTGAATCGTTTAATTTCTTAACAGCAATTAATCGATTTTAGATTAATTGTTAACATCCCTACCTTGACCACCACCACTGGCACCTCCTGCCCTCATCGACAACCCACCCCCGCCACTGCTGCTGGACGGTCCAGCTCCCCCGCCGACGCCGCCACCACCGCCCGCATGAACGTCCTCCTCCCCGCCGCCTCTGGTCCCTCCTCCTCCCCCGCCGCCCCCCCCGGAGGCTCTGCCCTCCTTGAGCAGCTCGGTGCACTTGTCCACGATGTGCCACATCTGCAGCACGCTGCCCACCGTCAGGTAGTTGACGATGTCCTCCCGCAACATGCGCAGCTGGCCTGTGTAGGCGCAGCTCAGCACGCTCTCGAACGCCAGCGGGTCCATCACGGCGGGGATGGTCACCGTGGACATGTTCTTCAGTAATACCTGAGGAGGGGGAACAGGAGTATGAGTGCGATGCTTGTCTTGTTCTGTTCTGTTTATGCATTATACTCTCCCTCTCATCCCCACCCACCCTTTTCTACCTCTCTCTGCCTTTGTCTCTCTTAACCTTAACCTCTGTCAACCTGGCATCCATATTTTGAGAATGTCATTTAAGGTGGACGTTATACCCCCAAAAAGGGGGAAGAAATAAAAGAAAAATAGCCTACACAGTATCTACAGGTTGACATCTTGTAGATCAGCTAATTTTGCTATTCGTCATATGATTAAATAAATAGGGTATATGCTGTTAACGCGTGTATCCAAAAGGCACCCCGCTACGGTGAAGACGCGCCTTCGGGAAGCTTGTGATTGGCTGAACCGGAGGTTGGGAGCGCTCCACTGTGTTCACTTGGACCGTGCGGAGGTGCCGAAAGTCTGGACTAAGATTTACTATTCTGGCCCCCTGGTTTACAACTTCTAACGAGCCTGTCTGTCACAATTATTACATACTCACAAGTATTAGAGATAATCACAATTAGTTTTTGCATAATCGTCATAATCATTTCCATGTTAATTAAAAAATCTTATATTTATTTTTAAATGTGACACATTTTGAGCTTGTACACGTTTTATGAGACGATATTCAATCTGAAGATCGGGATCGGTGGCATCCCTAGTTATTTGTCATATCTGCCCTGTGCAACTTTTCTTCACAAAATCTAAAACCCAAACAGAAATGTGATGTAATTTTATTCAGAATGTTCCAACAACGTTAAACTACAGAAACACAATTTACTTGTGCGACAATGAATCGTCAAGTAAAAGTACACAATCGTGACTGACAGCCCTGCTACGCCTTCTTCCAACCTGGTCGTGGAAGTAGGGCGAGGACGCGGCCAGGACACAGCGGTGGGCCTTGAACACCTGTCCCTGGACCTGGATGGAGAGGTCACAGAGCCGGCCCTCCTCCCTCTGCCGGTTCAGGCTGTCCAGCACGGAGGCCTGGGCGCTGGGGAAGCACACCTGCACCATGGAGCCTGCCGTGGTGGTGGGGGTGGAGCTGCTGGTGCAGCCCGCATCCGCAGACAGGGACTGCATCTGGGGAATCAAGGTCAATTCAAGAAGGGTCTTCAACAGGGGGTCCGGGACCCCTATAGGGGGTCCTCCAAATCTTTGTGTGATATAGAAGCTTTTTTTCTCCTTTTTTATGATAACCACTTGAACCCTAGCGTACATATTCTGAGGACCTTAGCCAAAAGTAGCAGATCTACAAGCTCACAACACCTCGTGCTGCGAGGCGGAGGCGTTGTGAGCTTGTAGATCGGCTATTTTCGGCAAAGCGGTTTGGTGTGTAGACTGTAGAGGAGAAAAAGCAGTACAGAGTGAAAGGTCAAGTTTATTAAGTATTGACGGTTCAAGTGGTTAACTTGTTATCCTTTTAGCTTTAATCTGAGACTGTTACCTCGTACTAATATTTATGACATACATCATCTGGCATACATTATTTTGTGATAGCGGTCCACGACCAACTAGGCCTACATATGAATACATAAAATACATAAAATGCAACTTTAAAATACCAGATTTAGCAAAGATGCCAATCTACATCTGCAGTACCACTTACATAATCTACACTACAGTAAGGCACCTGCTTCAATCTCACAATTGCTACTTTCGTGTGTCAACCCTGTTTATTATTATATAGATTCTAAATATAGCATGGTCATACACAGCTTGTTATACACCTATCTGCAAAGGTCTTTGTGTGCTTCTAAATGGACAAAATCATGTCCATTTATTGTTTATTTCATATTCCAAATGTCCATAATTTGTGAAGTAGCTAAAGAGATGGGCAGTATTTGAAATACGTATTTTAAATACTTTTTTATATTTTGAAATACATATTTCAAATACTTTTTTGTATTTCAAAATACAGAAAAGTATTTCAAATACGTATTTCAAAATACAAAAAAGTATATCAAATACGTATTTGAAATGCCTTTTTGTATTTTTTAAATATTTTGTATTTCAAATACTGCCCATCTCTCAGTAATAGTGCAACAGTGCACTCTCATCTGCAGAAGAAATCAAAGTTGCCATATACGCCTACTGTGCGTTTACCATGAATGTCAGAATGTTTCTGTTTCACTTAATAAACGTGTCTGTTGTGGTCCTTCACCAATGCCACCAGATTGGCATAGGAAACGACACACTGGCTTGCAATGAAGGCTTCTGCATTGGAGTATAATGTGGATGTCATTCACCTGGCAAGCCTATACCAGCAGCAAAATGCAACGACTTGAGAATCCAATGCATTCAGAATCAGATCAGATGTGTTTCACTGCACACAGATCAGGAGGCTTGAAGAACTCTACTGTTCTGGATGACGCTAGCCTGTTAGCTATATAGCTCAAGTGGCTGGCAAAGCAAACATGCAATACGTGTCGAGGGATTAAACTCACCGATAAAGATGACGCCCACTCCTCTTGGTCAATACGCCGAGTTGACTTTGACTCGGGTGAAGACAGAGCCAATCGGGGGCTTGTCAGTCTAACCTGCCCCTAAAGTTTGAGGCAAAGCTTTCCAGAAAACCTTGCTGTCCATCTTGTTCTGACTGCGGACAGACAGGCAGCAAAGTGACGCGTCCCCTTTAAGGGCATTCCAGACAGACGAGCCAGACTTTAGCCGACGAAAAAAACACAGCACATCTGTCTAGACTGTTGCCATAGAAACCTGCGATGATGCGAGTGTGTGTGTGCCATCAGGTGGTTGCTATGCAATGTGGGCAATAAAAGCACTTGTTTAATATACGGTACGTTGTTTTGTACCCGTGTTTCATTCAAGTCAGAATATGGCAGTTTTGGGGGATAAAGTACTCAATTTTTTATTTTATTTTTAAGCATCAAAACTGCAATATAGGCCTAGTATAAATGATTCTGTCACAAGTCCAGAATTCAACATTTACTTGAGTAAAATAACAAATGTATTGGAATTAAAATGTACCCGTTGTACCAAAAGTAAAAGTGCCCATTATGCAGAATGTCCTATTTCAAGTTTTCAAATGTAGCCTACAATCTTTTGAAAATAGCCGATCTACAAATCTTGTAGATTGCGAAATGTTCAAATGTTTTGTAATAATAATAATCAAGTAACTAAAGTTTTCAGATAATTGTAGTGTAGTAAAAAGTACAATATATCCTCAGATATATAGGAGTAGAAGTAAGTGTTGGAAATACTCAAGGAAAGTATAAATACCTAAAAATTGTACTTAAGTACAGTACTTGAGTAAACATACTTAGTTACTTTACACCAGTGCTTGTTAGACATTGTTTTGTACCTGTGTTTCATTCAAGTCAGAGTAATGGGAGTGATATAGACCAGTGGTACCCAGACATTTTAATTTCAGACCCCCAGTCTACTACAGTATGCCATCCATTAGGCCACGGATGGACTCAAAATGAACCTGCAAGGGTCCATTTGGTTCCTAAACTATATCATTTAGGTGCATGGGGGCCCCTGGAATCCCTACAGGACACCTAAATTATATAGTTGACAGGAGGATTTCACAAGGACAAATGGGGACCGGGACAACCCACATCCTACTCACTTTTGGTACTTAAATATATTTTGATGCCAACAATACTTTTGTACATTTACTCCAGTAAATGTTGAAACTTGTACCAGACCATTTCTACAATAGGGTATTGATACTTTGCATTGAAGTTGTCCTTGTCTGACTTAGTCTCAGTAGAAACAAGCAGATGCCTACTTAATGTTAAAAACATTCAGCCATCATTTGGCTGTTGCGCAAAAATTACACTTTCATCTTTAGCCTACCTTCCATTAAGTGCCTGACCACATTGAACATTTCAGTGATGGTTGATTCCATTTGTTTTTTTTACATGGCATTTCGCATTAGAATGTTGACTTACAGTAACAGAACAAGCTCGGTCACTTTTGAAAAATACTACAGGGACACCAGGTTGGTGGTTAGTAACATCTCCTCCCCCCCGGCGTCACACATTCAACCCTCCCTTCCTTTGAACCACTCCACAATGTCTTGTTCATCTTTTATGTACTGATGAAAATATTCCAGACATTAATTCCAACTTGCACCATCAAAAACATTTATTGAACAAATCTTAAAAAAAAAAAAGCATGTTAACACACAAGTACTGAAAAAGTACTATCTAAAACCACGACATGTTGCGATCGGCTAGTCTCACCATTTTATACATATTAAAAAAAACTGCTTAAGAAGGGTTTGCCGCCGGAAGCAACAATATGAAAGCAAAAGTATAGACAGTGTATAATACATTTACGTATAATATGCATTTACAATACGCAATTATATGCATGTGCTATACGCAGTTGACTTCTTGGACGAGGCCAACATTATTTTTTTTAGAGGACAGGTCATGTTGGCCATGTGTCATCCGAGGCATCGCAGCGGCTACTTCCTATTTGCGGTAGCCGTGCCAATGACGCAGTCGTTCACCTGGAAGAGAATATACAGACAAGAGTCAATACAAGAAACATGAGAATCATTAAGGTTCAATGTTTCTCCATAAAATAAAATAAATCTCTTAATACTGTATACCTTTTATAGCATTTGCTTCCCCAAAAATAGGCTCATTGGCCGATTTTACATAGCTCACGTTACTTCTTTCAACCAATTAATTCATAAGTTATGTTGGTTCCCAGTGAGATGCCAAATTTGTGTTTTGGGTCCCAGCCTGAACCCCAGTTTAAGCTTACAATGTTCAATACAAATAAATGAAAGTACAACCCACCTTGCTAGCAAACCTCAGAGAGTTCAACGTCTCCCCAAAGTTGTCAGTCTCTGGGGAGATGTTGGCAAACATCAGCCTGACGGGGTGAGAAAAAGAAAAAAGGTCAGTCATGTATTGTGTCCTGACAATGTTCAAGACAATTCACAATGTAAACTAGAGTTCTCAAAATGCCTGAAAATTAAGGCCTAGCTCTAACTGGGCCGGCTAATTAGCATACATTTTAGGCCCTACCCGGCCCAAAAATGTCGGGTCCAGGCAGAATTTGAGAACTCTAAACCAATAAACCAGAGAGCTGAAGTTCAGCAAACTCACGTTTTGCTGTTTCCTCCCAAACATCCCTGGAGGAGGTAGGTCAGTTTGGAGTTCCTGTATGGAATGAAACTCTCCTGGAACACAAGGAAGAGATTGTTTTAGACTTAAACCCAATGCACCCAAAACAATGTTTACATCAATATATGAATGATGCTCCAGTCAAAAAGCAACACATTTGGACATTTAACAGTGAGTGCTATTCAATTCAGCATCACATACAATCGAGTGCAGGGTTCAGAGAATTGACAGACCTTGTTTGCCAGGGCAGTGATGACAATGCCCAGGTTAGTGAGGGAGCCGTTAATGGCAGTCATTTCTTTGAAGCGGTCGCCTTGAGCTTGGCTCTTCTGAACACGCTCACTACCGGCCAGGTCCACCAGGCATAGGGTAGCTGTACAGAGGAGTACATAGTCAGCAATAAGAAAGTGTGGTTGAGACAAACATACAAAATGGAGAGAAGACTTTAAGAAACAAATGAAAGTTAGCTTTCCTATTGAAATTCCATCCCTAAAGAATTTAGAGCCATTTTGTACAGACAATTTAACAGAATCCTATACAACACAGTCACTGAGCAAAACAGACACTGCCCTGATGGGAACCACTACCAATTTCACAAAGACAGGGATGGATTATGGCTCATGCAAATTGAATTTGCGATATTATGGATGAATTTAAATGATACTCACAGTTGCACTTCAGGTCCCTGCCCTTGTTCTCTCCCACGATATCGAGCTGGAACACAGAGTGGGAGCGGGAGGAGCGGTCGTTGACGCTGGTCTGAGCGGTGGCACGATTCTGGTTTGCCAGGGCTATCAGATTGTTCACCTGTTGGGGGAGGGAAAGAGAATATCATTTGCAATGCATGATGTGGCACTTGAGGCAACTACGGTAGAAAGCAGAAACACATTTCACACGTTGTGAGCTTTTGTCAACCATTTGTCATCATTTTTAAATAGTGCTGCTCAACTAAATGGGGACACCAGGTTGAAAGTTGCTACCGTATGCATATGCAATATTATACAGGACAACTGACATAGAAATAAGTGTGCTGTACCTGGTCCTCTGATGTGACCGTCTTATAGGCAAGGTTAGTGACCGTCACGGTGTTGTTGGCAGACTTCCGGATCTCGTGCTCAGGCCGGCTGCTGGCCTTGCCGGTGTACAGCAAGTCACGCAAAGTCTCATTATAAATCTCCACGAAACTTGCTGTGAAGGAGAACTGAGGGAAACGGGGAGTATTATTAGGCGAGGTAACTAAGTTACTTCAAAACCTAAACAAAGTACATTTCGAACTTTAAAATATGGTCAGACCGCCCAAGACTCAATTTCTTTACTAGGTGTGTGTGGGGATATTACAATAGTATCCAAAACTATATATATATATATATATATATATATATATATAAAAACAGATTCCTTTCTGAAGGCAAATAAACAAAAACTGTGACCGACCTGCCAGCCTTGCTCCTCCAGTTTCCTTCCTGCCTTGAACACCTGCTCCACTGCCCGTGGAATGACTCCCCTGCCTTCGTCCGTGTCATCTCCCTCCATGGTGTGGGTTTTGCCACTTCCCGTCTGGCCGTATGCAAAACAGCACACATTGTAGCCATCCAGGGCTGACTGCACAAGGAGGGAGATCTCTGCAAAGACCTGGAAGGAGAAAACAGCAAATTAAAAAAGGTTTCTAACATATCCAACAGGACAGTGCGTGAGTATGTGAATACAGCATGCATACCTCTTCCTGTGAGCAATTGGGCCCAAAGACCTGGTCAAAGGAGAAGGAGTAATTCTTCTGTGTGTCAGTTCTGCCCGTATGAGACTGAGGGATAAAAAAATAATTTAGTTGATGTTTATGGAGTCAGTGACAGATGAATGCAAGCATATAAAGAACATTGCCAATATGAATCCAGTGATGACAAAACATGGTCCAATGAAAGGTTGGCCCCAATGCGTAGGATTTGGGCAAGGCAACTGTTGTGATATGAAGGGTATAAATGGGACTCACCTCCTCACTCCTGGCCAGAGTCAGGGCCTTGTTGTCATGAGCAGGGAGCTGAATGTGGTCACCCATTCCGCCGACCACCAGAGGGCGCACTCTACAGAAAACTCTGATGTTGCCCTATAGAAGGAAACCAGTTTGTTTGAATTCAAAACAGTGACATGTCAGGGTAAAGAACATCTCCCATACAATAGCGACAGAGAACAGCTAGAAGTTCTGTGACAGTCCATGCCTACCACCTAACACTTAGTAGAAAGGGGAAAGCTGCACAAAAACATTGTGCCATTTAAAGTTCAAACAATACCAGCACTACAACTGATATCATTATGGAAAGCAATTGTTCCAAGTAATTTTTGGAAGTGGGGTAGGAACAGTTCATTCATCCCCATAGTTGAAAGAACATGTACTAAAGTAGCCTCAACCCATGATAAGTCACCTTTCAACAGAGGTTGAAGATCAATCTTCAAGGATAAGCAAACACCAAATTTGAAATAACTATGTAGTACAAGCTGTGAGGGTTCACTTATTGTGGGCACATTGTGTGTGCACAGCACACACGCAATAGACATTAGAGTCTTAGACTAATGTCTGTTGCGTAGCAAACACTTTTCTCCTTAAATCCAGCCCTTTATGCAGCCACAGCCCAGTGGCGGTAAACCTTGCCTTGAGTTCCTGGATGATGTTATGTAGTCTCCGGCGCTCCATCTCTCCAAAGTGGAGCTCATCCCTCTGGCGGGCTACAGTCTCCCGGTGAGCGGCCAGCTCCTCCTCAGTCTCTCGGAGTTTCGTCTGTGTACAAGTGAAGCTTGTCTGGACACAAGTCAGGTTGGACTCAGCCGTAGACAGCTTCACCTTTGAGAAATGAGAAATACATTTTTAAGAACCATAGGTTACAGGCTTCAAACTAGGTCGTTGTCAAAAAAAATGTTTGAGACCCCTTAAACATATATGCAAACCGTGGGTAGGGAAAGCAAAGGAGACAAGTGTGTAGGGCTGTAATCTAGCCCTGTTTTAGGGATTCGAACTTCGGGGGGATTTTCCGAACGGACCATCGAACCTTAGATGGTTCGTTCAATTGAATAAAAACCGAACGTTCGAACCATCGAACGTACTGTACCTTTAACCAGCTAAACAGTGTAGGAAATGTTTTAAATGCGCTGTTTTATCCATTGAAAACGCGTGGATGCGTGGCCGCATTAACACCTAGGCTAACACTTGGAAAATCCAACCCAATCGGAGATAATGTTGCGCAGTTTGTTGACGGACAGGCTCAAAGTATAGCGGAGTTGCACGGATGATGATTAGACTTGGTGACTGCGTAGGAGCGAGTCGCGTTCGGGCTGAACTGGTCTCGATGTAACAACCCCAGAAATCGCATTATAGATCCATTAGGGGGTTGCAATGAAATCCATCTTTGCTCATGCTTAGGAGAAAGGCTGTTTAATCTTTGGGTGCATGGATGGGTGTTCGCTGTTCAGAGCGCACACACACACGTCTGTCTCTGCCCAGCTCAGCTGCTTTCACTCTACTGTCATCAAGCGTGTGTGCGCGGCCCCAAATAGGAGCGGAATGGGAGCGGAGGACGGTCCTTGATCGCTCCAAGCTGCTTTGGTGTATTTTATAACTACTATAACGGTCACCATTAACTGTTAGTGTTTACCGGTAGGCCTAACTTATTTCGTATTTGGCTATCTCTACTACTGTGATATTCTGAATAGGCCTATCACATTATGATAATTATGTTTCGTGTAAAAAAAGAATGAAAAAAAAGAAAAAAACCTGAACCCATTAATTTCAAACTTCGATTGCCAACGTAACGAACGAACGTTCGAATCCCCGAAGGTTCGCTTGCAGCCCTACAAGTGTGTTCAAGGCTTTATTTATTGGAAATTGTGGTAATGAATAGCTTACCTTTAGAGACTGCAGCTCCCTTTCTAGATTTTTCTTCTGGGTCTCTGTGTCCGTGTACTTCTGCTCCACGTCCAACAGCTGTCTCTGTAGCGCACCGTTGTTGCTCGTCATGTTTTGGAGATCAGCTTTGACCCCAGACAGGACTTGTAGCTCCACCTCACACTTACTAATGGGGGAAAACTGTTTTTATTTTCCTGCAGCCAACATTGGCCAAAAAAAAAACTTGCATACCATTACTAGAGCCCAACTGACATATCGGTAATCATTATGTTCTAGCACTTGCAACATGGCATCCACATTTTGGGCATGTCATTAGCTTTTCTAAAAAAAAATAAAAAATAAAAATAATAATCAGCTAGGCTCAAACTATTACATCCCTAGTATATGACATACCCGAGCTGACTCTGCAGTGCTCTGATCTTGCAGTCCTTCTCGGTCACTGCACCCTTCAGCGACTCAGTTTCTTGGGTGGAAGATTTCACTTTGGACTGGTATGAGGCGAGCTTCCCCTCCATGTCAGCGACCTTGCCTTTTAAGTCCCAGCTAGGTCGCTTCGTTCCCGCAGACACCCCCGCTTTTGGAACTGTAGTCGATTTTGGAACTGTGGCTGAAACAGGCCTTTTAGAAACACCTGTAGGACATCAGAAAGTTCACATTGTCGACCAAACGTGTTGGTAAAGTAATTAAAAAAGGGTTAAAAAAAAATTAAAAATCAAGCCACAAATATCTTTCCTGCCCCTAGTGTATGTTTCAGACTAGTCTCACCTCTAGAAGGTCCTGCAGCAACAGTTGCAGCAGGAGGCCCCATGGATCTGACTGGCTTAGCTGAGAGGCAGAAGCACAAGAGGGTGGCAGTGGTTACGATTTTATTATTGATTGAGCTCATCCACGTCTTGTCAAATCCAAGATATGGTCCTGAAGATAGGTTAGACTGTACACTACAAATCTTACAAGTAGTACACTACAAATCTTACAATATGGAGGTCCTGTGGCATTTGTCAGAGTCTCACACGAGGAGAGTATGGTGAACTTACACACAGGGGGTCTGGCAGTGGCAGTTGGGAGTCTCTTGGTGCCGATGACAGTGGCTGCTACCTTTGGTCTGGACACCGGCTCTGGGTCATTGCGTTGCCTTTTCTGCAGAAACGAAGTCAATCGGTTTGTATGTGGGAATGCAGGGAGATTATGACATTTTGGACTGAGATCTCAGATCATTTATAAAATGCTGGACGTAAGGGTACCGTTGAATCCAAAACTCTTCATTTTGGGGTTATACCCTGAAACCCTTGTCATACCAAGAAATTTTTTTTAAATAATCTTTAGGACATGTCGTTACTCCAAGCAAAGTGCACAATCGCTCTTTCATAGAACATTCAAAGACCACGGGTGAGCCAACTGCTCAGGGATATGAGCAGTTGTTGTGCTATGTAAAAGATAACTTATATTCTGAAGAAGCAAGGCGAAATGTATGAGATTTGGGGACCTTATATCCGGGACGTTGATGTGTCGGAAATGCTTCGAATGGATAATGATGGAAATACCTCAAACTGTTGAGACTATATGCGCTCTATGGACGCTGTCGTGTTCGCCCTGATCTAATTTTAGATTTTATTTTTGTGTGCGTTGTTGGTGTTTATTTTGTCAATTGTCTGGTCTATTTGTTTTGTCTGCTTTTATGTTGAACTTCTTGCCATGTCGTACAAGTTTGTTAAAGAAAAAATACATATATAGTACAACCACAAGTCCACAACCTTTTCCAATCCCCTGTGTTGCGGTGATCCCGGCCTGGGAGTGGCATCCAAAATGTGCATGCTATACTCTTATTTGATTACGTTCTAGAATCCCAGAATGACAAACTTATTTTACACGATGGCATCAGTAATGTTTCTAACACAAACCTGGGCAGGCAGGCTCTCATAGTTTTCAACAGCGGCTTCCAGGATCCGCTTTGCGGAGCTCTTGGGCAAGGGCAGACGAGACACCGATCTGGGTGCGTCCGCATTCTGTTGGATATTATAATACAAACATTTAAAAGTTACACCTTATAGCGACGATCCATCCAAAACATGAATGTAGAGTTATAGACTTGTGTAAATAAAATTAGCAGCACTCACCTCCATGTTTGTTCGTTTCTCCTGGTCTCTCAAGACTGCTACAACGAACGAGTTGGCAGATGCTGTAAGAAACAAGTTGATTGTTGTTGTTTTTTAAATTGTTTTTAAAACTCCAGGGCAAAAATCCACTCGTCCGAGACAGTTTGCCCTCCTGGCCCCCAAGTTGTGGAATAAACTCCCTGTCGCACTTAGAACAACGGACTCACTCGCTAGCTTTCGCCGTGGACTGAAGACTCACCTTTTCAGACTCCACCTAAACCCTTAGCACTACAGAAAAAAATCAATGACCACACATGAAGCTAGTTAGCATTTGTTTTAGTTTTTTTAGGTTTTTAGAACTTTGATTATATTGTGTTTTTTCTAGATAGATATCCATTTGCATTTGTTATATTGTTGATGATGTACTGACATATTATCTTGTTTATTATTGTGATGTTATCTGCTTATTGTAAGTCGCTTTGCATTAAAAGCGTCTGCTAAATGCCTAAACTGTAAACTGTAAATTAGTTTAGTAGTATCACTGTAAAGATTAGCCTATAGTATAGTATGCAACCCAAGTAGGCAGTTTCGTATTTTCTTATTACATCGTCACCCACTTTGATTGTGAAGTTAATATCGACTTTGCTGAGGTTGGGCCCGCACGAGCAGTATTTAGACCACTAGGTATTCACACGCTCCCGCATTTGTTTACTATTAGGAACAAACTAACATTTTTCACCGTCAGCATTTGACAGAAACCCGTACAATGATGTGGCTGCCCGCGTTGTGAATTAGGAGTATATTAATTGGTTTTCCTACCGTGTTTGTTGGTTGAATCACTCCTTCTCCTCAACGGCTGCCTGCTGTGTTGTGCTGAGTGTACGAAATAAGTAAAAAACGCCTGAGGAAAAGCCTGGCTGCAGTGGCTGCGACAAGGCTGCAACCGTTTGAATTTAAACTCAACTGTTGTTTGGCAGCGCTCCGTATCCGCTAAGCTGATTGGTTGAAACGGCACAGGCGCCGCCTCCGTGCGCATGCCTGTGTGCGTACTTCGAGTCAGTGGTGTAAATTGTAACTAAGTACATTTACTCAAGTATCATTTCGAGGTACTTTTTCTTTAATGGAGTATTTACAAATTACAACATGTCAGAACTTTTACTTGTACTCCCCTACATCTCAGTGGCAAATATTGTACTTTTAATCCACTAGAATTATTTGAAACTTTTAGTTACTAGACATAGGCTACTAGTTAGTTTCAAAAACTACTAGCCTAGGCCTACTACATACCCACTTCGGCCCCATATACGGTACATTTCAATCTATTCTACAAGGTCACAATGCGTCACGAATCGATGTGACACATTGTGAGCGTGTAGATCTGCTATTTTCAAATTATTTTTATACATTTAAAAACTTGAAATGGGACATTCTGCATATGAGCAGCCTACTTTTAATTTTGATACCTCAAGTACATTTTTATACCAATACTTTTGTACTTTTACTCAAAAATGTTGAATTTTCGGACCATTACTTGGAACAGAGTATTATCTACATTGGGGTGTTATTACTTTTACTTAGGCAAGTAGAGAGAATTTGAGTAGGATACTTTTTCCACCACTGTTTCTAATGTTCACAGCTAATTTAGTTTATAGTTGCATGTAGCGCAATTAGCCTAAGCCTACTTATGGATCAACTATATATCTGTAGTGTGAATGCAGCATTAGTTTCATTAGTTTCAGAACTGTAGCTGTAGGCTAACACACAATAACAGAACTACAAGCCCCCTATAGCAAATGGAGGATGACCTGGGATGCAGCTAAACCGGTTTTACTGCATATTCAAGGGGCCAAGGAACACCCTGACGAGTCAAGATGGGGGTGGTCCCCATGCACCGCTTCCTCACAAATGGACCCTTTGTAGTTTGCCAAGAAGATACTGTACCGTATATGGGTTCCACTAGACCACTACCTGCTGGTCAACAGACACGCAGGCCAGTGAGCTGCAGCCCTACCTCAACACAATCACTCCTGACCTCCATATTTTAGCAGGGGTCCACCTTATGTTCCCCAGGTTCTATGTTTCCCTGGGGAACATAAAACCTGGGGAACATAGGTACGGTCCCATTTAGCAAACACACCCAGCTGGTGAGCTGGACATCAACTCCAGCCAGGCTGCAATGTGGTACATTCAAAACAACAAGCTCTCAATAATGTCTGTTAATTTTTGCTTAGATTTTTTTTTCTTCTTTTCTGATCTACAAGTTCACATATCACACAATATGACACTGAGCTTGTAAATCAGCTATTTTTGACTTGCCCAAAATATAGATGGCAGCATTGGCAGGTTGAAAGTGATTCAACTGTTCAAATCCTAAACAGCCCCCTCAACATATTTTTAAAAAGCAATAATTCATACAGTATTGCAGTTTTGAAGTAAATCAAGTCAGACAACATGGGTTTTCATCAACTGTTTCTCAAACTTTAATGTCCTTCAGTAGGAAACAGTCTATTCAGATGAACAAGAAGTGTAACTGTGCATACAGTATGCAAGAGTGTAGCATAAGAGGGTAGTTAATAATTGTAATATCAGGAGCATCAGTAATAACAACATTAACAAGAATATTGAGAGCTGTGTTACTTCTCATAAAAAGACATGTAATGAAATACAAGGAGGAGGACACATTAAAGAGAACCAGCCAATTGCAACAGCCTGTTTGGGAATGAGCCTTTTTTTATTTCTTCTTTTTTATTGGGCGGAGATAGCCTACACTTCAAAAATAAATCGGCTATCGGTGTCCCAGATCACCTTCCTGCCTGGTGGCATCTTTGCTGTTCCTATTATCAGACCAACGACACACCACTTCTAAAAGCCATGTGTTGAACATAATAACCAGAGTTGAGACAGTTTTTTAATATGGAGTTTTCATTATTTTGTTGTAATGCAGCTTGCTGTAAGTGTGACACAAATGTAGTACTTACCAAAGGAAAAACAAATGCAACCTTCAAATTGTGATTAAAAAGCTGAACTAAAAAGGCATGATAGTGGGATCTGCTACTACCGGTACATAAAATGTAATTCATGTAACTTTTGTTCAGATACTTTTAACAATATTTTTCTTCAACCCCTTCAAGACTTCTTGAAAAACAAAACATTTTCCTTTTGGAAATGATCTAAACCAGTTTTCGCACCTTTCAGACCTGTTAAATAGCCCATATATGCGTATCACCTGTGTATATAAAAACAACCGCTACTTCAATGTAAGCATTGTTTTAACTGTTCAGGTTCTATGCATGAAAGGTGATCTAGGACACACAAATGAATTGGTACTTGTGAATTCATTCCATTCATTTCTATATGGTTTACAGCAGACATACAGTACTTCCCTTTTATGAATGGAAAAACGTATTTTCTAATCTAGTTTATGTACAGGATACTGTAATACAATAATGCCTCAGATAATAATGTAGATAACATTTGCATACAATTATAATAATGAATGTAGTAATATTTTGTATGAAAGTTTTCAACAACAAAAAAAAGAAGAAAAAACTCGATAACAGTACCTGTCGGACATTTTTGTCACACAATCATCGCTTCCTATTTTAGCCATGCTTCCATACAGAGTCAACTTGACTATAGTTGGAATATAATGGAAAATGGTCTCTTTGAGTAGTAATAATCAAAAGAAATAAAAAATAAAATGACTGCTCTGTTGGTGGTCTTTCTCACTCCTTTCCCTTCACATTCATACAGTACACTCACTCCGCTTTCTCTCAAGTTTGTTCAAGCATTCGATCTGTTGGTAGAAAAATACATACATGATATATGACCCAAAAAAAAGTACAATGGCGACAAACGTAGATGAAGCGCATCAAGTGCTTTCCTTTGACCCGATCCAACCCATTTGACCCCACCACCTTTCTTTAGCCACTTACGGTTTCCCCGTACTTTACCTCAACTCCTTCTCCAATTTAAGTGCATTTCTTTTGTAACCGTTAATGGTGCGTTCATTCAACACTGTTCGCTCTGTCACGATGTGACTCATTTAGAGTGATTTATACTTGGCTGCATGCCGGAGTCGTGCACTGAAAATAGCTGACCTACAAGCTCACAATGCGTTTAAAGAAAGTCTATTTTCGCTTGTGACACCGGTGCGTAACCAATTATAAACGGGGCCCTTTTGACTACTCACACTGGTCTCCAGAAAAGTGTTTTTTCCTATGGAAATGAGAAAACTTTATGACAGGGTGGGAGATGAGTTGGGTGGGGGGGTGACAGCACACTTTCAGGAATCAAGTAAATGCTATTTGGAGACTCAAGTACTGTGTGTGTGTGTGTGTGTGTGTGTGTGTGTGTGTGTGTGTGTGTGTGTGTGTGTGTGTGTGTGTGTGTGTGTGTGTGTGTGTGTGTTAACCTTGTGTCACCAGGCCCTGTGGAACTGAACACCTGGTTTCTATTCCAAATTAACCAGTCAGATCTGGTCTATTATATCTAGTAATTTGTGCGCACACACCGTTTTTCTGCTCTAGATCCAGACCAGATCAGCAACCCGCAAAGCAAATTGATCCCAATGTGTCTTTGTGTGGGGGGAGGGGTGTCAGTCATATTCTGCAACGCTCATTGTCCTGCTCCCCTCTCTCCGTTTGTCATGTCTCCTCTCTGGCTCTGACTGGCTCTTTTTCGACGTCCATCATCCATCCTCCCATTATCCGGCACACTATCACCTGTGCCACTGCAAGACATTATGAGTTTGGGTTTAGTTTTTTCTCACCGTGTCCAACCTCCCAGTGCAAATGCAAATTGAGACTAAGATCGTCTTCCCTCCATTCACTTACAATGGAACCATGGGCGATTAGGGCATCTTTCACAGCTAGCTTCACCATCATGCATCCAGCGATCAGTTTGTATTTTGACTAAATACATTAACTCCAGGTATAAATAATACCAAAGACACATTGAACACCTGATGGTGGGAAGTGAACCACCTATGAAGGTATTACAAAATGTAAATGCCCAGGGCCGTTTTTAGCTATGGGCGGTATAGGCGGTCGCCTAGAGCGCCATCCTAGAGGGGGCGCCGAGGGGGCGCCGAAATGGAGGGAGTGGACCCAAACCAGCCCAAAACCGGCCCAAAACCGACTAAATTCACGGCAAAACCCACAAAAAAGCGTGCGCGCGGGAGTGGGGGGGCGCATTCGAGAGAGCTCGCCTAGAGCGCCGATTAGACGCGCTACGGCCCTGTAAATGCCATTCAATCTCCACTCCACATAAAACAGCAGTGAGTGGAGGGACATGAGTCTTTGCAGGTGTGTGCCATCAAGCGCCAACCTATTCTCAAGATGCCGTCCCGTAAACCCTAGCACAGAGAACCCATTATACTGTCGTATTCACAGTAGTCAGAAAGCAGTAGAGCCAGGAATCAAGGAGAAGACTGGCCCAAAAAAGTCCATCTTAAAGTTAATCTGGTATCATTAGTTGAGCCGCATAGCAATGCAAAAAAAAAAAACAGAAAAACATACTACCAGATGATGAGCGACGCGGCTCAACTATACACACCTCTAGGTTGAGAATGTTAATCTTCTTAAAACAGAGAAAAATCTCCAAATGGGGCAAACCCGCTTTCCGTTTCCAATGCGGTCACTTTTCAAGTTTCAAAACTCCTCATAAAGACCCATTCCATTGGCTAAAAATACATTTGATGTTGTTGGCATGGCACCTTTTAAGTGCAACAATTCTACTGAAAGCATCTTTGGATTCATATTTACAAACACTTAAATTATTTTATCAGTCACCTCTCTACTAGTTAGCCCCTGTCTTGATGGTGGGTATTACTTTACATTCACAACCGTGTGTTGATTGACAGGTTGACAGTCCAATACTAACGCTAGCTCACTGCTAGCAAGCTACCTACTGTACTCACAGTGAAGGAGAGACGCTAGGTGCAGGGATAAATGAAGGGAGGGACATAATAATGCAACCAAACTTTGATTGCAATCCTGAAGCCAGTTTTATGTCAAATGGAGTCTGAAATAATTAGCTAAAAAGCTAACGTTTATATTCAAAAACACTGCCCAAATGACACATAACCGCATTTGAAACTTGACAATTACATTATGTTTGCCAGTGAAATGGGCCTTTAACTCAAGTGAAATCCTGAATAAGGCAGATCCACTAGCTCCAAGATAAGGTCACTTGATTAAAGGAAGTTCTTGAAACGAGTTCAATTGGAAACAAACCACTTTCTCCCCCTACAAGGACATAATTTCCATGTGTCTTATGAAAAACAAGACTCCGGTGTATAGCACTGAATCTGAATCATCGCAGCGTAGTGACCCGTTCCAAGACAGGGCGGGCGGGAGGAAGGAAGGGGGGAAAAAGAAGATTCACCCGTTATGAGTTCATATGCTCCACCTGTATGGCTGAGGTGGAGACGGTGAGGCATAGGTCCTTGTGGGCCGCCGTCAGGTCTGCCACGCTGACCGGCTTGTACTGGATCTCGTTGGCCGCCACCGTCTTGTACTGGTGCAGGTCGAACGGGCACGGCACCACGCCCTCCGTGGTCTGCTGCTGCTGGTAGCCGCCAGGCGGGCCGGCGTTGTTGGGGTTCAGCTGGTTGGAGGAGACCTGATGGCCCGCTGCTCCGCCGCCGCCCCGCCCTCTCCCCCGGCCACGCCCGCGGCCCCGCCCCCCTCCCTGGGCCCGCCGGAGGGCCGCCTCCGCTGCCTCAGCCGCCACCGCCAGAGGGTCTGGGTTGTGTTTCCTCATGTGCTTCATCAGGTACGTCTCCTGTAGGGAGACAATGGGGATGAGCTAGGACATAGAATCATATAGAACACTGGTTCCCAAACAAATGGTCAGGACTAATTTTCATGGGGTCCCTTAACACTAATAGTGCCTCTTAATCTGAAGGTTGCTTGGTGCCTCGGTGCCACGCCGTTTCCTCCATAGGCCGCCGCTATTATTTTGAAGGGCTGGAAGGGGGTTGTTTTTGTTTTTTTGGATTATCACTTGACGGCAACGATTACGTCATCTAGTCACATGACAGTGTGGGTCCAGAAGAGAACATGGCTGCGCCCATCGTTTGTGTACAGTATGGAAGAGTGGAGACCATCCTTTGTATAAGAATGACTCTTTTGGAGAAAATGAAGTCTCTTTATGGGCCTCCCAATGGATTTACTATGGAGGGCGTTCACTTCGCGTGCACGCCCGACGTGCGTTGTAAACAAATCGCGGACATTACCGATGCGGGCGGGACCGGAGCGACGTACAGTAAGTAATAATACCTTTACTGTATATACAGTAAGATTGACAGTCCTCACCGTCAACGGCGCCATGGTATTAACCCTTTCAATGACGGTGAGCGCCGTCAACAGCAGCAGAACAGTTAATTTCTTGTTGCCAACATTTTGTCAAAAACATTTTCCAAAAAGATTCCCCCAAAAGCTAAGATTTTCATGAGTAAAAAAAAATATATACCGGTATAATGATTTTTCTAAGTTATTTAATAATAAATGGAATAAAAACCTAAGAAATTCCATAAATTAGAAAACAAATGTTTAAGAAGTAGTGAAAATATCTGATCTACAAGCTCTCAACGCGGCGCAAAGCAACGCGTTGTGTTTGGCCTTTTGGCGGAGCCTACCGAGGTATAGGATCGGTTGCAGAGGCCACAGGAATACAGCTTGGCGTGTTTGACTGTGTGAGTGGACAGGTGTACTTCCAGGCTGGCAGCGTCTGTGTAACCACGGTTACAGTTGTGGCACTTGTACGGCTTGTCTTTGTTGTGTGCTCGGCGGTGAGACTTTGAGGGGGAGGGAAGAGAGAGAGAGAGAGAGAGAGAGAGAGAGAGAGAGAGAGATGTCAAATGACAGAGCGATAAATACAACTGATATTGAACACTTTTGTCTCAAGAAAGAGTCAAGCCGTTAATTAATTAATTATTATTTATGGTATAATGGGATATCTCCAACGATTAATATACAGTTCTCACCAGAAAACTCACTATCTTATTTTATTTTTTTCATAACAGATATGGAGAATCTGACAATTTAATGAGAAAGCTTCACTGATTTCCAATGCAGATCAAATGTGGAGACATCTGCTTTAAAATATGTGTTGACATGCTAATTCAATAACGATTCCCCCCCATCTGGAATCTAGCTAGGCAGGTACCTGTAGGTTGGACAGCTGAGTGAAGGCCTTCTCACAGCCAGGGTGGACACACTTATACGGCCGGTCACCAGTGTGGATTCTACAGAAAACATGCGCGTGCGCACACACACACACACACACACACACACACACACACACACACACACACACACACACACACACACACACACACACACACACACACACACACACACACACACACACACACACACACACACACACACACACACACACACACACATACTATTACATTTGCTTTATTACATCATTTTGCCATTTCAGGTTAGGTGAACATGGAAAGCTTGAGTTGTATGTTCCTACAAAGCCAAGGGGGAAATAAAATCTATTCATTGTATTGTCTGATACACTAGTTTGATGTGTATCTATCAGCATGTGTTTTAACATATCGTCACTGTCTGGCCAAAACCTCTTAACTCCATTTTTGAGGTTTTTGATTTTTTTTGGCATAAATCAGGGCTATTGAACACCCTTTACATCTGAGTGTTGGTTAAATAATATTGAACCAATGGAAAGTAGTAAAAAATGCTTGGGACAAAACCTCCTAACTCCACACTTTCTGCCAAACCAGCAAACTTACCCTCTCTTTTCTTCATAAATGTGTGCTATTGAACACCCTTTACGTCTGTGTGTTGGTTAAAATAATATTGAACCAATGAAAAGTAGTAAAAAGCCCTTCGGCCAAAACCTCCAAATCCACTTGAGCTCATTTTCCCAACAATGAACATTTTGGAGTTAGGAGGTTTCGGCCCGAGAGCAGAGATATCATGCATGCTAGTAGAAAGATGGGCATACTGAGACAAGCAAACACTGAACGACAGGTTCGTTTTGGTGGGTTATCTAATCTATTAGGTGACCAGTCTGTCCCAACAATTAGGCTGAATGGATGAACTTAGCAACAGCCATGTTTCTTTTTATCCAATGATTTTTGTAAACCATTGCTTTTACACCCAGTGTCAATTGTCTAATGCAGCGGTTCTCAAACTATGGTTCGCGACCCAAAGTGGGGTCGTGGGAAGGTGCCGTTGGGGTCGCGAATTGGCAATATTCTTTTATCAAGGAAACGGTAAAAAAAGAAAAAAGGAAGGTTGTTGCAACCAACGAGAAGAGGATGCCCACTTGACTCCGCTCTCGCTCTCTCACACACACACACACACACACACACACACACACACACACACACACACACACACACACACACACACACACACACACACACACACACACACACACACACACACACACACACACACACACAGGTCCGCCTCCAACACTGACAATGGCACATACAAGCAGCTAGGCTGTGGCACACACAAACTGATTTAGCTCAGCTGTTCATAAACGATTACTTAGAAATTATGTTCAGTAAGAGCGGGTGGTTTTTGTCACTTCGGGAGCGAGAGGCCCACGGGTGACGGGTCCATGTGGTTACATCTCTACCCTTGCAGAGTTAAATTTAGACCGCAATGAAACGTTACCGAGTCGGGAGATCATTCTCACAGACAACCAGTGAACCACACTAGTTACCAACAGCTCCGCGATGGAGACATACAGTACATCACGGTCAGAAATGTGGTGGTTCTAGAAACATATTTTGGCTAAATGCTTCAGTTTACAAATGTGTGTACAGAACCACTTCCATAGCTCATATTACTTTTTTAGTTTAGTTTTTATCCCACGATCTTTGTAACCCATTTTTTCACCCAGTGCCCATTACCTAACCTGTAATCCTGGTTTCTGCTCTACCTCTGCCGCGCCTTGGGAGACAACGGATTGACCTTATGCTTCCTTCAGTGCATGAGTAGTCCAAGTTGATTCTTTTCACCTGACAGGGGGGATTTCCCCGGCTTGGACGTAGCGCGTGGAAGGAACACGTTATTCCAACCAGTTCCTTTCCCCTCCATCAGGCGTCCCGACTGGCCAGGGGGAGGCCATAGCTAATATTATTATTATGGTAGTGTTTGCTGCTCGGGACTACAAATATATTGGTAGATATTGGTTTGTTTATATGCACAAACTGTGATTCTAAGACCCGTTTTGGAATACAATGAGTGAACGAAGATATTAAAGATCATTGTCAATATCTGGATTTATATCATGGCCAGGTACAACACAAGGTTCTACCTAAAGTGGGGCTTTAAGACAAACAAAGACATTTGATTTATCAGCTGTTTACCCCACAGCCATGTGTTGCCTGTGATTAGTGGACTAAACTGAACAATCTCTAGTATCCATCAGGGAACTCTTTTTGTTTGTGTGTTTTTTGTTTGTTTTGTTTATGTTTGCACTCATCAACATATTCTTATGGGAAGCGCTGGACATGGCCGAGGTTGCTATACTGTACGTCAATTCATCCTTCTATCTTGCCCTTGTTTGCCAAGATAGAAGATATATTTTTGTGGTATTTCTCCTCTGAAAACAGACAAATGGACATCTCTAAAGCGCTTTACAATGTGCTTCACATTCACCCTGTTCATCTGGAGCAGTTAGGGGTTCAGTGTCTTGCTCAAGGACACTTTGACACAATATTCGGATTCCAAGACGTCTCTCTACCTCTTGAGCCACTGCCGTTTATTTCTGCGATCGTGGAATCGTGGGTTCCTGGGGGGACTACCAAGTTAGCTTGCATCTACGGTGCAAATAGAACAAGGGCTGCATCTAGAACTATAGCAAACAAAACTACATCTCTCTGGGTTCGGCACCAAGCCAAGCCGCCTACCGTGTGTGCTGCTGCAGGTGACTGAGCTGCCTGAATGTTTTCTGGCAGTAGGAGCAGGTGTAGGGCTTGGCCCCGCTGTGGATGCGGATGTGCTGCGACAGGTAGCTGGAGTTGGCAAACGACTTGGAGCAGTGGGGGCACTTGTGGGGCTTGGACTCGGTATGGTTTCTAACAGGGGATGGGGGGGGATAAGGGGGTGGAGAGAGATAAACAGAGAGAAAGAAAACAGAGAGAGATACTTTTAGAGTTTGTAAGTTGAGATAACTTAAATAAAAGGGCTGATTGACACACGTATTAGTCTGAGTTACAGTAGTGTGCTCTTTGTGCTGTGTCTGAGTTGTGATAACACAGAACAAAAACATACAGCAAGCACAGTCACCCTTCTCTTACTCTCTCTCTTTCTCTCTCTCTTTCTCTCGCAGTTGCTCTCTTCGCCTAGCATGCCCTAGTTTGTGTGCAATCTGTGTCGGCTGCAGCCAGATTGACATGTAAATTGAGGCAAGTGGCAGGCTAGTGTAGTGTGTACATCTGTCACTTCAAATGTAATGGCTACGGAGAAAATCACCAAGTTGTGGCGATACGGGCAATTAAAACACGTGGGAAGGGAAGCCGAGTACAGCAACCCAATGGTGAGAGGGCATCAAATGAGGTCTGGGGAGGGGGCTGACGTGGCCATCTGGGATGGGATATTATATGTGAAACCAAACCATGCATGCATCGCTTTGTGGAAAGCAATGGAAAGAGGTGGAGATAGTTGCTGCAGCCGAAGGCATCCTCAAAGTTCAAATAGTAGAGCTTTAGTGATGGGGAGTGAAGTGGGCTGATGGACGGAGTACCCACTGGTCATTGGCGGAAGTGTAACAAGATAGATCCCCACGACAGCCAATGTGCGTTCATTACAATTTTGTCAAAGTGCCAATGAGAAACACGCTGAACCACTAACTGATGATGCATTCTGATCATGCATTCTGTTATCAGAGCTTACACTGGAAAGAGTGGCTGGCTTAACCACATCATAGCTTCTAGAGCTTGGGTATAGAGTGTTGCACAGATAGGACAGGAATGGAATAGGATATGAATGAAATAACTTGGAAAACACAATATGGTGATAAAAGGTGTTGTGTTATACTATTCTAACAATATGGCACCTTGCACACACACACACACACACACGCAGATGTGCAAGTGCATGAATCGCACACATAGCAAGTGCATGAATCGCACACATACTCGCAGGTGTCTACACGGGTGCAAGCACACACACACACGCACACGCACACACACACACACACACACACACACACACACACACACACACACACACACACACACACACACAAACACACTGACTGACAACCAACACGCCCACAGTCCAGCTGCGGTTACCGTGTGTGCTGCTGCAGGTGACTGAGCTGCCTGAATGTTTTCTGGCAGTAGGAACAGGTGTAGGGCTTGGCCCCGCTGTGGATGCGGATGTGCTGCGACAGGTAGCTGGAGTTGGCAAACGACTTGGAGCAGTGGGGGCACTTGTGGGGCTTGGCCTCTGTGTGCGACTTGGCGTGGATCTGCATGTCTGACTTGCTGAAGAATGTCACAGCACACATCCTGCATCTTTGGAAGGAAAGAAGGACGAACGGGAGAGAGACACGGAAATGTTGAATGATTGGAGTCAGAGAGTGATTGTTTGGCCGGTTGCTTTCATGATTAAATCACCATTTTAGTTTATATCAACCAATTTTCCACCGCCAGTGAAGTTGGACAGGCCGCTTTCACCCGATTCTGTCTCCTAGCATTTCCAAAATGTGAAACTATGTGGAAAAGTTTGTCATGGGGCATAGGAAAAGCTGATTTTTTTTTTTTTTTCTGGGCAAAGATAAAGCAGAGTATTAGTATTAGTAGAATGATTGGCAGTCAACCACAGGTAGTCTAGTCTCCTGTGTTCAGAACGTCATCAATTCCAGCAACAGGAAGGTCTGAATGATCACAAGTCAACACGTCTGGGTTTAGCCAGAGACATTTTCAGGTAATTGACAGGGCTGTACAGATCTTTAAGTTTCATGGTTAGCCTAAGGAGGTTTGTCAATTAATAGGTCTGTCACAAATGTTTTTGCCTTAGGAGAGGTCCTTAACCACTTTTCAATAGTTGTGCACCTGGATCTTTTCCCTTTGCATAATCAGTCTATAGAGAATCAGTGGATACAGAGATACACACGTCTGTGTGTGTGTGTAATAGTGCATGTACTGGTGACGCATGGTTATGTGCATCAAAATATCTAATCGTCTGGCTATTGCGAGACTAACCCCCAGGTGTCATCAGACAGCAACGGCTTCATGGACGGCAGCACAACACTTACAGGCATTAGTGATGTGTCGTTCATGAGTGATTCGTTCTCACAAGAAAGAAGATTAGTTAATTTCCTTAAAATGTTACGTTCATGCTTTCGTTCACCCCTCCCCTCCCCTCTGCCTCCCAAGTCCCTGCACACAGCACGGCACACTCAGACAGCGCTCACCGGTCATGCATTCATTTGCAATTTGAATTGAAAGAAATAACTATTGTTGTGTTGTGTTAATGTGATTGTGTTTGTTGTTCCTGGACAAAAGACAGGTAGTGACACGCCAAATTTAAGTATGAAAGAAATAAAGTAGATGCGCGATGTGTGGGTCCTGCCTCCTTCACAATGATCAATGGAGTGAATTGGACAGTAACGGTCTCCAGTTAGCGATCATCATTTAACTATGAAAGAAATAATGATGACAATGGACACAACTATTGATCGTCAGGTCATTGCGGCGGCTGATTATTGCCGTGAATGTGAAAAAAATTATTTGTTCACTGAAATGAACGGTTTTGCCACATTGTGCCATGACATGACACTTTGAAGGAACGTGCCCATAAAATGTTCATCAATGACTTGACATAAAAGTGTCTACACAGTTTAAAAGGACATAATGCACGTGTGACACACTTAGAAGGCCACGATCAAGCCTGTCCTTTCGTCTACCTGTAGGATTTGGGGCCATCTTTGTTGGTGTGTTCATCCTCGTCATTGGAGAGGTCGTACGGGTCAGCAGTGTGATGCTGTTGACACGACAGAACCAGACAAAAGTGTCAATAATGAGCAGTCATTTCCCACCGTCTGTTTTAACATCTCCATGAACAGTTAGGCTAAACTGAAGAAGAGAGGAGAACACTCACCCCTACTTGTCCCCCGGCAGCCAGGTGTGCCAATATTAACGCGTCACTTCCTGGTGGCAAGACTCCGGCTAGTCCCCCTAGCCTGCCCATCACCTGCTGTTTCCTCTTTCTGCCTCGTTTCCCTGGCGTTGGCATGACCTGGCCAGGGGCGGCAATGTTGTCTTTCTTGTCTGAAACACGGATGGCGATGTGGGGATAGGTGAGGAATGCGGATGAGATGGAATGAGAGGAAAAGCCAAGAAGAGAGGGATGATTTTGTACATGGGGAGTGGGTGGAAGAGAGACAGGGAAGGACAGCAGGCATTAGAAACTGTACAAACTTGACGTAAATAAGTCCTAGGTATCTCACCTGGTATAGAATCTCTGTTCTGGGGTCTTTTGTTTGGACACAGTGTGCGACACAGTGTGTGTGTGTGTGTGTGTGTGTGTGTGTGTGTGTGTGTGTGTGTGTGTGTGTGTGTGTGTGTGTGATAGGACAATGCTACATGTAATCATGTAATTGGAAAACATCCTGTCACAAACGGAAGGAGAGCTATGTCACCACGAAACCTGAGATTTTGCTAAAAACAACAACAGATAAACAACAACCCAAAAAACATCCCCTATTGTGTGGCTGAATTTGAGTATTGTACATTGTAATAGCCAATGCGTTGGTAATAGTGTGTGCGTTATGTCTATGTATGTTGTAATGCACACAGTGTCTTTTTGATTTACACTGGGGGGAAAAGCAGGACTTGTCTGAGGGGACACAAGCTATCGGGAAAGTTGGAGTTGAAGTGTCAGTACTACGGTGGACATTAAAAGCAAAGAATGGAAAGGACAGGGACAGGGTATCTCAACTCGTTTTCAGGGCTGGCTTCAATTCACTTTCAATTCAGTAGATTTAGGATGTGGATCAATTTCAGTCTTTTAACTTAAAGAAACATAAAGAGTTTAGTACACTCGTTTTTCATGCTTAGCCCTTTAACCTTCCTGATTCTCCTCAGCTACTGTCAAGGTGCTCAACCTCTAAATCAAACTTTCAGTGAACCTACTTGATGCAGAACGTTGAAAAAGTGTCTACATACATACTCCCTCCTAGGACTGGCCTCCATTATATAAATTGTAACCATACTGTACACAAGGACCGTAACCTGCCAAACTATTGTTCTTTACATGGCTCAGTAGCTGGCAAAACAAGAAAACTATCAACAAAAATAACTGACAAATCATAATAGCAACCTGCACCTTTAGTTCCATTTAAAACCCGCGCAAGGAATTGAAAATTGAATTGAAAAGCCAATTGTGCCTGACCCTGTTTGTTTGTTTTTTACCTGTGCTTGAGTGGGGGTGGACTGCGGAAAATATCATGGTGGTGGCGGTGTGGGATCCAGCTACAAATGATTGCGTGGAGGCGGTGGGGACCAGCGTGCCCTGGGGTGTGGTGATGACTAACCCCGCTGAGAGGGAGAGAGACACTGTGACCTGAGCCCTGTCAATGCTCCGTCAACACATATATATACATTTTACATTTCATTCATGATAAGACCTATACCTCGGACCCTGTGGTTCATGTTTCATCTTCAGGCCTTTATGAGAGTGGCCATTGATCCGGCCATCTCTGTTAATGTTGACGGTGCAGTAGGGAGGGGAGACAAGAAAGCCAGGGCAGAATAACATCTAATTCACACCAAAAACTGCTTCACTAGAACAAGTGTGGATTCGCTGAGAAATATATAGTGTATATTATATACACTGTTTAACAACTAAAAAGAGAAGAATCTTACTAAGAGTATTTCCTGGTTTTAATGTGGGGTGCAAGAAAAGATGGCGGACAGGGAGAGAATATTCTGTCCCTGGTGGGTGACATGGGTCAAGGGGGCTAAGACTGCTTACCATTGGACGCTAGTACACTAGCAGCAAAGTTGAGGTTTTCCCAACTTCGTTGATGCCATGGAAAAGTGTTGAGACGCTCGTCTCCATAGAGAGGACAGGGAAAGGTGTTGAGACAATTGTCTCCAGACTTTGCATTGAAACTTGGTGGTCAATGAGAACATGCCAGCATTTTGACATTGCTGATGTGAAATGGGCGTTTTTCACTCACACTTTCAGTTTATAGTACATTTACTACCACTAATAACTACTAAGAAATGTTGTTACAGATCTGCCTTGTTTATTTTACATATAGAAATAATATGGGACCGTGTGGGTCGCCAGACCCATCAGATAATGCATCCTGGCTTTGGCTTTTACAATTATGATAGTACTATTCAGTCAGCATTAAAGGTCCTGTCAACACACACCTTTGCATTCTGTATAATTTATGTGCTCTTATCTAGAGTGACTCAGAAGGAATAGCCTGTGTGATGTTTTGGCATCGATGGGCTTTCCTTCACTGTCATCATGGTAAGTGACTTTGAATGAGTGCAACGGTAATAGCCAAATTGTCTATTTAGCTATCTATCCATGTTGTCCATGTTCTGCTGCTGTCATTCACAGTGCCCTGACAATAGATGCAACAAAATACACATGAGTATGCCATCAGTGTATGCCAACACTTGGGAGTGCACAAGGCTCAGTTAAGTTGTTGGCAGGCATGGTTGCCTCAGACATTTTGATGGTAATGCCATGTAACTGAATACAGGCACTCTGAATGTGACACGCAAATTTAACAAATAACAAATAAACTTTACCGGGACTTGTACTGAAGTGGACTCATCTTACAAGCACTGTCCAAATATGAGACAATACTCATGTCCCTTAATGAAAAGAAAACTAGACTATTTCCTACTACTACAGATACTGTACAAAGTATAGAAAGAACGTCAAATGGTGTGGCAGACACAAGCATAAGATTATGAACAAAAGATCAGGACACATACATAAAGACAGGCAGAAAAACACACACACACACACACACACACACACACACACACACACACACACACACTCACACACACACATACACACACGCACAGCAGAGCCGCTCACCTGCAGTCATGATACCCGCTGAGGAGACGGGCACCATGGTGATGTTCTGGGAGACGTGGGGCTGGTGGAGGTGTGCATTCAGGGGAACGCCCCCTCCGCCGGTGCCCCCTTCCTGCTTGGGGACCACCCGAACCCCTGCCCCCATCATGTCCATGGAGCCGGGGACGGCGAGGACTGCAGTCTGGTAGTGGGAAGAGGAGGGGTGAGGGAAGGAGGGAGGAGGGCCTCCCTTCTCTGGACCGAGCTGCTCCTTCATCTTGTTCAGGAACATGGCGTTCTCGAGCTAAACGTACAGGGGGGGAAGTGGGGATTTTTGTGGGTAGGGGGGTGCGAATGGAGGATGGGAATCAGGATAGATATGAGAAGGTGTCGGGGGTTTGAAAAGATGAGAGGAGGAGAAGAGGGGAGGGGGGCAAGTGAGTAGTTAGATGGCTGAGGGACAACACATTTTTCCTAGAGCAACAAAGTCAAACTAGAAAACAGTCACGTGTAATGCGAGCGTTATTCGTTAGTGTTATCAACAACATTATTATGCTGAGTCAAGTCTCTCACTGGTGTTATTTATGCAGTCATCTATTCGGTACCATTTTATGAGTCAACTCAAACTGGCAGTACTCGCCCGTGGGGCATTTCATCACCCAAGCACATTATACTGTACCACTACACCATGTGTATTTCATGACAATGTGCCAACAATAAGGTTGTCTCTACCTGTCCTTGTACAGTGGGGACGGGAGACCAAAAGTATGACGAGTTGAAATGGGATTCGTCCATTATTTCTGCAATTAAAAAGCAACAAACTTAGCAAAACACCCGTCCTTACTTTCTCTGCCTCCTCCTTGAGGCTCTCGTTTTGCTTTGCTTCTTGTGCAGTACTTTTTCCTTCAGCTCAAACAAGGCCATCATGCACGGCTTGAGTTTCAAATCATCTTGGTTTGTTTCCTCTCCGCGCATCCTCTCCTCCTCCGTGATGATGACTGATTTCAAGTTGAACACATCAAGTTCTGACTGCTTTCTTTCAACAGTGGGAAATTAAACACCAGCCACTAATCAAATATAGACACATTTTTTCACTGGTGAGTTTCTTACTGTAGTTTAGCTGTGGCAGGTGACCAGACCAACCATAATCTTTGGGCCCCTTTCAATTAAAAATAATTTGGTTGATATTGATATGAATGCTAATGTATGAGTCACATTGGCTGGTGGACGTTCAATTGTTTCCCGACCGGGCTCTTGTTCTTTTAAGCTCTTTTAGAGGGAATATATATTTCCTACAAACTCCCAAAAAACAAAAACAGAACAAATTTACAGAGAAGAGGACATGAAAGGAATCAAGCTAAGATGTTTAATCCTTGGAGGGAAGGATGTCAAAGAACTCATCAGAGCAGAGGCAAGTGCTGAGAAAACACTAACTCATATGGAAAATAAATCATGTACATGTAGGCTCACTGTTTTGTTGTTAAATAGCCCATGCATGCACTGTCTCTTATGCTGTTCAAGTTACCTGACAAATTGCAATCTTAAAGGATGTGTCATTTACAGCATATTTGTGTCTACGTTGTGATGTGACACATACAGTATTTGTGTAGCTTAGTAACAAATGCCAAGGTGTTTTTATGAACATATATTTCAACACATACTGATACATTAGTTTTGTTGACAATGACAAGCAACACATCTGTGTGTTGTGTGAGTATGCAAGCTAGACATAATGTGATGAAAATGCTTTTTGTGATATAACGACTATTACACTATAAATATTACACTTGAGGTTCCACTTGTTCAGTCTGAATGGGAAAAACTGATTTATGCTATGATGCTCCAATTTCATGGAACAATCTACGTACAATTTGCCTTAAAAATATGCCCAATGTCCAATCGACCCCGCTAAGAATGAATAAAGGTTTCACTTTCAATATGTTTTGCTGGAAACAACACTGTTGTGGAACAGCTTCCCAACATGTCATCATCATCAATCCCACTATTTTTCTGATAGCCTACAATCATCTCCCACTGAGACAAGAGAGAATTGAGTCAGTTACTGTAAGTGTGGTTGTGGAGGTTTAAGTTTCATTGTTTTGCATTTGACCTACTGCAAGTCAGTGGTTCTCAACCTTCATGATTTTTATCATTTATTTATTTGTTTTATTTGGGGAAGGGGGGGTCTCCAGATGACATTGAAATGAAAATTAAATGACTTTTAATACCTGGGGAAAAAAAGACCATTACTGAATCGTAATCAACAAACTACTGGTATACTATACACATTTGTCAACAATTGACCAAATATAAGAAAGAGGCAAAGATTGTGCCGATCTACAAGCCTGTAAATCAGCTATTTTCACAATATTTATCTGGTGAACCGGGTCAAACAAAATGTAATGCATCAAATCCTACAATTCCAAGTGCTTGCCAGGGTGGGGGGTCCCCAGTTCAAATATGATTATTTTGGGGGTTTGTTTGCAGCCTGAAAAGGTTGAGAACCACTCACTGATAGGTGACCACTGACCAGGTTTTTTGTTTGCCTTCACATACTGTACATGTGGAGATTGTCACGCACAGCCAGTGTTCACTTTACATTAAAAGCATGCATGCAAAATGCAATTGCACATAGTAGTGCAGTAAACAAAGGGGGGAGAGAATGGACTTGAAAGAACCATCAATGCAAAAATCAAACCAAGAGCAATACATGTGGCATGATGCTATGATTTATTTGTCTTCTCCTTCTGCAGCTTAGTATGTAAATACACCAAGGTGGTGCAGAGGAACTTGTGTGTGGTGGTGGGTCATTATTAATACACTTCTCATCAGCTGGAATGGCTGACAAATTCTGCGTCAAATGTGTGGAGGGTGTTATTTCTGTACATGTCTCATCATATTGAACGCCATTTTGATGGGGAGCACAGCACAGCTGTAGTAGCAGAGCTAGCTGGCTGTACAGTGAGTGGAGGGGGGGGGATCCTCAGCGTTCTTCATGCATCCCTTTTTAACACTGCGAGTGTAAATTTGGTTGCATTTTGTTAATAGACTCACAGAGCTAAAAATGAATATATTCATGAGCTGATCGCCGCCTCGGGGATGATGTAAACAAACACAAACATGATGAGCCCAAGGCATTAGCTAGCTCCTCTCCTAAAACAACAACTGCTGCTAACTTGCCTCCATTTAATTTTGCGCTTTTGTTCGCTTTAGCTTCGCTACCCGAACCCAACGAACGAGGCCTTGCAGTAACGTTAATAATAACCATGGACGTCCCCTGTTGTGTCTGTCTGTTACTGTAACAGACTGCAACCCCTCCATCTCTCCCTCCACCGTCCGTCCATTTCTGCGTGACAAAATAAAAAAAAAGGAGAGGCGAAAAAAAGAGAAAGTGTGGAATAAAAAAAACAGGGAAACAAGACGCTAGACTGCATGCAGACTTCCGGCGGCGGTGAGGGAGAGAAATAGCAGATCTACAAGCTCAAAGCGCGGCACTCGAGTGCCGCGCTATGAGCTTGTAGATCTGCTATTTACAGAGAGAGAGACGGCGGAGAGAAGCAGCAGCAGCTCAGCCTCACACACACACACTCACTCACACACACACACACACACACACACTGTCTCTCACACACACTCACAGATAAATAACACACACCGCTCACTAAAAAAAACAACTCGGTGTTAATTACCGGTTGGAGAGGAGTCCCGGGACACAGTCCACGGACCGGGGACAGTTCGAAAACTTTAGTCCGAATCCCGATCCGGATCCGCCCCCCCGGCCGAACCCTCACACTCAGATGTTTTTTTTTTTTTTTTTTTTCTCTCTCTTTTTTTTTCTTAATTTTTTTCCCTCTCTCTCTCGCTCTCTCTCTTGTGGGTCTGCTCGATTCCTCCGCTGTACCCTTCCGGTTTATTAATATCCGGTCTGCTCCTCTGCGGTCCCTGTCTAGTCTTCTTGGAATAATATCTATAAATATATTCAGATACATGTAAGTGTATAATGTGTATGTGTGTGTGTGTGTGTGTGTGTGTGTGTGTGTGTGTGTGTGTGTGTGTGTGTGTGTGTGTGTGTGTGTATGTATGTGTGTGTATATATATATATATATATATATATATATATATATCCACAATTTTCCCCGGGGGTTTACTGGAGACTATCAGGACCAAACTTCCGGGTTTAACAGCAGACATACAAGCTCACGTCACGTCGCAGATGCAACCCGTTGTGAGCTTGTAAATCGGCGGCGGAAGATCGGTGCAAACGTCTGCGCAATGCACTATGGGGCGTAGGAAAATCGTGGATATATATATATATATATATATTAAGGCTGGGACTTTAACTGATTAATTGCAATTAATTAATTACAGAAAATTAACGCGATAAAAAAAATTAACGCATTTTAATCGCACTTAGTTTTTGCACCACAGAACCTTCAGTTTCGGGCATACTGATCATAGCGATGCACCAACCAAGAAGAGACAACAAACGCAAAGGGAGAAGTAGCCGATCAGAGCGCTTTGCTTGGCCCAGTTGATTCACTCATACAACAAAAAGTGTTTTACTTGAAAAAAATGTTTTTCTCAGGTCAAATATCGATGTGCGATTAAAATGCGATTAATTGCGATTAATTAATCACAGAGCCTGTAATTAATTAGATTAAAAATTTGAATCGCATCCCAGCCCTAATATATATATATATATGTTACAGTATGTTCAAGAAACCAGTAAAAGTTGTCAAGGAGCACTCGTTTTGACGTTCACCACACACTAATCACCACCAGATGGCGACGTCAGCCACTGCTCTGCCATTCACCAGAGTGTATATAAGAGAGTTACGTCACGCTTTGAACTCGCCGCAGACCGGAAGTGTTTACTCTTTATTTACTAGCCTAGCCTAGCCTAGCCTAGCCTAGCCTAGCCATTAGCTCCATTGTAGTCACTTGGACAGGGCGTTTAACGTGCGCTTGCCCAGGCCTTACGGCCTGGGCATAAATATAACGATTGCATTCACCACGGCTTCGTAACTCGCGCGGCGCTCCGCCGGCCGCGCGGCCCTGGCCCGCTCTTCGCGGCCACTCGCGCCTGCGGCGCTCGGGGGCGAAGAGCAGGACCAAGGTCCGCTGGCCTTCGCGCCGCTTGGGGCTTCGTGGACCCAGGGGGGCCTCGTAACTCGTTTGGGCTTCGTGGATACAGGGGGGCTTCGGTAGCCGCTCGCAGTGTCGTGGACAATAGAGCGGCGCACCGCCTGGAGTACGTTGTTGTGGCGACCGCTTGCTCCGCCCCGTGCCGCACCACGAGTGCTCCGCGTCTCGAATGTGCTGTTTCTCTAATATACTATGACATATATATATATATACAATCCGTGTACCTAACGTTGATATACACATATATATATGTCACGGTTTGATAGAGAAACAGTACGGTCGAGAAACGGAGCACTCGTCGTGTGGCACGGGGCGGAACAAGCGGTCGCCACAACAACGTCCTCCAGGCGGAGCCGCTCGATTGTCCACACATTGCAAGCGGCGCGAAGGCCAGGGCCAGTATAGCAAGCCCACTGGGAGCAGAATGCCTTGCTCTCTTTATCCAGTGCTCATATTGCACTTTGCAGACCACTCAAGGTGTTGGCCGGCCTCAACCCTGCTAGGACCACATCGCTGTCCTGTTCCTGGTGCATGCTGTGTAGGTGGATGGGCACAGGTGCTGTGGGGCTTTCTCTGCTCTCATTGATTGATTGAAGAGTTTATTAGCAGTTTGCAATAGAAAAAACCAAAAGTACAGTTTCATGACAGCACAAATCACTGGTACAAGATCAACTAAAATCCTCTGTCCCTGTTTTAGGCTCTGAGAGCAGCTGTTAACGTTGCCGTTAGGCTTCACTCCCCCATGCGCTGCATGACATGAGGGAAGAACCACCCATTTTCAACCATGTCATCAATGTACCTTTGAGTTATGTGGAAATAAGAAAAAAGTCCCCAGATTGGTAGCTTAATGTATTTTCTCACCCAACAGTAAACAAACCAACTTACAGTATATGTATACAGGGTATCATTTCTGAGCTTGTAGTTTGGCTATTTGCTGACTAAGTGCTTGTCAGGTCATCGATTATTTTGGGGGGTCGCGGACTGAAAAGGTTGAGAACCACTGGGCTAAGGCTGCTATTCTTCAGTCATTAGTCTGATGATGATGACGACATAGGCGTACTTGAAAACAGAACATATCATACACTGTACAGATTATGCACTAATGTCATGTCAGATAATCAGACATTTTTTGCATTTGTGTATAATTAATTATTTAAGCTTAAAGTAGTACTTCACCCATTTTCAACCTTATAATATCTTCATATATTTCACAAATACCAATGCTCCTTTACAGAAGCAAACAGGTAGGCAATAAATATGTTTTCGTGCAAACAGAGCCAAGAACAGGTGACAACAGAAGTTACAATTCTTCATTTCTATGCATTTTATTTTCACACATTCCAAATAAAACACAAAGTTGTTTAAGTGCACATAAAGTAAAATATCAAACACCACCGACCAATTTGGCTAGTCCTCAATCGTACATACCGGTACTTTGACAGATTACTTTAACTACAGAAAGAAATAGTTTTTGTTGTTAAATACCATTTGATTAGTTATTAGTGACTTGTGGTTAGTGTTACATGAAACAGATAATTCACTCGTATCCTAACATAGACATGTTTTAGTAGTCTATAAGTAGTTTATTTAAAACATAAAACAAAATGTCCCTTTACAAACATTTAGACCATAGGTAATATTTGCAACAGTCTTTAGTTTTGGTAATTAAACTGTAAAGCTGTGCACAACTGATAACATATAATAAAATTGCACAATTAAAATACAGCATAATTATGGTGGATTTCATCGCTAGTACAATACAGTAGTATTCTATTGATTTGAAAATAAATAATTTGTAACTGTAAAATAAGATTTCAGTACATTGGCTTTTCTCATATAATCAGTAGTGCACCATACTTTATGCCTTCTAAGAGAGACTCACAATTTTCAATACATTATTTTCCAGAGCAGCATGTAATGAATGAGAATGACCAGGTGAAGGTTTATTTTGTCATGCACAAGTACTGTTCAGCAGGATGGATCCATTGGATGTTGCTGACATATCAACTCTGCTGTGACTAGTGACTACACCAACATTCCTCATACTTTCTCATAATTCAAAATCTGTTCTCAAACAGCAGCATTTTGGTTATACTTTATCTGTTAAATGAAAACACATTTCAACACACAGAAGGATAAACAATTTTCTGTGTAAAATTCAGGTTAGCATCACGTCATCTGCACATTTAAACCGAAACAAACCATGCTTGACCATGGAGTTTCTTTCAACAAATGGCTATTGACAAGAGGAGAACTTGAGCTGCCATTGTTGGAACATCTTTAAACATGTCTCCATACCTAAACCATTATTAATAATATTTGCTCTAAAATCTTACACAAATTTTAGGGTTTAAAACTTTAAATGGAGGATAGCAGTGATGGGCATTTCAATTCCCAGCCCAGGCTGCGATGAGGTAGAGGGCTACAATGTGATTAGTCTCGTGTGGCCAGACTGTTGCCTCCCAATCAATTTTCAAATGCTTCCGGTCAGGCATAGCATTCGGAGAATGTGGAATAGTTGTCTGGCTATACGCAAGACTGCAGTGTGATAGAATCACAATAGAAGGCAAATTAGGGCATTTTGCAGAGTACAAGATCTAGCAATGAAGAGCAACCTGCTAATATGTCTCTAGCAGATCATCCTTGCTGGCTCATGCTGATGATGATGATGATGATAATGATGATTGTGTTATGGAAGAAAATAAACTGTGCAATCAAAAGTGTTCTCCATGCACATTCCCAAATGAAACTTCCTGAAGGATGCATTGTATCTGTGATAGCTGTTATGGGACCAAACAAATAAATACATCTATATTATAACAGTATATAACACAACACAATTTACTATTGTCTGTCAGTGAAAAATACATTAAAAGCAGTGTGAAAAGTGATCCAAAGTATTAACTAAAAGAACATATCTATGACTCCTTCCTTATCAGCAATGTTACTTAATAAGACATTGCTGTATAATACTTTGTTTCCCAATCCCAAGTTTTTTACTTAATTTATACAGTTAGTAGTCAGGTGATGGAACTGATGGATTAAGTTAAAGGGATATTTCACTTTCACTAAGGACATCCAATGATAGGGGCAGTGATTTTTCCATTCATTTTTTCATTTATTTTGTATATATGTTATATCTATTATTTATTTGAAAGTGAAATATCCCTTCAACTCCTATATAATCAAACAGCTGTCATGTCTCAAAGATGAATGCAAAGGTTTTCGAATAAGACCTTTGTATGTTGCATGTAACACGTTTAGCATGTAAAAATAACTAATGGCTCATGTACTGTACTCATTACAATCCATGATCAGTATTGTGTACTTTAAATAAAGTGTCACTAAGACACAGGAAACAATAATAATATAATAATTCAGAAATTGAAAGAACCTAAAACAGAAAGTGACGATAAAAAACACAATCACAAGATATTACAAAGTCGTATTAAATACGAGCGATACTTTGACAATATTCAAATTATGTTGTAATGCCAATTAGGTACCTATTAATTTGTATTAAACAGTCCACTCCCAAAAGACCGGAACAAAAGATTGCAATATGTTTGAGGTGAAAATGTAAAATGTTTCTAAGAACAAAAATGGCTCCCAGAATAATAAATAAAAAACAAGGTAAAAAAAAGTAACAACAAACAAACAAGTTAAGTGTAGTGAAATGTTGCGTTTTTAGTCAGGTGAGGGGTTGCATTATAAACATATTTATTTTAAGACAGACTATATAGTGGAAGAAATATGTAACAAAAATAGGCTAATGTGTTCACTTCCGGCAGAAAGTCTGAACATAGGGGTATTTTTGTGCGCCGAATTCAAAAATGGACGGTCCCAAGCACTTTTCCCATGGGATCTGGTGGCTCTAATTCACTTACCATACTAGGGAAAAAAGACCCCCCAAATAAATAGCATGTGAGGGGTTTATCTAGGGGGTTTTCATGATTCTGAATCCATTGCAAGCATTTGTTTTGCACGAAAAACATTCCTTGGGCAAGAAATGGACCCTACACAACTGTGAAAAGTGATGACTCATCACTAAACCATAGTTTTGTGGGGTCCATTTCTTGCCCAAGGAATGTTTTTGTGCAAAACAAATGCTTGGAATGGATTCAGAATCATGAAAACCCCCTAGAATCTAGGGTCTATCTAGGGCCTAGATAGACCCCTCACATGCTACTTAAAGAAGATTTTTGGGGGGTCTTTTTTTCCTGAAGGCAGAGGTGAATTAGAGAAAAGTGAATTTGAGAAAAGTGCTTGGGACCGTCAATTTTTGAATTCAGCGCACAAAAATACCCCTAAGTGCAAATTTTCACGCTTTCTGCCGGAAGTGAACACCTTTTTCACATATTTCTCCCACTAATAGGTTTGGCAGCAGGGCAGTGGACACAGGCAGTTTTTGAGGAGGGGGAAATTTACAAATGCAGGCTAAGGAGGAAAGACAAAAGATGGAGAAATAATGTGAGAAGAAAAGCAGAGTAAATGAATCAAGCTGAAACAGCAGCTGTTAATGGTGAGAGTGCCAACACGACAAAAAATAAAAGACACACAAGGCTATAGTTATATTTATCATTTCAATGGCATCCAGCAAATCCAGGAATCCAGGTCTAGAGGCTCCCACGTTCAACAAAGACTTAAATATATACGGTATACAGCAACAGCAGATCCTTATCAAAAACTCTTAATAGTAGTAGTAGTGATGGTAGTAATTATACTGTTAACAGCAGTTTTTAGCAGCACTAGTGGTAGTAGGATTGGTGGAGGTGGCAGTAGCCGTAGCTGGCCAAGAATACCTGGATTTTGAGCTCAGCAGATGACACAGCATTGAAATGACAACGTTTAACTAGCTTAGAGAGACATGAGCACATTAATTAAAAATGGCACATACAGCACCACAATAAGGTGATTCTACACTAGTGTGACATCACAACTGTGGGACAATACAATAGACTCAACTGACTCACACAAAATGGGGACAGCAGATTTGAAGTAGTTAAATAGCTCCAATTCTTGTATGTGTATAAGCCCTGTTCACGAGGTGACCTGGCATCCTGGAATTGTTTGCGGTCGGCGAATGCTAAGTATGTTATTTAGGTACAGCACAATGTTGCACACATACACACATGCCAGATGTCACAGATGTCTACCTGTTATGCTAGTTCTTCAAAGCACATGCACATACTTATACACAGATTACACGCCTTGTTTCTATTTTCCCAAGCAACAACAGATGACATCACAGCAGGACAAAGATGGTTCTGTTCTGGTAAAGAACAAACCCATTGCCGACTATGCTGCTCTAGAGGGGCCTTGGGGCGATGTTTGACGGCGGCCTCGTCTGCTGTGGCGTGCGCTTCACTTAACAGGGTAGGGACACACACATCTATGCAAGTGCCCTAAGTAACACACGGAAAGGAATTGAGAGATTAGGGTAGAAAGGGGGTGTTAAGGCTGTGTTAGTAGACACGTGTAAATACAGACACTGAGATAAGTCCAGTTGTTCCACTGGCCTGTCGTGACTGAAGCTGGAAGCCTTCTCTTCAACCTGTACGGGTGATCGCCTGCACGGGATGAATGGATTTGGGGGTGAGGAGAGAGGGACATGGGAGACGAAGGCATCATTGTAAATGTAAAGTAGGCTGATTTCAAGTTTCAAGTTATTGTGAGCATTCGTGAAAGTGTTTGTCCCATTAAAAACGGCAAAGCATCGGTGTCATTTTAGATTTCAGCCACTTAAAAAGTGTATTCAGTGATAATGAAAGTGGCCTGGGTTCATCTTGTCTCTTACTGGCCTTACAGTGTGGAAATGTTTTGTTTTTTATAAATTTTTTACACCATTATAATGTTATCGTTACGATCATTAGACCCAAGCACTGAATATCGGTAGGCCTACGTCTCCAGCTTCAGGATATGTATGATACTGATTTACTACGAGACTGTGGCATTTTATGAGTTCAGTAGTTTACAATCTAGGCATTTGGTTCTCAAAACTTTTATTTTGACCATCATAACTAAACATCATAACATAACTACGGCCATTGGTCGAGGACTGGCTGGCCACCTCTGAAAACTGAATCTACCTATGCTCGTAACACGGGCCATGGTGGAAGTCCTTATATGGTCAGCACACATTCTAGTGAGGAGAATGAATGGAAAATGTACCAATTATATTTTTATTTGAATGAAATACAATCACTGAATATACCTTTAACCATATTTTATACTTTGGTCATTCAAAAATAACAGATATACCTGTAGATGAGCTATATTAGCAAAATAGTGAAAATGTGTGCAAATCTTTGAATATATATTTTTAATTTTAAGTGAACATTGTTAACTCAAATCTTTGCTTCTGACTGTCCCTGGAACTAAATATTTTGAGATGGGGGTCGGTGGCCAAATACATATCATTTTGGGGGTCCTTCACAAGTTTGAGAGTCACTGATTTAGCAACATCAGTTTATCAGAAAACTGTTAGGATTTAGAAGACCTTTGTAGAATCGGCCTCAGGTCTTAATCGGTTATTGTGTGTGTGAGTGTGTGTGTTACCTGGGAGATGTTGACCCCAGTCAGTTTCTCCACCACTTCAGGGAGACGCGTCATTATGTCCAGCACCTCTCCTGTCAGCTTGGCTGCGCCCACCTCTCCACCTCCACTGGAAATCATGGTGACCTTGTGGGTTTTGGAAAGTGGCCTGCTGATCTCCTCTGCCACCTGGTGGAAAAGCGTGGGATATTAAACTAAGCAAATCTACAATTCAAATCACCAATGCTAACACAAAAAACAACTCACAAGCAACCGACAAAATAATAATATGCATAAAAGTTGTTGTTATTGTCAAGTTATACTGTATAGTCTCATCTTTTGTCCTCGTAAATAGCCAAGCACATTGATTTCTAATGAAAACTAAGTATGGATTTCATTACAGAGATTAGAGCATAGTTGCCAGGTAGTGTGCCTGAAGCCTGGTTTGAAGTTACTATATTCTACTATAAAATGTTAAGTAAACTTTCTGTTCGTAAGTTTTTCACCTCAATGGGTTGTACAATCGATCTGAAATTGCACATGAGAGGGACTGAGTGATCTGGTTTTCCCAGTTATGGACTGACCTGACAAAGATGATATTTCAATATTTCAATTAAAATTCTGTCTATCCTCAATCCATTCACATGCATTTTCTCCATAGATAGTTGACCAATCGATCTGTGATTGCACATAGGCCATCGGCATATGCAGGGACGGACAAAGAATGTTTCACTTATCTGAGATTTTTAGCTGTTTATTAGATTTTTTCCCCCAGGATATGATATGAGATATGTAGTGTAGTCGTGGTCTTGGTATTGTTGGGGCGTGCACATCCCTGGGTAGCGCATGGACTAGTATTATATACAGTAAATCAGTTTGCCATGATGTTGTCCCATTGCTCACCAGAGGCAGTTTCTCCAGAAGCATGTCCACCATGGCCCCCTCCTTGTACTGCTTGAAGGCCTCTGCCTTCTTAATCATTTGCTCGGCCTCAGCGCGGCCCTTAGCTTCCACAGCATAAGCCTCGGCCTCCCCTTTAACCTGACAGACAGATACAAGGATAAAAGGGTTACTTTGTAGATAACTTGTGTTGCTTTTCCACTGCGTATCTGTCTTAACCAGCTCACAGGCATCGTGAGCTGCAAAGAAGTTGAGGGGGGAACTCAGAGGAAGGGTGGCATTTGGGTAGGCCCTGGCCCCTGCGATTGACGCTGACATGCTTAGAGCACTGCAATCTCAAAAGAGAGGCAAAACCTTTTAACACATCTGGTGCCAACCCAGAGTTTCCCGAGTTTGTATTGGTACTACCGCTGTGCCAACCCCGAGTTTCCCGAGTTTGGGCCGTTTTTGAAAAAAAAACTTTTTTTTTTTTTCAATTTTTTTTTTTCAAAAATCTTTTTTGGACCTCCAGAAATGTATTAGGCATGATCGCGATCGCGAAATTGCATGTTTAACCCCCATACCAACCCATTCTTTCAAACATGGCAGCCATGTTTGTTTACATCTGAAGAAAACATAATGGCTCATAAATCATGAATGCCTGAACGGATTTCCAAGCGGATTTTTTTGTTTGAAAGCTGTGAACAGCATCTACACACGTGGTGCATCATCTAGGCATGGGCGTGCACAATCCGTGCACTATAAATTACATGGAGGTCTATGGAGACCATGGCATCGCGGGACATTGAAGAGAAAAAATCATTGCAACATAAGTGTTAATAAATGAATAATAATTACTATTAGCGGCAGAATTGTGTTATGTGTGCATACTGCACATTGTATTAACAGAAGGAGAATCTAGAGGAAAGTAAACAAAATCACCACTCATAGTGTGATGGAACTGTGTTGGTACTGGTAGGAATGTATGCGACTCACTCTAATAGACTCCGCTTCAGCTTCAGCCTCCATGATCAACTGCAGACTGGACAGGCAGAAGGACAGAGGGGCATACAGGCAAAGAGAGGTTTCAGACCTAGAAGACTGTTGGCTGCCATCATTATCATCACTATCGCTAATATCTTCATCATCATTATTATTAAAATAACATTTAAGCCAAGGGTCTTCAACAGGGGGTCCGGGACCCCTAGGGGGTCCTCAGAGTTACTACAGGGGGTCCTCCAAATCTTTGTGTGATAAGAAAAAAAATCTCCTTTTTTATATTAAGCATTTGAACCCTAGTGTCCATATTCTGAGAACTTTAGCCAAAAATAGCAGATCTACAAGCTCACAACACCTTGCGCTGCGAGGCATTGTGAGCTTGTAGATCAGCTATTTTCGGCAAAGAGGTTGGGTGTAGAGGGGGAAAAGAGCAGACTAAGTACAGAGTGAAAGGTCAAGTTTATTAAGTATTGACTGTTCAAGTGGTTAAATATCTGAAAACACACATTGACATGAATCCAAAATACAATGATGATTGTGCTGTCAAACAATTAAACTACGTATATGGAATCTATATGAAAAGGTTGTGGGGGTCCCTGCTTCATCACTCTCTCAACTAAGGGGTCCTTGGCCTGAAAACGTTGAAGACCCCTGTTTTAAGCTTTATATTGTCGAGAGAGAGGCCAGTGAGATTTATCTGCCAGTAACTCAGTCCCCCGCCCTACTCACCGCCTGGCCTCAGCCAGTTTCTCCAGTCGGAACCTCTCGGCCTCGGCCGGCTTCTTGATCTTGGCCTCCAGCTCCTTCTCCTTGCGCGTGATCTCCTGCTCCTGCAGCATGATCTGCTGCGCCCGCTCCACCACCTGCACCTGCATCCTCTCCTCCTCGATGCGCTGCTTGGTCTTTGCCACCTTGGAGGTGGAGAGGAAGGAAAGGAGGAGCAAGAGATTTGTTTTAAAATGTCAATCAACCACACGAACCCTAGCGTCCCTATTCTGGGCATTTCATAATAAGTGAACATTCGGCCGAAATAGGCGAACGTTTGTGAAAATATCTACAACGCGACACATTGCTTGAGCTTGCAGATTGTCTATAGCGAAGAGATTTGGTGTAGAGGGAAAAAGGAGGGGACCATGTATAGACCCCAGTTCAACAAAGTATAGGGTTAAGAGATCATTTGAAAAGAACCTGTTTTGTGGACACATAATATACAGTATATTTTGTTAAACAAGGCACCAAGGCCAAAAAGTACAAGGTACTATTTTTAGGATTTAATAGCCTTTAAAATACCACCATGTTTCAGCCACAAATGGCATTCATCAGGGTGCAATAGTCAGAGCAAAAAACCCAGATGAAGGCCATGTGTGGCTGAATCATGGTGGTATTTTAATAGGTTCTAAATTTACTAGCCCTATATTAGCCCTATATTAAAGGCTTTTAGAAGAGTGCCTTGGACTTTCTTTATCGTTATTGGATTCCCCTCCCTCCAAATTGTTCTATTGTTCTATTTATTCAGGACTACACAGCCCTCTTCTTGTTCTTTTATCTTTCAGTGTGTTAAATAATTATACAGTATATTACCATATTCTTTTAGCAAACCCCTTTTCCATTTTTTTGCACTGTCCACACTAAACTAAACCAAGCCAAATACCTGCAACTGGTAGGCCATCTCAGACTCTGCCTTCTTGGTGTTGACCTCAATGTCATAGGCTGCTTTCTTCAGCTCATAATCTCTCTGCGCTTTGGCCATTTCTATCTCATTTTTATACTGGGCGGACACCTTCTCCTGCATGGCATTGGCCTCCTGCAGAGGTGGTGAGGGAAATGGAGACAGAGAGAGGAGCAGGCAGGTCAGAAAACAGACAAGAAAAAAGGCTGGGTACCCAGGCTAGTCATGCCATGTCTCACCCTCATGACAGCATCTCTCTTGTTATTTGCTTCGCCGATGCGGGCGTCTTTCTGAACCTGGGCGGTGCGGGCCTTGCCCAGGGAATTGAGGTAGTCCTGAGGATGAACAGAGACAGAGAAGGAGGTGAGATATGATGTTTATTATCTATTTGTTTATATCCCCATTAGCTGGGGCAATCAGCTAGTCTTACTGGGGTCCACATAAAAACATATTAGAAAAACAAAAACAAAAAAAAAACATGAAATTGCATTAATTCACATTACAGTTAAATCAATATAAAAACAGATTGAATTGCATTAATTCAAATTGCAGGTGCATTAATATAAAACAAACACTGTTACGAAATAACGTAATAAATTAATTTAGCCTAAAGTTTTTCCTTGGTCTAACTATGGTCATCTACATTCCAGTAAATAACTCTTTTTCTAACCTTTTTCTTAAAGGCTAATTTATTTTGTATTAGACGAATGTAAAGTGGTAAAACAAACTATAGCTCTGCTTTTTCATTGAGTTTGTATTTGAACCAGATACAACAATATGACCATTGACCAATATATCTTGTATTGTAAGTATGTGTATCATTACAATACTTTATCTGGTGGTTTAAGTAGTAGTTCTCAAAATATTTCGTGCCAAATTGATATTTATTTAGACGCGGACCCCCATCCGAAAATGTTTTGTGCCAGGGCAGGGAACCCCAGAAGAGAAAAAGCCGACATACAGTTTAAATATAAGTATAAATATAGCTGCAAGCAGCGATAAAGTGGCCAAGGCATAAAAAGCAGGAAAGCAAAAAGGCATCAAGGGAAAGCAAAGAAGACATCAAAGAAAAACTAGAAGCAGTGTTCTTCCGAACAGGACTCCGGCAGGTCAGGTAGGTTTTTTTTGGCCTAGTGGTTACTCTATAATAGGCCAAAGTGAAAAGGGTGCCACGCGTTCTTGGGCCTTTCACGGCAATCGTACGCTGCATGCGGGATTTGAGGCATTTTGTTCCAAAAATGGGTTTTGCTAAAGTTGACCCGCTGGTGGCGCTATAACAGGCCAATGTGAGAAGGGTGGCATCTGTTCCTTGGCCTAGTGGGAATGTGTGTGCAAAATCTCACACACATAGCAGGCTACGTTCATGATTTGAGACATTTTGTTCAAAAAGGAGCAATCCTGCAAACCTTGGAATTCAATGTTAGCCAATTAGATAGAATATGATATCTGACAAATCTGTCATGATTACATCACTGTAGAGATACTGTGTACTGATTTGTGTGATTTTCGGATAAAATCTGAAGGAGTAATATCGAAGAATGTGTTTTACATACTGTAAGTCGGCCTTCTGGTGGCGCTATAAATGGCAGATGTGAAAAATGCAGGGCACAGGTTTTTCCTTGGCTTCTGGGAAGTGTGCATACAAAGTTTTACACTAATCGGTGGTTATAGGTAAAAGCACAAATTGGCCTCTACACAACATGTATGCAAAAGACTGTAGGCCTATATGCAACAGACATAAAAAAAACTGTGATACTATGCACCTGGACAGTTTGATGATGTACATAGTAAGCCTTGCTGAGCTATGAAGACCATATGAATCGGCCAGGCTATGAATCTCATAGGGCAGGAGCCTATCTCCTGTTTCTGTAGCGTAAGGCAGCTTGATGTACAAGTACACCCCCTGGACATGACGCTAGTATGTCGCAGGGAGTTAAGCCCCAATCCAACCCTTGATGCTGAATTTCAAGCAGGGAGGCACTGGGTTCCATTTTTTAGAATCTTTGGTATAACGCGACCCGGGTTTGAACCCGGATCTCCTAGTCTCAGGGCAGACACTCAAACCACTAGGCCACTGGAGCTGGTACATGATATCATTGCAATCCTTGAAAATCACAACATAGGTGTAGACATGACAGTTTGTATTATAATGCTTGTTTCAGGATTTATGATGCAAAATACATTATTTAGTAATGGCGGATATTAAAATACGCATCAAAGGGGGTTGGGGGACATTTATAGGAAGGCTCCATATCAGACATTGTTCAAGGAACCAAACTGTAAAGTCTACCAAATGTCATGATATTATGCTTATATAAACCCCAAGCGGGATTCGATCCAACGACCTTCTGCATGAAAGGCATATGCCCTGACCACTACACTAGGCAGCAACAGGATCTGTTAACCATGTTGTTTAAAAAAAAAAGTTCTATGTAGGCTGAGTGCCTTGATTTTATTGATTTCTTTTTTATATTTTGGAGGCTTGGGGTGAAATCAATGTAATCTGAGTATTTCTGACATTTTCGAGTGATCATATTTTCTTTTACTCAGAACAGGAAAAAAAAACGCTGGTAGAGAAGGGCTCATTTTAAACATGAACGTGATCTGGAGTTAGATCAGACGTGTCAACATTAAAGAGTTTGACATAGGCACATGCTATGGGCATCCAGGATGTTAACAACAACTCAACCCGACGTGGGGTTTGAACTGCCAACCATCCGTATACCAGGCACAGGCACTGACCACTACACTACTACAGTCACACATAATGGACCTGTCATTTAAAAAAAAAAAGAAAAGAAAAAAGAAAAAGTTCCATGTAATGTACTTGACGCCTTCTTTCAAAATGATATAGCGCCCCCCTTTGGCCAATTGGGGTAAGATTGGTTTCTGTGATATTTGGACTTACCCTCTACAGTAGTTGTGGGGCTCATTTTAAACATGAACGTGATCTGGAGTTAGATCAGACGTGTCAACATTAAAGAGTTTGACATATGCACATGCCATGGGCATTGGGCATCCAGGATGTTAACATCAACTCAACCCGACGTGGGGTTTGAACTGACAACCATCCGTATACCAGGCACAGGTACTGACCACTACACTACGGCAGTAACACATAATGGACCTGTCATTTTTTTTAAAAAGAAAAGAAAAAAGAAAAAGTTTCATGTAAATCTACAGTAGTTGTGGGGCTCATTTTAAACATGAACTTGATCTGGAGTTAGATCAGACGTGCCAACATTAAAGAGTTTGACATATGCACATGCCATGCGCATCCAGGATGTTAACATCAATTCAACCCTAAGTGGGGTTTGAACTGACAACCAACCGTATCCCAGGCACAGGCACTAACCACTACACTACGGCAGTCACACATAATGGACCTGTCATTTTTTTTTTTTAAGAAAAAGTTTCATGTAATGTACTTGACGCCTACTTTCAAAATGATATAGCGCCCCCCTTTGGCCAATTGGGGTAAGATTGGTTTCAGTGATATTTGGACTAACCATCTACAGTAGTTCATCATGAAAATTTTACTTTGCATGTATGTTTTAGAGGCAGAAGAATAATTTGCATAAAACTTGCAATATTAATTGAATTATTAAAAAAGCATGTTTAAATTTTTAAAAAATCCGATCTGACAGATCTTTAGATATTGGTCCAAAGTTCATGTAAAAAAAGTTCCGTGCACGTGACGCGAAAGTTCCAGAATAAAAGCGGGTTTAAGTGTTTTACAAACTGCTCAAAATGGCAGAAAATCTAAGGACGGAGCGTACTTAACACATCTGGTGCCAACCCCGAGTTTCCCGAGTTTGTATTGATACCAACGCTGTGCCAACCCCGAGTTTCCCGAGTTTGGGCCGTTTTTGATTTTTTTTTTTATTTATTTTTTTTTTTCAAATTTTTTTTTTTCAAAATTTTCTTTTGGACCTCCAGAAATGTATTAGGCATGATCGCAATCGCGAAATTGCATGTTTAACCCCCATACCAACCCATTCTTTCAAACATGGCAGCCATGTTTGTTTACATCTGAAGAAAACATAATGGCCCATAAATCATGAATGCCTGAACGGATTTCCAAGCGGATTTTTTTGTTTGAAAGCTGTGAACAGCATCTACACACGTGGTGCATCATCTAGGCATGGGCGTGCACTTTTTACACAATTGCACAATTACATGGAAGTCTATGGTAACCATGGCAACGCGAGACATTGAAGAGAAAAAATCACACCCGTGTGAACTGAGCGGTGGTCCCCCCCCCCCCCCCGTGTGTGTGTGTGTGTGTGTGTGTGTGTGTGTGTGTGTGTGGGTGGCCTGGCCTGAACAACAGCGCCCCTCCCTTAACATGTGTGGTCAGAAAAGGTACTACACCACAGGCTTGAGGCTACATACAGACCCACATACAAACAAACAAACATACCTACACACACGGCCACGCTATGGAGACGGTGTGACCACCGCTCAAAAATCATTGCAACATAAGTGTTAACAAAGACACGGATGGCTTCCGCTTGAGTCAAGGCACGCGTGTAACCAAGTTGCATGTCTTCAAACGAAACGAGGCATGACTTATGCCCCTTTAAAGTTTGAGTTTTCAAACGCTTCGTATAGCGCCCCCCTTTGGCCAATTGGAGTAAGATTGCTTTCAGTGATATTTGGACTGGTTACACCCCGCCATTCCGAAACACCGCCATTCCGAACATTGACTTCTAACCCTAACCCTACCCCTAACCCTTACCCTAACCCTAACCTTAACCCTAACTAACCCTAACCCTACCCCTAACCCTAACCCTAACCCTAGTCAATGTTCGGAATGGCGGTGTTTCGGAATGGCGGTCTGACACCATTTGGACTAACCCTCTACATATTTGCCAAATGCCATGAACGTGTCACTTTGCATGTATGATTTAGAGGCAGAAGAATAATTTGCATGAAACTGCATTATACAGTGAATTATTAAAAAATAATGTTTCGCTTTAAAGAAAATCCGGCCGCTGTGCGATGACCGTGTTGGTCCAAAGTTCATGTAAAAAAAGTTTCGCGCACGTTACGCGAAAATCCCAGGAGGAGATAGATTTTGACTGTTTTTCATATAATTCAAAATTGTGGGAGAGGTAAAGGTCAGAGGTCAAAAGTCAGAGCGTAAAAGTTGTTCGGCATGAGGAGACGCAGAAGTGTATACAGGTTTCATTGCTGTACCTGAAACAGGGCATGAGCTACACCAGTTCAAAGTTTGCACTTTCGAAGGCTTCCTACAGCACCACCCTTTGGCCGTTTGTTGCGAGCTTCGCGTTTTAGCCGTTTGGCATAGTCCTCTGCCATACTGCCATGAACGTGTCACTTTGCATGTATGATTTAGAGGCAGAAGAATAATTTGCATGAAACTGCATTGTACAGTGAATTATTTAAAAATAATGTATCGCTTTAAAGAAAATCCGGCCGCTGTGCGATGACCGTGTTGGTCCAAAGTTCATGTAAAAAAAGTTTCGCGCACGTTACGCGAAAATCCCAGGAGGAGATAGATTTTGACGGTTTTTCATATAATTCAAAATTGTGGGAGAGGTAAAGGTCAGAGGTCAAAAGTCAGAGCGTAAAAGTTGTTCGGCATGAGGAGACGCATAAGTGTATACAGGTTTCATTGCTGTACCTGAAACAGGGCATGAGCTACACCAGTTCAAAGTTTGCACTTTCGAAGGCTTCCTACAGCGCCACCCTTTGGCCGATTGTTGCGAGCTTCGCGTTGTAGCCGTTTGGCATAGTCCTCTGCCATACTGCCGAGTTTCGTAAAAAGCGACTGCACGGTCTAGCCGCTAGAGCAAAAGTGGCGGAATAATGATGAAGTCCAATATCAATGAGTGGCCTTTTGCCACTTCGTGGCCTTGGCCACTAAATATAATAATTATGTTGCATCATCTCCTTAATCCTTATGATATACCCGCCGGTATAACGGCAATATAGCCTATGTTCTCATAGCAAAGACTCGGCCATGGGGGCATGTTTGGATTCAAGGGGCGCAACCTTGTTGTGCAGCGTCGTTTCAAAGCATGTCTGACAGCTGTGATCACCTGGTCATCATGCACGTCTTTGAGTGTGTAGCTGACCACACTGATGCCCATGTTGACCAGGTCAGAGGAGGCCACCTTGAACACCTGCTCCGAGAACTTCTTGCGGTCCTTGTAGATTTCCTGGAGGAACAACGACGTGGTACAATCATGGTTACTGCACAGTGGACATGCAATGACACATATTTTCAAGAGTAATACTTTCAGTCCAAAGACCCAGACTGAGTGAGTGTTGGGGGGGGGGGGGGGGGGGGGGGTGAGTTGATTGTGCCCACTTAATGTTAAGTATGTATACCATTTAATACTATTGGCACAGCTTGTAATGCGTCTTATTCTGTAAGTATGGAGCATCTTTGACGAAGATAGATCAAGCAACCACTCAGCCAAGCGTTACCTCAACAGTCAAGTGGGCTATGATTGCCCTCTGGTGACCCTCCAGAGTTTCCAGTGCAATGTGAGAGATCTCCGCCTCGGACTTCCCCATGAACATCTGACAGGCTGCAGCCAGCATCTGTTTGTTCTGACCCTGGATCTTCATCTGTTTCCGGAAATCCAAACAAATGTTATGGTGTTGACCGTACATACTAGCTTGCCTGTTACCTGCCGGTCTGCCGAGTTGGAGATCGTGGTTCGATTCCAGCTCGGCGTGCGAAACGTTACATTGGTGTCATGAGCGGTTGAGGAACGGTGGAGCGTGCCCTTGGGCGAGGGACGAGAGATGCGTGAGGGTGTGCTTCAGAAAGGAAGCGGTAGTGTAGCGGACCCACAAAAGACCCGATCGTAACTGCTCCTACAAGGGAGCTAGCTCTCTTGGTGTTGCCTGTATACTGCAGGTCTGCCGAGTTGGAGAACGGGGTTCGATTCCAGCTCGGTGTGCGAAACTTTACAATACACACAGTGGCCACATTACTTCATACTCGGGGTGAGGGTGAAAAACCTATTGAATATAAAGAGCAAGGAGACTGCGGAGAGTAACTGTATAAATGATATTATCTCTGCACTACGAGCGCTCTCCCTCTTCTTGGACAAAGAATATATATTTGTGAACTAAAAGAAATGAAAATTGTATTTTTACACATAGTGTGTGTGTGTGTGTGTGTGTGTGTGTGTGTGTGTGTGTGTGTGTGTGTGTGTGTGTGTGTGTGTGTGTGTGTGTGCGTGCGTGTGTGCATCCGTGCGTGCATGCGTGCGTGCGTGTTTTGTGTACGAGTGGGTGCTGACCTGGGCTATGCCAGTGACTGATATGGGCACTCCATGGCGTGTGTATACTTTATCACTCTTTACATTCAGCGTCAGAGTGTTCAGAGAGATCCTGGAGGAAGAGAGAAATGTAATGTGAACAAAGAAATGTGAGAGTCAGAGAGAGAGAGAGAGAGAGAAGATACAGAGGGAGAGAAAAAGAGAGAGAGAAAGAGAGTAGACAGGGAGTCTAGACAAATATTGATTAACCATTTTCAACCTGGTGCCGCTATTTTGGGTCTGTCATTATGTTTTCTTTTTTGCCCTTTCACGAATTTCACAAATAGTGAAAATAGCGGATACACGCTAACAACCCATCACATCGTGACGAGTTGTATAAGCATGTAGATGTGCTATTTTCACTATTCATCGATGACAAAGTGAATAGAGGACTTATGTGGTTAATAATTCAGGTACTTCTTCAGCAGTCAAGCAATATCTCTACAATACAACAAAAAAGTAGTGTTGGACTAGTTTTACTTTCCAAGCTCGGGGTCACATGAGAGCTACGGTATATGGTTCTTTTCGACTACAAGAACTAAGTGAAACATGCTGTGCAGGGAAATGTATTTCACAGGTTCTGGATTTGTTTCCATACGCTACGGCTCCGATTCAAATAGGATTCTCACTAGTTCTGTACTGACCCTGAACTTTCAAATGTGTTCAGAAATAGCAACAAAAAGAATATACAAGCTCACAGCGTATCGCATCGTGATGCGATGTAAGCTTGTAGTTTTAGATCAGAAATGTTATATTATGGAAGGTTCTGGGTAGCCCTTATTAGTCTAAAAGAGCCAATAGACTAAGACCAAGGTAAAATGACAAAACTGGCACCATGTGACATGCACACGCTGCCCTTTACTGACTGACTGGAAGTGACAGCAGAGAAAAAGAACACGACAGCTCAAGAATCAAGATGACATACAGTAGAATGACTCCTTGACTCTGAGTCTGTGTGAGAACAGAACATGGTACAACTGAGCACGAACAAAACAACAAGATGTGTAACGCGCAATGATAAACCAACTGACCCAATCCTGATGCTTTTGTGGCGGTATATTTGCTAACTGGAAAACAATCGCTCCCAAGCATGTTTTGGGCGTGAGTGGTACTGTATACGACTATACGTGCATCAAAAGGAGAATGCCGTACTTACCTCTGGATCTGCTGGACACAAGGGATAACAAACACTCTGCCTCCAGGCACCATCAGGGGCGGGGAACGACACAACCCTTTTAAAGGAATAGAAAGGAACAAAGGTGTGCTAAGTGAAGGCAACCACCTGATTTATTTCTTCAATGTCCCAAGCCTCAATTCACTTGCTTACAGGCTTAGGGCGGCAGAATAATGGCTAATATATATATATATATATATATATATATATATATATATATAGAGAGAGAGAGAGAGAGAGAGAGAGAGAGAGAGAGAGAGAGAGAGAGAGTTGAATTGACATTTTATGATTATTTTGCCAGTTTGTTGTATCGGTGATGGTACTGTATTACAAATAAGCCATGGCATCATGAGTCAGTATATCGTCTCTGTTGGGTGAAAACCTCATACATCCAAAACTGTTACTTTTCAGGATTCAAATAAAAAAAAACATCAAAAGCAGCAGAACTACAAGCTCAAAACGTGTCACTTCACGCCACGTTTTGAGCTTGCAGATCTGCTACTTTGGACACTTTTGAGTGACACAGTAGAATGATCAAGTAGGGCACAAATCTGCACAAAGAAACACAAAACGTAAGAGGTTTCTGCCAGACAGCAATGATATATAGGATAAATACAACAATACAACAGGTCTACAAACAAAAGGACAATGCTAGGGTGTGATGCTAAGTAATTACCTGACACCACCATAGCCTCGTTGGGACCGCAGGTGTAGAACAACATGGTTGGAGATTCTTAGACTGGAAATAACAAGGGAGAAGAAAACAACTATATTTCCTCTGTATTCATTCAGCATTTCTGCCTCACCTAAACAAGATAAACTGCCACTGCCTTGCTTTGAGGCAGGTGAATTAGTTTAGCCAAATATCCCTCTGAACCAGAAAGAATATCATACCCCTAAGTACTCAATGCAGAACATAGGCTATATATTTCTAAAAGTCTCTGAAGGAGAGCTTGGGTGGCGCAGTGGTAAAGTGCCTGCCCATCACCGGAACGGTTGTGGGTTTTTGTCAAGCGACTGTGTTTTGGGGGAGGGAAGCTGGGGTGATAATAATCCCTTGCATAATCCTAAAGGCTGAGATGGCACCTGTCAGCTCAGTTGGGTGGGATGAGTAGGACGAAGGCTCTATGTCCTCCCGGTGGGGGCTCCTAGGTGAGTCAGCAGGATGCAACAACAGTGACAACGCAGAAATGCGTGCTGGGGGAGGAATCAATTGGCTATTGGCATAACAACTAAATTGAAAGCAAAGAAAGTGATGGTTTTTGGCAACAGCCGCAACACAGCCATGACTGTAGCTGTAACAGCAGAAAACGTGGACTGTGATGATGTGGCATATTAGGCTAACACGGTTTGTCTCTCATTGTATATTAGTAGTGAACATTTAGAAATCGAAATCTACGTCATCAAACAATACTGCTCCAGTCACAGAGGAAAACTAGTACTAGAGATGAACAGTGGATCCACTTGGAAAAAGACCTGTTTGGGAAAGCCTGCAGCATTACTGCAGGATATGTTGCTGCATTGTGTAGGGGCTAATACAAAGCCTGTTGCCCACCACACAAACACACAATTAATATGAACATTCTGTTCTTAAGTAATTACAAACTAAAAATATCCAAAGAGAACCTGTGTAGCCGTAGTTCGGGGGATACTGTAGGCCCACCTAACAAATCCGTTACAAATTTGGTAGGCCTACAATAATATTGCATTAATCATAATGCTAGTAGGTGGGTATTAGCCTACACAAACATGTCCAATCAAAACAGTTTTGATATTGATTGATAGATATCATTGATGATATCATATTCCCATGTTTAAAAATAAACATTGCCAAATTAAATTCGCATATTAAAATAAATAAAACACCCCTGTACTTCAAGCTGCAATGCTATCAAATCTAATGCAGTAAAGTCACTACTAAAGGAAACCCATGTGAGGAAAACCATGAAAGCAATCATAAAGAAAAATACAGATATCTTGCTTCAAAACAAGCAGACCTACCTAGCATCAGTGGCACTAAACTAGAACGTGTTAACGATTGCTGAATCAGACCCAGACAGACACAAAATTGTGTTTACATTATGTTGCTTGGAGCTACTACACGTGAATAAAGGCACAATTAACATAAAGCCACTCACTCACCAGTAATTCAAGGAACGATATGCTGCAGAACTGTAGACTATCAAATGTTTAAATAGGTGCAAGATCGCTTTTAATATAATTACACTTTCTTTCTTTATTATTTTCTGAGGCTTGCTCCAATCCCGTTATGGTGGGCAAGAGTCAGATACCCTGGAAGGACGCTCACTGGCTGGCTGCATAGGTTGGTTGTCAGGCAACTGATGACGCGAGCCAACGTCAGTGACCCCAATGGTTTTTCTGCCATCTAGTGGAGGAAAAGTGAACTAAAGTATTATTAGATCTTTTTGAAAATACTAATAGCAGACTTTTTGTACAGATTCTATTATATTCTGTTCTCTTGTCCCTCAGTATAACTCCTAACTATGAGGCTTCTATGCAGATGTAGGCTACTACCCTATTCTATTCTATTCTATTCTATTCTATTCTATTCCAATAGTTCTTAGTGGTCCAATATAAATGGCCACTCCTCTCAGAGTTAAATTAACTTTTACTGTAGCATATAGAGTAGACTGTGGACCCCTAGATTATTTTACAATCAAATGGGGAGCCTGCATGCATAGGCTATCACACTGGTCCTTGCAGTTTTTTATTTTCTTTTTTTTTTTGTCAAAGTTCAGTTTATGCCACGAACATACGAAATAAGTGGACATAAAAACCGAACCCTGCCCCTGAATGACTATAACAGGTCTGTAATTCTGAGAGTGTTCAAATGGAACCAAATGGACCCTTACAGGTCCATTGTTAAGAGTTAAAGGGGTCCTTCTTGTAAATAAAACCACTAGCACTAGTAGCTGGAATCCTAATGTGCCATCATGAAGTAGTAAATAAGTGTCATATATTCTGAAGAAACCCCGGATAGGGTCTTATGATCAAAACAAGAACATTATGTGTAAAAAAAAAAGACATTTGCATACTGGGCCCCTGATTGGTTACTCACGACTTGTGAACCGAGAAATATTTGAATAACTGAGCGGGGCCAGACCATAATCTGCCAAGGGCAATTTTTCTTTGCAAAGCCAGATTCGTGTTTAATTATTTATAGTTTTACCTTTTGAGGTAAAACTACACAAGGCCATCGCAACACATTGTGAGCTTGTAGATTGCCTTTTCAAATGGACAATATAGGGTTGAAGTGGTTAAAGTAGGATATGTTTTGTAAATAATAATCAATCTACAAAGTAACATCTACATTTTTATCCCACGATTTTTGTAACCCAACTTTCGACCAGTGCCAATTGCCTAAGCTGCCTGGGCGCTGTGCTCCCTCTGCCAACCTGGGGAGGGCCCCGAAGTGAGCTCATGCTTCCTTCAGTGCATGAGGAGTGAGCAAGCCGCTTCTTATCACCTGACAGGGAGGAGCTTCCCCAGTTGGACGTAGTGCGTGGAAGGAACACGTTATTCCAACCAGTTCCTTTCCCCTCCATCAGGCGCCCCGGTTGGCCAGGGGGAGCCATTAGGCTATAGAGGCCAGGATTAGGCCTACTGCATGTTTTAGTGAGGGTACCTACTCTAGGGGACACAGGGAGAACATGCAAACTCCACACAGAAAGGCCCTTTCGGCTTTCGCCAACCCCACCTAGGGTGTGGGCACTGATGACGCGGAGGAGAGAACACGCCCCCAGCGTCCCCATCAAGAGGGAATTGAACCCAGGACCCAGGAACAATCTACAAAGTAGAGTTGTAATTAAAGTTTTCAAATAAATGTAGTGGAGTAAAAGTACAATATTTGGATCTGAGATGTAGGCCTAGTGGAGTAAAAGTAACCCTAACCCGTCCCTAACCCTACTTTACTGGAAATTGGAAATATTCCAGTAAAGTACAAATACCTAAGTAGGCTATAGTAACAAATGTAGACTACTTAGTTACTTTACGCCACTGATGGATGTAGTGTGGGGCTGCATGGATGTTGGTGATGGGGCTCCAGCGGGGAAGAGATGACAAAACCAAAACCCGGCACTCCCAGTCCTCTTCCGGCCCGTGGCAGTGTGACAGAGAAACCCCTTTGGAAAATATTCCACCCTCACAGCAAATCAGGACCCGAGCTCCCACCACTGCAGCCAATCAGCAGCGCAGCTTTCTCCAGATGGATCGCAGACCTATATAATGCTTTGTCCCGCCTCGTTCATTTGGCAGGCAGTCAATGAGCCAGTCAGCAGCTGTAGGAAATCTAGTGTAAATTGTTCAGTCAGTAGGGCAGTAATTTATCCGCTTCATTCATCTCTCAAAGTTACTTTTCTGCAACAATCATTATCCACAATGAGGGAAATCGTCCACATCCAAGCCGGTCAGTGCGGCAACCAGATTGGTGCTAAGGTAAGATGATTGATTGATTGATTGATTGATTGATTGATTGAAGACTTTATTAGAAGTTTGCATAGGAAAAGGTACAGTTTCATGACGGACGGTACAGTTCACTGGTACAAGGTCTACTAAAAGGAGATCCTAGAAAAGACTAAGCTTATTTCCACAGGAAACCATTTAAGTATCTCATATAACATTGAATGACAGACGAATAGAACACAGTACTATGCAGTAGATATAAGAAAATAAAATGAAAGAACAAAAAAAAGAAAACAGTAAGTCTAAACAAACAGTAAGTAGCCTATATACAAAGAAGGGGCAGGGGAGGGTAGGGCTAGGCTAGGTTTTTTTATTTTTACCAGTTGCAGTCCAAATTTGTAAACATTTAGAGGTTATTACAAACAAACATATATAGCCTATGTGGTTGTATAGGCTTCAATCATCTTCAGTGCACAGTGCATTGATTTAGCCTAGTTATTGACATTAAATATTTGTCTTAAAAGTTCCTTATGGGCTGTCAGAGGCAAAATAGCCAAACTTCCCTCTGAGCTCGAATTGAGGGGGGAAAAACACAATTATGTTTTTTCTTTTCTTTCCCCCCCCCCCCCCCCCCTTTTTTTTTACAATATAGGCCTATTATCTATCTATAAATGCGACAAATCTCTGTCTGTTTGTTTGTTTGTTTGTTTGTTTGTAATCCGCGTATCTCGAGAACCGTTCGTCCCACCGGCTTCAGATTCGGCACGCGCGTTCCCCGCCGCCGCGCGGAGTGCAGTGCCGGGCCTCGACCCGACCCGACTCGCGGTTTTCCGAAACCGGCGCGAAACGTTCGGAATCTCCTTATGCGGAGCTGATTGTTGACATCAGGCTGTTCCGGAGGAAATCGGCGCAAGCGCTGAGTCATTGTGACATCACTTCATAAAAGGCTCTGACATCACGTACGCCACATGAGTCAACACAAAATCTCTGTGAATGTGTATGTATGTATGTAATCCGCGTATCTCGAGAACCCTTCTTCCCACCGGCACGCGCGTTCTCCAGATATGGGCATAAAGTCTGACATCAGAGTTTTCCGCAACCGGTACTGTGTGTGCAGAGATCTTCATATATGGGCATAAGTGGACAAAGACAAACAGATGGTCAAAACGGGTCCTATGACAACAGGTATATTGGGGTTTGCATTAAAGGCTGGGGCATTCATGGGGTTTGCATTAAAGGGTGGGGCATTCATTCCCTATTTCAAATTCGGCACGTGCGTTCCCCACCGCAGCAGGTAGTGCAGTGCTCGGCCTCGACCCGACCCGATACACGATTTTCTGGAACCAGCACGAAAGGTTCGGATTCTGATGTCTGACATCAGGATTTTCTGGAACTGGCACTGTGTCTGCATAGATCTCCATATATGGGCATAAAATGGATGCAGACAGACAAATACAGATATCTCCATATATGGGCATAAATGGACACAGGCAAACAGATGGTCAAAGATCTCCATATATGGGCATAAAGTGGACGCAGACAGACAGATACAGATATCTCCATATATGGGCATAAATGGACACAGGCAAACAGATGGTCAAAACGGGTCCTATGACAACAGGTATAATGGGGTTTGCATTAAGTTTGTCTCCTCCTCCATCTGTTTGTCTGTGTCCCTTTATTCCCATTATGGAGATCTCTGTATCTGTCTGTGCCTCCGACTGTGTTGCAGACACAGTGCCGGTTCCCCCTTTAATGCAAACCCCATTATACATGTTGTCATAGGACCCGTTTTGACCATCTGTTTGAAAAAGCGACAGAAATCTCATATATGGGCATAAAATGGACGCAGATAAACATATATCTCCATATATGGCATATATGGGCATACAATGGATGCAGAATCACAAAGATCTCCATATACAGGCATAAAAGGGACACAGACAGACAGATACAGAGATCTCCATATATGGGCATAAAATGGACGCAGATAGACAGATATCTCCATATATGGGCATATATGGGCATAAAATGGACCCAGAACTATAACTGCAGTGATCTCCATATATGGACATAAAATGGACACCGACAGACAGACAGATACAGATATCTCCATATATGGGCATAAATGGACACAGGCAGACAAATGGTCAAAACGGGTCCTATGAAAACAGGTATAATGGGGTTTGCATTAAAGGGCGGGGCATTCATTCCCTATTTACATTGTTCCGAGTTGGCCAGGTCGCCGACTAGACGCTGGGCCGCCCGAAGGGCGGCCCAGCTTCTAGTGTAAATTAATGGACCATTGTTTTTAAATAACGGTTTTACAAAGTGATGAGCTATAGGGCTTGCCAAGCACTACAGTAAGTATGGCAGCCTGCATGAGGGATGAAATAAATCTTAAAAGAAAATATTTTCATGTTTTATGAGAACATTAACTTTGCTGTGATGTTATCTGTTTCCACCTCTGAGGGAAAGAAGGAAAAGCCTCTGAGCAGCATCTTTTAAAATGAAATGATTTCATCCTGAATTGAGCTGAGCAACAGGAAAATAGACTGTTGTCTAGACTAGAGGGACCAATACTGGGGTTAGGTATAGCCATATTCCTTGTTTTTTAACTTTAAGTAGGCTACACATATAGCTGTTGGATTTGCATCTACACATAACATCTAACTTTATGACTAGAGTATTGTTTAGACTTTAGAGGACTGACCGCGAATAAGAATACAGTAGCCTGAACTCATTGAACCTTCTTTTGTGAACATAGTGAGACAATGCTTGGCCGGGCTGTGCGTCTCTGAGAATAATGTCTTTGTTTGTTACTACTGAGAAAGTGTGAAAGAAAGAAAAGTCAGGGGAAAACAGAAATGTGCTGAGACAGAGGAGAGGAACGCAGAAACTGTGACTAAAGGGGCGTCTGGGTGGGAGGAGAGGGGAGAGCGATAACAAGAGACTCTAGTGTCTGGCATGAAAACACAGATGAGCTCATTTAAATGGCCAATAACATATGGGGTGAGTCAGACTGAACTCAGTAGTGATCCTAACAAGTGTATTAATGACATTAAGCAAGTGTGATGTCACCCCCTCTGACATTTTATTCTGCAATGGATTAACTTGAATTCAGCCGTTAATTCCTTCACTTCCCAGCAATACACAATCTGTTCCATGATCATTATACGCATAGACACCTCATTGTACTCTTGAGTAGCCAATAGCTGATTGTTGATAGATTTTTTTAATTTCCAGAAAGTTATAATACTTTTATTGTCAGTGTTTTATTGGCTGTGTCCTGATGCCTGTGTAGAAGCCTACACAGGCTTCACTTCACTTGCTGAAAACTTCACTCACTTCACTATTATACAAAGTATAATGTTTGGGGGCTTTTAAGAATAATGTAAACTCACTGTAACTCGTATTCAAGTTAAACATTATTTATGTGATGCATTTTGTAACACAAGGGGCAGGGACATTTCATACTCAACATGTCATGAATATGTCCCACTGGAAAACACAAATATACAAATGCAAATATAAAACAATTTGGTAAATAAAAAATGTTCAGTATAGTCTTGTTTATTAGCTTCAAACTCTGTAACATTGTGTATTTATCAAACATATAATTTTGCGAATGTCTGAGTGAGTGTCTGTCTGTCTGTCTGAAACAGCGTTTCTCCTCGGTGGCTGGAGCAATTGATCTGAAATCGCATCACCATTAGCATATGAACACACCTGACATAACTGTGAAGCCCGTTTGTCACTTTCACAAATCATATGCTGTATATTAGCATTTTTATGGTGTATCTATATCTATTCTGCATCTAGCATGAGGCATATCTATTCTGCATCTAGCATGAGGCAACATGTTTAACCAGCTGTGTGTGTGTGTGTGTGTGTGTGTGTGTGTGTGTGTGTGTGTGTGTGTGTGTGTGTGTGTGTGTGTGTGTGTGTGTGTGTGTGTGTGTGTGCAGGCGGGCGGGCGGGCGGGGGAAGGGGTGTCTGGCCCTGTTACAGATGTTGTCCAAAAATCATGCAGATCGGTACACAGTATCTCTATAGCCATTAAACGAAACGGGTATTTCTTACATTGATGCTCCTACATATTATCATGCAAGCACCAGTTAAAGTTACTTTCCATCCCTCATATACTGTGTGCACAGTGCACATCCCATAACCCACACACTGCACATCATTTCGGAGCTCATATCTTTGAACGGGTAAGGGCTAGTTTTATTAAATTATGAGCAGACACTCCCACTCGTTGACCTCAAGAACACTGAACAGCCGGTGGTGAGGTCAGGCTGGAAGTAGTCTCTCAGGAACAGCCGAACTGAGCTCGAGTTAAAACTGAACTCCAGTTACTGTAATGAAAACGATCAACCTTTTCCTTGACGATGGTGAGCCAGATTGGGCTGGGAGGGATTTAAAGAATAGTTCTCTCTCACCCGTCCAGCTCTCTCCCGATCTTGGTCTCTCTCGCTCTTTCCCTTTGTTCTTGACTCATTCTCAAATACAGTATGTCTCTCTTTCTTTCTTTCTTTCTTTCTTTCTTTCTTTCTTTCTTTCTTTTTCTCAGGGCTACACACAACTCTCTCTGGCTCTGCCCTTCACACAGATTTTCTTTCTCTATTGTGTGCAGAAGGTCTACACACACTCAATCACGTAAATACACTTTAGTACTCTAGGAGGACCAGTTGATTGAGTTAGTCTGACAGTTAGAGCTCTCGCTTTTAACAAGACTGGCATTAACTCTTCCCACGCTTTGAACGTTCACGTTCGCCCGATTGCGCAAGACCTTACCGCCAATACGGCGCTCGTTCGGTTCGTTCGTCTGATGACTGTAAGCTGATGAGGGGTCGCGCGGCCGTCTACTGTAAACACATTTTCCGCGGTGATGGTGTAAAAAAATCCATTATGCGTTAGATCAACGGAGAACAATTCACTTCCTTGTTGATTTCCTCTGGCTGTAAGGCTCTGGGGCCAGTGACTGGTCTTCTTCTTCTTCAACACATAACAGGCAAATTCACATTCATTCTCGCATGACGCCGCCCTCTGCTGCCTGGCAGACCAAAGTGCACTATTGCACAACCAAAAAAAATAAAAATAAATAAATAAATGTCTGTCTGTCTATCTACTATAACGTCGCAAAGGTAAGCCGCTTTTTGATGGCGCCAGACCCAATAAATAAATAAATGATCTGGCAGTAGGAGAGTTAATGCATCTCCCAGTTGACACAGGGCCAACTGTCTCATCTGAAAAGCTAACGTTCTAACCTGAATTCAATAATGGAAACACGGCTGTAGTAAGGACGTCTTGTGACTGAAATGACACTGATTTGATTCCTTGGCTTGGAAAAATTTCAAAAGCCACAAGGGTTCAAGTCTGAGTCCCAAAGTTTTAGATTAGCAAAAAACATGTAGCCTACCGGTATATACAGTATATATTTTCCTCAACTTCCTCGATTAAATGTTCTTATTTAAACGCCCTTTCCTTTCCTCTAGAAAGTCAAGGAAATAAAAGAGGTGAGGTGTTTTCATGGGACTTTCATGTGATCTGCCGTTAGATAAGGACCTGTGTAATCTGCACAGATTCAGTCTGACTTGGTTTCGCTGCTCTATAAATTGACTTAAAAGTAGATTAAATAACCTCAACTCTTGTTGGGAAATTGCAGTAGCGAAAGAACTAAAATAATTGTTGAAATACAGCAGAGGTAGAACAATAGAAAGTATTAGAGCATCATAAGAGATTATAGGGGAATATAATACCAGAATTGTTACTCTTCTGATGTGTATTACCGGTATTGTGTAAAACAGTTAAAGCCATCACTGCACTATTGATGCAACAATCTTGTGCCTGTTGCATTTAGTGTACTGTACGTATATAGCAAAAACAAATTCACAGCACCTACAGTACTTGCTGTTGGGGAAGAGAGAGATGGAAAGATGGGCAGCCTGCCAGTCAATGTCCATAAAGGTGTATTAGAAGGAGTGTTGGTTCCCTTTTAGCCCTGACTTAATAAAAGTCATCAATATTGTGTGTTGCATTTCAGCTCAGTGGGTTGCCATGCAGTTCCAGAGGAGACTGATGCTGGGCCACAAAGCTACAGGCTACAATTTAGTTTCCAGTGACATGAAGCTACAAACTGACGCCCTTCACAAGTCGCTCGCTGTGTGACAGGCGTGGTGCGTAACAAAAACAAGTCAGCGCTCCAATGACGTATAGTGACCTGTCAAGCCATCATATGTTTTTGTTTCTCTCCCCCCACAATTCCTGCCCTGTTCCGTAAAAAGGACGAAAAAACTATTCTCGCTGCTAACCAGTTCCCTGTGCTATTAAACTTTACCCTTTTAATTTAAGCCGTGCGGCTTGAGCAACACTTCAACCGAGAACCAGCAGCGCTGATGCTGGCCACATCATTCATCATTCAACATCATTTTGTAGCTTTTCTCATCACTAGTGTGAACACAGTATATAAGAGTCCAAAGACAGTCACTTCTGGTTTAACCCTTATTTATACTTTATACCAAAATAGGGATGCCAGGTTGAACGTTTGGAGGGGCCTAATGATGGAGATGTACTTGTTTATTGAGTAGTACTACTTGTGAGTCATACATGCAGAATGTTTTAAATGGATAAACTGCTACATACCGTACATACGTATGAAGTACAGCGTTGTTTCAGTGGTTCTTTCATCAGCAGCTGTTCAGGCTGTTTCACTGTGATCTGGATCCAAGCTAACTTGGAACCTTGTCATTAGGCGCAACTCATTCATTTCCAGTTGTACAGGTGCCTGCATGTTTGGCATTTTCCCACACAATCTCTCTCTCTCTCTCTCTCTCTCTCTCTCTCTCTCTCTCTCTCTCTCTCTCTCTCTCTCTCTCTCTCTCTCTCTCTCTTCTCTCTCTCTCTCTCTCATGTGATCATGGACGGGAGGGTTAAGTTTCATTGGTCAAGTAGCCTATATTTGAACATACTGTACCTGAAATGTGTCCCCTTTATGAAACCCATTCTAACCATTAAGAGTCACTAATGAACATCAACCGGGGAATAGTTATGCTGCGTTCACACTGTTGGTGACTAAAGCTACAAAACAATCAAGCGTGTAGCATTTGAAGTGTCGCTCAAGGTAAATGAAAAGGATAGGGTTAAATAGCACTGGGAACTGGTTAAGAGCAAGAATGAGTTTTTCATCTATTTTAGGAACAGAGCAGGAATTGTGACCAAGAGAGAAGGGGAGTGGAATCAGTCAAATAAATACATAATGAATGAATGACACTTCACTGCGTCATTGGAGTGCTGAAAAAAGTTGAAGCCAGCTGAACTGATTTGTAATACTACGCAAGTCATGCAGCGACAAGTGTCAAGCATCAGATTTGTAGCGTCATGCTCGCTTTCATTGGAAACTACTTGTTGTAGACTATTGCTTTGTCGGTGCTAGGTTCAGTGTCTTGCTCAAGACAAATATACTTGGCCAGGAGGACCTGGACCTAGGATTTAACTGCAAACATTCGGATTCCCAGGCAACCGTTGTACTTTCTGAGCTACTGCAGCTCCCACAAGTCAGTCATACAGTAGAATGGTGATTATGTATTGTAAAAATACCCTCCTCCTTCACAGTCTTTTAAGAAATTAAATTTAAAGAACAGTGTTCAGGTAACAAACTTCAGAACTCTACATCTTGTGACTGCAGAAGGGTAATTGGATATCGTTTTGCTTGGCCTTGGGGGAGAGAGAGAGAGAGAGAGAGAGAGAGAGAGAGAGAGAGAGAGAGAGAGAGAGAGAGAGAGAGAGAGAGAGAGAGAAGAAAGAACTGAAGGCTGATTGTGAGCCAGCAGTGTTTCAGCTGTTCTCCCCATGAGTGAAGTGACCTTACACTTTGTCCCAGCTTTCCCTGAATGAACATTTCTAAACATAGACTTTAAAGAAGTTCAAAAGTCTTGCCTGACTACATTAGTCACATTATGCTGACGACGGGCAGAAACCAGCTACGGTATGTCCAAAATATTAACTTCTAAGGAAAAGAAGAAAAGAAAAGAAGAAAGAAAAAATGTGAGATGGCTGGTTTCTGGCTGACAGTGACGATATTCTATATAATATTGTTTCTTTATTGTGGTTTGTCTGTTGCGTCTCTATATTTGCGTCAGTCCTAATGCACTTTGAGCTAATCAAACAGCCCCACCAAGTGGGACTTCAGTTCCTAAATGAAGTCTTCATAAATGGAAGAATTATACTGCTGCCTGCTCAGTGGAGAAGAGGTTATGTAACAGTAAAGCATGCATCACACATCAGTCAGTCTGTGAGATATTGATCGGTTTGTGTTGTAACTTCGATACAACATATGTTTAGTCTTTAATGCATCCGAGTAAAGTACTCTCTGTTGATGTTGTATCGATCTCCTTCTGGCTCTCTCTTTCTCGATTTTCTTTTGTCGTTGATGCTGAATCGATCTCTCTCTTTCTCGATTTTCTTTTGTCTGTGTACACTACATGACCTTGGTGTGTGTGTGTGTGCATGTGTTCCTGTGTGTGTGTGTGTGTGTGTGTGTGTGTGTGTGTGTGCATGTGCGTGTGCGTGTGCGTGCGTGCGTGCATGCGTGCGTGCGTGTGTGCGTGCGTGCGTGTGTAGTTCTGGGAGGTGATCAGTGATGAGCACGGTATTGACCCGACGGGGACCTATCATGGAGACAGTGACCTACAGCTGGACAGGATCAGTGTGTACTACAACGAGGCCACAGGTAAATCCAACCCCATAATAATTCACCCTTTGTCAGCCTTCTGATTGGTCCCTGACTGACCAACCAGCAGGCTCTTTCTGCCTTGTCACGTCCTAGGGTGTATCAAGGTAAATAGGAGGTAGGGATATCACGTGACAACAGGGATGCGCCATAGCTCACCATGGGTGCCAGAACTCGCACCGGAAGTGTGATGAAATACATGACAGTGAATGGAGCCGGCTAGATCAGCTGAGATCACCTCATGAACAAACCTGGAAGAAACACTATTTATGAACGACTGAGACCTTTGTCATATAATCAGGAATATAAAAGAAAATATATCAAAGGTATTTTTACAATCACTTGCTTTTCGATGTGCACAGTACATAATGAAATAAAAATATTATAATAATCGTTTCTGTCTCCGAAGTATCGCGAGATTTGGTTCCCAGACAGGAAACGGTGGATAGTCTCGCGATACTGGCACCCATGGTGAGCTTCATGGCAGCCTTGGCAGGACATGGCACATCCCCGTTGTCACGTGATGTCCCTACCTCCTATTTACCTTGGGGTGTATTCAACATCCTCATACACTTTCATAAAAAACGTATTTGAGGAATGTGCTATACTCCCCATTGAGAGTACATGTAGTGGTTACTTACTGTACCACTTAATCTACAGTATATTGAGTAAGCCTTTCCGAGCCATGAGGCCCATAGGCCAGGAGCCTGCTATCTCCTGTTTCTGTAGTGTGAGGCAGCTTGAAGTACAAGTACACCCCCTGGACATGACACTAGTATGTCGCAGGGACTTACCCCCAATCCAACCCTTGGTGCTGAGTGCCAAGCAGGGAGGCACTGTGTTGAGTGAGTTACATTTTTCAGAGTCTTTGGTATGACCGATCGAACCCCGGCCACATCTACATTGAGCATTGCTCTAAATACATTCTCCAAATGGCATTGAATCAACCCATGCCTCTCTCTTACTTTATCAACCCTAATGAACCCAGGAGAAATGCTTTAAAAAAGATTAGGCTGATTTGTCCAGGCTTTTCTACTGCTTGCTTTTCTAGCATAGTTGTGTGAAGAGTGGATGGAGAGAGGAAGTGTCCTTTTAAGACAGTTCAAATCATGATACCAGTCACAATGAGGTCCATGCTGCATGCAGTTTTAGCCCTGCTAGATACCCCAAAATGTAACGGGGGCAGATTGCCATTAACACCTGCTGAGTGCACAAGCTGAGCGTGGGGGATGAACCATGAAGGATAATTCATATTTGGTTGCACACTGTGTCGACACCAGAAATAGCCAATCAACGACAAGCTCACAACAGGTTGCGCTGGGACATGCTGTGAACTTGTAGATCTGCTATTTTTGGTGTCCAGTTACAGTAAGTATAAATCGCCCCTAAACATTTTAGGAACCTCATGATGTAGCCTGTAGCACCACCCGTAAGGCCAAATTATACTTGCTGCATCCACGTTGCTGCGTCATATGATGTATATACATACCGGTACATTTTATCGCCAACTCATGTCCGCGGGGACAACCGCATGCATCCGCATGCAGATTTTGTGACAGCATGTTCTTTATGCACTCCAGTACATGACTGCTCATGTGCTAGAAAATAAAAATCTCTTAAAGCCCCACTTAAACCCCAGAAAACTAACAGAAAACTGCATACACTAGCATAGAACCCTAAGGGACTCCGCTCAACCATATGGGGTTTAAGTCGTTAAGGAGTAGGTAGAGAGCAGATCCGTTGCTATTATATTATGTGACAATCGGGGTCTTTAAATGTATGTGATGTTTGTTGGCAGTTTTGTTAAAGGTAAAGTAGACCTCTTTTCAAAGTCCTTCAGCTGTCACTTGAATTGAGTGCAATCTGTGCTCTTGCCCTTTAATGCGTGTCCATCACCTGTAGCATAACCAGTAAGACTCCCTAATCGGGAGATAAGCGACCGTTGGTCGCTTATCTCCACAAATAGGCCAAAAGTTTGTTTTCCCAATTATTACACTCTATGTGAACATTTACTTCAACAAATCCCAAGTACTGGTTTTTAGGGGTGCTGAGTGTGGCGCAGCAGCGTGTCATGCATTTTCTGCAGGGCCTTGTCAATGGCTTTGTGTTCTTGCTGCTTTTTGTTGTTGTTGATCCTCTGGAAGCGCGCCCACTCGTTTGCGTGCAAATCAGCTGGATAGAGGCACAAGCCTTGCAGGGAGGTAACTCTGGAACAGCCAACGTAAGTGATACCAAAGGAGTGCTCAGAGGTTCCGATGTCAAGGCGCACTTTGTCGCAAGTCCAACCTTGGCTCTTGTGAATGGTACTGTTTACCATAGCAACCATTTGTTTACCCTAGCAACCAACTGTTTACCATAGCAACCATGTTTTTTTACCTTAGCAACCAACTGTTTACCATAGCAACCATGTTTTTTACCCTAGCAACCAACTGTTTACCCTAGCAACCAGCTGTTTACCATAGCAACCATGTTTTTTACCCTAGCAACCAACTGTTTAACAAATGGAGTTATATGTTGTTCGTGTCCAAATATGGGGCTTGTGAGGTCAGACTTAAGGGATATTCCACTTTCAAAAAAACGTTTTGTCATTGTACGGTCTAATCAGGCTTGTATGAACACCCTGAACAGTTTTTAATTTTCTTCATTCAGTATTTAGATATTTGATGTAAATGTTATCTGGCCCTCCGGCAGGCCCAGGCCCTCTCCCCACACACACTCATTGTAACTCCAAACTCCATTTTAACCATGATAGATTCATTAAAAACACCCTTATGTCTCCATATATGGAGATATGATGACATCACACAGTCCTCAGCCGATGATGTGGCGTGATGTCATACAATACACAAACGAGCCCTACAGTATAAAGGGGCAATTCTTGCCAGGAAAGAAGCATTTCTTCGACTCAGACCTTATCGCCAGGGTTGGCTTATAGCAGCTGTCGGTAGGACCATATATGGATTCTGTTAGTGTGGATCTCCCAACAGGGCATCATCTGGGATACAATCCCTTTTATGCCCATATATGGAGATCCCTAACATAATCCCTTTCATGCCCATATATGGAGATCCCTAACAGAATCCCTTTTATGCCCATATATGGAGATCCCTAACAGCATCCCTTTTATGCCCATATATGGAGATCACTAACAGCTAACAGAATCCCTTTTATGCCCATATATGGAGATCCCTAACAGAATCCCTTTTATGCCCATATATGGAGATCCCTAACAGAATCCCTTTTATGCCCATATATGGAGATCCCTAACAGAATCCCTTTTATGCCCATATATGGAGATCCCTAACATAATCCCTTTTATGCCCAGTTGGTTGCTACGGTAAAAAAACATGGTTGCTATGGTAAACAGTTGGTTGCTAGGGTAAACAGTTGGTTGCTAGGGTAAAACCATGGTTGCTAAGGTGGTTGCTAACGTACACTAACAGACCAGCAACAACAGACTGTTGCCACAGCAACGTACACAAAGGTTTGTGTACACATGTGGTGTGATGTCATACTGAAGATATATGACATCACACCGTACACAAACAAAGGTGTGACGTGTGACGGACGGACGGCCGGTGGAGGTTTTCATAGTAAACTGCTCGCTGACGGTCGCAATAAAACTATACACCAGTAAGACTCCCTAATCGGGAGATAAGCGACCGTTGGTCGCTTATCTCCACAAATATCACAACCTCCACCTCTCACGTCATACGGGTAGCCATAGTTACACCTGGAATGTTGAATCTCCATATATGGAGATAACCTACGCATCACACAAAGTCTGACCTCACCAGCCCATACTTGGGCATGGACGACTTATATCTCCATATACGGAGATGGCCATATATGGAGATACGATGACATCACAGAGTCCACAGCTGATGATGTGGCGTGATGTCATACAATACACAAACAAGCCCTATATAAAGGGGCAATTATCACCAGGGAAGAGAGCATTGCCTGGAATGTTGAATCTCCATATATGGAGATAACCTACGCATCACACAAAGTCTGACCTCACCAGCCCATACTTGGGCATGGACGACTTATATCTCCATATACGGAGATGGCCATATATGGAGATACGATGACATCACAGAGTCCACAGCTGATGATGTGGCGTGATGTCATACAATAAACAAACAAGCCCTATATACTGATGCGATACGATGACATCACAGAGTCCACAGCTGATGATGTGGCGTGATGTCATACAATAAACAAACAAGCCCTATATACTGATGCGGAGATATGAGCAGGGCAAAGGTGTGACGTGTGACGTGTGACCGACCGACGGACGGACGGCCGGTGGAGGTTTTCATAGTAAGCTGCTCCCTGACGGTCGCAACCACAACTATGTTCCATCCAATGTCCACTGACCCATGAGGTATACAGATTTGGCAAGTATATCAGATAGACCAAGATATCAACTTTGCACACAAGATATCTCTTAATCTAACAGATTGCAGGATGAACCGTACCGATTTTGGTGACCTATTGGTCTTTTCACGGTGCCTGCCTCCTTCAGTGAACATAGTACAATATGTTTTATCCTTTCCCCATTCTGCAATTAGGCTGTGTATATCGGCGCTGTCGGGCAGAAAGCTTGTACCTCCATATTTCTTTTTTTGTACAAATGCAGAAATGTTTGATCGTTAAAACTGGGTAAACCTTTTTTTGTTATGTTCATGAAAATCACTTTGGTCTAGTCCACATTGTTTATTTAACAAAAATAAAACCTGAATGTAGTTCTTTAATGCCCCATTCATCGTGTGAGTGTCACAAAAAGGTAGCAAGATATATAGATATTATTGTCGACAATGTTTTAGGTAAAATATAATTCTGTGGGCTTTCTAAGTATTAAACAGATTAAAAGTATTAATGAGCTTCTGAGTAAATAATAACTTCACTGGATCCATTCCAATGGAACACAGTTTAGTTTTACCATTAAATCAATTTCCTGAAAAGTAACAGTTTTGGACAGATGAGGTTTCCACCCGACAGAGACGATATTCTTGTTACTTCCTACTATAGTGAACAAGTAAAGCGATACCTAATTCTTCTTTACAGTCATGAGACATATAGCCTACATACAGAGGAATTCTCTTAAATCCCATTTACAAGGTTGGTGTCCCTCTCCTTAAATAGCTCTGGGTGTGAAAGAGGGTATTTAGCTGTGAACAGGTACCCTTCTATGAAGGTATAATCACTGTGGGACCATGTCCTCTATCAGCTGTGTGCACATTTCATGCTCCACTTCTCATACTGTGTACTCCTCGTCCACTCCTTTGCTGTGTTGTGTGTGAGTGTGTGTGTGTGTGTGTGTGTGTGTGTGTGTGTGTGTGTGTGTGTGTGTGTGTGTGTGTGTGTGTGTGTGTGTGTGTGTGTGTGTGTGTGTGTGTGACACACACGCGCATGTGTCCACCAAAAGGCAAGGTACTTTGGAATATAATGATTAACCACACAAACCCCTATTATGGACATAATGCTAATAGGTGAACATCAGCGAATATATTTTTGGTCCATGTGGTCTGTACTTGGCTTTTCACGGTCCTTGACAACAAAGTATATAGAGTTTAAGGGGTTAATAACCTCAGATATTGTAATTTAAAAGTGCCCATCCTCAACAGTAATGTGTACTTCTTTTGTTTTTTTTCAGTATATTTTAATTAATTTATATAGCGTTTCTGTTTTCTCACCACTGTTCACCATCTGTTCAGCACTTAAATATCTTGAGAAGATAAAATAGAGACTTTAAGACAAGGAATTGAGAAAATAAATGTTTTAAGATAGAGAAAAATATATTCCTTTTTCAATATGAAAATATCGGCCCTGCTACCCAAATGAGACAAAATATGAACATATTTTAGCATCAGATTTGCCCACCAAAAGTAAGCACCATTAACCACTTTTCATAAAAGGTCAAGGCTGTGAGTTAACTTTATTACACAACAAAAGTATACCAATTCTACAATAGGATATATTATCCATTTCTGTATCAACAGTTTTTCTAATTTGTATAGGTAATTAATTTCTCCTGGTTTCCACTTCTGGTCTTTACTGTATTTTATGTTATACTCCATCTAGTGGCCACATGCAGGAACTGCATTTATAATCTTGCTGTATGGACATACCCACAGACTGGTTCGTAGAGTGTTTCAACAACTTGGGATGCCCAAAAAGGAGGCAAAAAGGCTGGCAAAGGAACTGTGCTGTCTCTGCCATAATTGATAATTGGTTGTCGCCACATATGTCGGAGACGCTGATACTTATACCCATTGAGTACTGAGTCATGTGCTTATTGTGTCATGAAGATATATGATTTTTGTTTTGTGATGATGATATATGCCATGATTTTGTGAACGTAATCTTAACTGTACGTGCGTGCGTGTGTGCAGGGGGGAAGTACGTGCCCCGAGCCATCCTGGTGGACCTGGAGCCAGGTACCATGGACTCAGTCCGCTCCGGACCCTTTGGACAGATCTTCAGACCTGACAATTTTGTCTTCGGTAAGGAGAGGTTAGGACACAATGACACTCAGACAGCAAGACAGGTTGATGGATGTACAGATACATGGACAAACACACAAGAGGCAGATGAATCCAGCGAATAAGATGAATGGAACTCATACGCATGTCCGTGTGGATCAGACCCCCTTAACCACTTTCAACCTGGAGGGGCGTCCGGTGGCCTACTGGTCAGGGCGCATACCACATGGGCACCGCCACATAGGCATGGTTGCCGCGGCGTCGCCGGTTTGATTCCCGATCCGGACGACCTTTGCCGCATGTCACTCCCCATCTCGCTCTCTCCCCATTTCCTGTCAGTCTACTGTATACTATCAATAAAGGCATAAAAGCCAAAAAAACAAACAAAAAAAAAGAAAAAAGTAAAGCCGTGGTTCATGTTCATCACACAAGACTATTGCCCAAAACTAGTGAAAATAGCTCATCTACAAACACAAAACGAGTGCTTTAGGCATTTCTCACTATTTTAGGTCATTTTTAAAACGATATTAAACGAACGGTTTTGGACATACAAAGTTTCCACCCCAACAACGACGATATGTTGTGCCAGGCCCAAACCCACCCCGGCCGGGACCATGGAAAAAACTAACCGCTCCTCTTCCTTCCCGCCAGGCCAAAGCGGGGCGGGTAACAACTGGGCCAAAGGGCACTACACGGAAGGGGCGGAGCTGGTGGACTCGGTGCTGGATGTGGTGAGGAAGGAGGCAGAGAGCTGCGAGTGCCTCCAGGGCTTCCAGCTCACACACTCCCTGGGCGGAGGCACCGGGTCGGGCATGGGAACCCTGCTCATCAGCAAGATCCGCGAGGAGTACCCCGACAGGATCATGAACACGTTCAGTGTGGTGCCTTCTCCTAAGGTAAGGAATATCATGCATGTACATATAGAAATATATATATACATCCAGTTCGATCCCGGGCGCCCCCAGAGTTGGTGTCAAAGTGTCCTTGAGAAAGACAATGAGTAGGTTGGTGCCTTGCATGGTTTGCTCTGCCATTAGTGTAGAATGTGTGAATGTAATGCACAATCATTGGGATAAAGGCACTATGAAATGCACCATGGCATTTACCATTCATATATATATACAGTAAGACGCCCTAAGGGCGAGAAGCGACCTTGCATGGGCGCTTTGGATGTATACCATTCTGATGAGCTGGTCGAGACATCACTGTGATGTCAGAACAGGTCAGCTACTGTATATCCATGTATGGAGTCTGTGAGGTCAAATGTGAGGTATTGACCAGCTCCATATATGGAGATCTAGGTGATGATAGTCAGCAGTCTTGATTTGCAAATGAATTCTGTCTTGGCCATATGGGCATTGCCAAATATGGGCTTAATATATGGGCATTTCCAGATATAGCCTTATTATTGATGACATCAGGGATCTCTATATATGGGCATGTATATCCAGGTAATGATGGGCGGACGGACGGACGGACGGACGGACGGACGGACGGACGGACGGACGGACTGACTGACTGACTGACTGACAGGAGGATGTGCCGGTTTTCATAGTAAACTGCGACCTATGGTCGCAATAATTACAGTAATAACCTAGACCAGCAGCATTATGTTTCTGTGTAGTCCATCTTGTTGTCCGTCTGTCCCATCACTGTGAATGCAAAATGTCAGGAATGCGATGAGGGAATTTCATGACATTTGGCACGAAAGTCCACTTCGAGTCAAGGATGAACCGATTATAAGTAGGTGGTCAGGGGTCAAAGGTCAAGATGAATGACCTAACAAAACATGTTCATTACACCAATTCAAAGTTTTCATTCACTATGAGTCTGGACAGACACAGTTGTAAAAGGCAAAGTGGTTGGCAGAGGCATACAACTGCAATGCAGTATGTCTACAGTAGTTTAAATTTAAATCAGATAGTTGTATAACATAATTGGAGCAAACATTGCGTTTAGCAACTTGGCATGCTCAGGTTTGCTGAGCAAGCCAGGAACGCTAGCAGTGAACCTGGGGAAGCCAGGTTGCAAAATTGCAACGTTTGCTCCAATTAGATTATACGACTATCTAAAATTTAAAAATAAAAATCCGATCGGAACACTCCCGGTGTGTGCTGGAAAACAGTGAGCTTGAATGCTGCATCTTTCCTGCTGCAGTACTGCTACGGTAGTTTAAACTTATTTGATATACAGGTAGCTGTATAACATAATTGAAGCAAACAATGCATTTAGTAACTTGGCATACTAAGGTTTGCTGACAAGCCAGGAACGCCAGCAGTGAACCTGAGCGAGTGCTGTTGGCAACCATCTTTGTATTTTGCTGGAGAGCATGTATGGATTTATTATGCACACAGTAAAATCCTTATTGTTCATCTAACTGAGACTGTAATATATCTTTCTGAAAGTTAAATTGCGTTAAAGAGTCACTCAGGATTTTGCAGTGTAGGTGTGTGCTATAGCTGGGGGTTTCTAAGTGAAAGGTGTATTTTCACAGAGCAGCACAGTGGTATGACTTAGTACAGATCAGGTATAATACGTCTCTGTCTGTCTGTCCAGGTGTCTGACACTGTGGTGGAGCCGTACAATGCCACACTCTCCGTCCACCAGCTGGTGGAGAACACCGACGAGACGTATTGCATCGACAACGAGGCGCTGTACGACATCTGCTTCCGCACGCTCAAGCTCACCACGCCCACGTACGGCGACCTCAACCACCTGGTTTCGGCCACCATGAGCGGTGTGACCACGTGCTTGCGCTTCCCCGGGCAGCTCAACGCCGACCTGCGTAAGCTGGCCGTCAACATGGTGCCCTTCCCCCGCCTGCACTTCTTCATGCCGGGCTTCGCCCCTCTCACCAGCAGGGGGAGCCAGCAGTACCGGGCGCTGACGGTGCCCGAGCTCACGCAGCAGGTGTTCGACGCCAAGAACATGATGGCCGCCTGTGACCCGCGCCACGGCCGCTACCTGACGGTGGCGGCGGTGTTCCGCGGCCGCATGTCCATGAAGGAGGTGGACGAGCAGATGCTCAACGTGCAGAACAAGAACAGCAGCTACTTTGTGGAGTGGATCCCCAACAACGTCAAGACAGCCGTGTGCGACATCCCGCCGCGCGGCCTCAAAATGGCAGTCACCTTCATCGGAAACAGCACAGCCATCCAGGAGCTGTTCAAGCGCATCTCGGAGCAGTTCACCGCCATGTTCCGTCGCAAGGCCTTCCTCCACTGGTATGTCGATGCCCTTTTTTGTTATTTTACTGTTTGATGTTTATATTTTCTCCAGAAAATCTTTAAAAGACAACTTTTTGGTGAAATTCACTGGCAACTCCACTCTTCCAGGTACACGGGCGAGGGCATGGACGAGATGGAGTTCACAGAGGCGGAGAGCAACATGAACGACCTGGTGTCGGAGTACCAGCAGTACCAGGATGCCACTGCAGAGGAAGAGGGAGAGTTTGAGGAGGAGGCAGAGGCAGAGGAGGATGCCTAAAAGAAGAACGCCACAAAAACAAACAAACAACTAAACTCTTGAGTAATGTGGGGGTGATTAACAGAAAACAACACAAAAAATTTAAAAAATGTATGAAGCTAAAATGTGAAACAAAGGAGTGTCGCAGGAAGGGGGAAGAAGAGATGGTAGGGTCATCTTAATTGGCTTTATAGCGGGGAAGAGAGATGACAGGAAGGAGTGAGTGCGGTGGTTGTAGAGGGCAGTAGAGAGATGATGACTGGGAGAAAGAAAATTACACGACCAAATAAATGTGCCACAGTCTGCAGTTTATTGTTTTATAATATAGATGTGTGTTCTCTTAGAGCTATGTTCTTATCTTTTAGCAAATGGGGTGGTGGGGATAAGAGGAGCTCTCCACCCTGCACATCTTTGGCCCGAGGCTATCTTTTTTAGGCCTTGCTACTGTAAGTATCAAAGCACTTAGGCCCTGCATTTTATCAAACCCAGCTTTTGACTTTAAAAGAAGGCCCAAGGGTGCAGTGCAGGTGTGACATTGAGGGTCAAGTGGGTGCAGCACATCACAGGCAGTAATTTAATTCCTTCCCTCTGCACACACTGGTCTAAAAGGATGAACCTGAAAGAAGAACAGTGGGGGACACTGGGATGGGATTAATCCCATAGCTAAATTTAACGAATATGATGAATACGTTGGAGAGAACCTGTCTGAGTAAAGCTAAGAGCAAAGTGGTTCATGGTTGATTGAACTAAGGGGGTGATTTGCATTCAAATTGGCTGTCTTCTTCTGCCTTGTCACTGCAGATTTACTGTAATAGTCATATGCGTCCAAGTCGTGCATGAAACTGTACATACCCTATAATTGAAAAATCCCACAAACGTCATCAGAGAAGGTGACTTTCATATATTGATGAACTATGTTATTGAGACACAAGGTTGAATCGTTACATCACAGCAACCACAAAGCTGAATTTCACAAAGCTGAATTTCACAAAGCTGAATTTCACCTGAATTTCACAAAGCTGAAAGGTTTTTTTTCCCCCGATGTAGGAAGAAAATCCTATATTCCATCTCATTGACTGACATGTACTGTAGCTACCAGGGCCTGAAGTATATCGTTGCTCTTGGGAGGAAACCTCTAATCTCCATGTTTGTTGTGTTTGTGTTTGTTCATAAATTAACACCCTATACTTTATCATACTACAGTGTCACACAAAAGTATCAAAAGTAGCAGATCTGCAAGCTCAAAACATGGCGCGAAGCGACACGTTTTGAGCTTGTAAATCTGCTACTTTTGCTATATTTGAATTTGAATCCTGAAAAGTAACGGTTTTGGACATATGAGGTTTCCACCCGACAGAGACGATATGAAGTTGTATCTCAGCACATGGCAGATTACACAGCTGGAAAACATGGCAAGAGGATTACATGTACCACATTCTGTCTGATTCCAACATGAGTTTTGAATTTCTATGACTTGCCTGTTTTCCGTTAAATGTTTACACTCTGAGCCACTACAGTCTGCCTCGAATTTAGATCATTACGTTTTTGATCCTTCTGTCTATAATGTCTAATTATGTATTTGTCTTTTCTTCTATTTGTATCTTTATATCTTTGTCTTGGGGTCTTGGTGAAAGTGAAAGGTTTTTGAGAAATAAAATGGCATTTGTAGAAAAATATCTCCATCATTTGTCATCATTAGCAGGAGATTATGGATTAGTATGTTTACTGACTCATTTATTCATAATGCAATACCAGAAGTAATTAAGCCATTATTCATGCCGGTAACAGGTCAGGTGGGCACCAAAACCAACTGGGCACTAGGGATATCTGGGCACCAAAACCATCTGAGATGCACTTCATTATATCGATGTTTAAGAAAAGGATCATATTCAAGCATTCAGGTAAACAATAGCAGCACATCTGTATATAGATCAAAGGGTAATTAACATAAATGTGTAAAAGATAAACAATAAAAGGCAATACATAAATAAAACAAATACACATATGCATAAATAAACATTTAGAGGACAATAGACCATGCAACATGATTTGTTGTGAGCTTGCATCTGCTATTTTCAGCAAAGAGATTGGTGTAGAGGGAAAAGGGGAGGGGACCATATACCCCTGGGGGACACTGGTCAATGAAGTAGGCTAATATAGGGTTTAAAGGCTTTAGCATAATGAAAGATTACTAAAATATTTAAGAGCGCCATCATCTGGACTATCACAGTAACAGATCCCAAAGATTCAGCAGCTTCCAAACATTTGGGAATATTCGAGAAAAAGAGAGAGATAGAGAGAGAGAGAGAGAGAGAGAGAGAGAGAGAGAGAAAATGTTTTAATAGCAGGCTATTATGATTGCAAAAAGTACAAGAACATTAAAGTATGTAACTGTAGTAAAAAGGCAATGTAGCAGGGTGCATCTTGTATAAAAGATTGAAATGTGCCTATCGATATCAAAGAATAATCCTTGATTTAACAGTTTTTACGATTTTTCCAGAGCCAGGCCCTTCTCCAGTTTAGCCTACTGTATGTTCTCAGACAGTTTTCTTCCCCTTAAACATGTGGATATTCTTATTGCTACAATTTATATCTGTTAATTCCACCTGAAATGGATGTGTTAATGTTATTCTCACAGATAATTAAAATATTGATTAGTCAATTTAACATAACTGGAGGCTAGACATACATTATGTTACCAAAAAAATAACAGATTGGGAACATGTTTTATAGGCCAACTCTTTGGAACCATTTTAGGAATTTAGGATTGTTTTAGTTTTTTGCTAGAATGTGTTTGTCAGAGAGAAAAATTTAGCGAGTTGAGAAATCGCTGACAATAGACAGCTGCCAGACAAGAAGGGCTTATGCTGCTGATAGTATTCTGACAGTTTGGAAACTTGAGATATATTTGTTATGTGCATTTACTGCGCCGCATGAGTCAACACAGACCTGGTGGGTGGTGGGGGCATTGTGGCTCTGTGCATTTATTCTTGATTTACTGTATAACTATCTATCATCGTTCACTTGACGGAACGTGACGGCTGCTACTGTATTCCTGGAGGCACAGCAGCGAATGATGAGAATATGAATCATGTCATGATCGGTCAGACTGAGACGCCTGTTGTTGGCTTGCATGGTCAGGTCACAGGATTAAAAAGCCCTGGGTACCAGTGATGGAAAAAAGAAGCCTAGCCTACTCAATGTTTTTACTCAAGTAAAAGTATCAATACTGCAAAGTAGCCTACTTACTGTAAAGTATCCTAAGAAAAAGTCAGAAATTCAAAATGTAGGCTACTTGAGTAAAAGTATACCACTAAGATGCCTAAGGGCGAAGGGCGCGGCATCTGTCTTGGCCATATATCTTATATGGGTTCTGTCATCTGACATCATACATACAATCCCTTTTATGCCCATATATGGAGATCACCTTTATGCCCATATATGGAGATCCCTGGTCTGTTCTGAGTATCTGACATCACTGTGATGTCACCTGTGATGTCACAGTGATGTGTCAGCCTTTTATGCCCATATTTTCACACATGTTTTTGTTCAAAATGTGGCACAATTCCACAGAGTGACAGTGAGTCACAGTGATGTGGCACAGAGTGACTCATATATGGGCATAAAAGGGATTCTAGGAAATACCCAAATGGAACAGGAAGTGATGTCACGGTGACAGTATGGATATCCAGGGTTTGATGACATCACTTCCGTCAGGCAAGGACTAGTCTCGCGTAGCCAGACAACTATTCCACAATGTATGCCGGGAGCATTTGACCAAATCGCGGAGGCAACAGTCTGGCCACGCGAGACTAGGCAAGGACAAGCTACAACATTTCTCATGGTATGCGACCTACGGTCGCAATAAGTAATTGGCATATACAAATGTAGCCTAGGCCTACTTAAAGAACCAAAAATAAAAGTAGGCTACAAAAGTTTGAAAATAGCCATGGTATAAAATATGGCTATGTAGCCTATGTTTTATAATAATATTATAATTTATATCTGGAAAGTAACTAACTAAAGTTTTCAAATAAATGTAGTGGAGTAGCCTACAAGTAGCCTACAATATTTCTCTCTGAGATGGAGTAGTAAAAGTATTGGGAATTGGAAATTTCCAATACTTAAATACCTCAAAATTGTAGTTAAGTACAGTAGACTACTTGAGTAAATGTACTTAGTTACTTTAAACCGCTGCCTGTTGTTGTTGGCGTGCAGCGTGGCCAGTGACAGGATTAAAAAGCCCACATGGGCACCGAGGCTACCTGAGGATAACCTGCAGTGGCCGGTGGCACCGGGCCAAACACTGACGAAGTCTCCCGAGCGTCGCCGATCTCTCTCGACGGGTCCAAAAAAACCGACAGCACCCGAAGCTCTCTCTCCTCCAGCTAATCACAAGTCTTTATGGTCGGGTTGTGGTCTCGAAGGGAAAGGGGTGGAATAGATATTAACGTAAGGAGAAAAACAACGACGATTTATCGAATATCATCCCACTCTCCCCTGTACCCCGCCTGCCTCCAGCTGCAGGCAGGCTGTTTTTGGGGGGATTCAGTCAATCAAGGCTCATCAAAGGTAATTGCCTGCATACTATAATGATAGCTTCTGTGTAGCCTAATTGATTATTTTGATTTTATTTTTTTGCATTACATCACGAAATTGATGGGTTAAATATAAAATGTGCTGTTCTTTACCAATTTTAGCCTATTTTCCCATTGTTGAAATGCCCCGAATATAAACGATATCGGTTTATTTAGGGCGTGTAAAGCGACATTATTAAATTAAATGTCAGTAGCCTAATTAAGCATGGCCACATTCATTGAAATGACAGCTTTTGTAAGTTAGTGAGACGTGGAGTAGTGCCTGTGGCCGTGAAAATGTGAAAGAAAAAACAACTCATTCACCGTTCAGGTGAAAAGGCTTTTGTGCATTGGATGTATGGCGTCCGTCGATCGTCCCCGTTTCACTGTCTGAATATTACATTTTACTGTGAAAAACACAGCATCTCTGCAGTGTTTTGGTTGGAACGCAGGGCTATTTGTCACCATCAAATTCATAACGCTGGGATGGGGTGTCGAGTAACAAATTGATATTGACGCTTTTATAGCCTTGTTTTATTGCCTTTATGTGTGTGCGCCTGTGGTGGTGATGGTGGTGCATTATGTAGGCTATTCCTTGCAGCCCACCACCACACAGTGGTTGTGGGATACCCTCCTCCTCCTCCACAACTATGAGGGGTATTTTCTTGGACCCCCCCCCCCCCGGTGGAAGATCGTATGTACGCTAGTGACAAACGTCCGCTGTGCTGCAGAACCTTATAGACCAGTGGTTTTCAACCATTATTTGCTGGGAATTTGAGCCACGGACCACCATTTCATGAGATTTTAGCCTCTCAGACCCAAAACGTAGAATATTTTTGTTATCGTTGGATACGATTTTGTCCACAATTCCATGCAGTATTGATGTTGGTGCCATAGGAGAGATAACAGGCAAACATTGACCAAAATAACAATTCTTCTACATTCTCTAATTGTCTAGACTTCTTGTAAAAAGTAGGCCTAATTCAGGTGTTTAACAATAATTTAACTCTTTAGTCTTGAGAGTGTAAAATGAAACCAAATGGACCCAAATGTCCATTTGGTTTCATTTTACGCTCTCAAGATCTATCATAAGGGTCCATTTGGTTACCAACTCTCTCATCATATAGCTGCAGCCAGGACCAACTGGAACCCCCTCAAGGACCACTGGTGGTCCCTGGACCACTGGTTGGGAACCCATGCACTAGCAGAACCATAGATAGGCACTGACGTTATGTCACACAGAATGTCAGGACAATGGAGAAAGGCTGTCCAGAGTCCTTGGGACCACTCTGGGTTAATTATCTCGTCAGTGGTGTGTTGTGTGAGAAAGGACGAAGGCAGATGATGGGAGGAAAGAAAGCTAGGGTAAGGATGGAGAGCGAGGGTTTAGCCTACGTGCAAGAAAGAGACGCAGGGGAGAGACAAAAACAACTTCTCATATAGCTGTTTCTGTTGTCAGTACCCCACTTTACCTGGTGAACTTGTTCTAGTTCAAAGGTTAATGTTTCAAATGCTCCGTATGGGAGTAGCACCCCTCCCCCCCCCCTCCCTCCCTCCGGTAACGGGACAGCCCCAGCCAAGTCCCAGTTGAGGCATTAGTTACACACCCTAGCTGCCTTGTCGCACCATCACTGCTCCATCGGTTTTATGGGCTGCTAGTATGAATGGGAGGAGGAGGAGAGAGATGAGAAGAAAGCTGAGATGAAAAACATTGCATGGGCCTACGTTAGATCAGACTAAAGCAGGGGTCTTCAACGTTTTCAGGCCAAGGACCCTTTAGCTGAGAGAGAGATGAAGCAGGGACCCCCTCTACCTATTGTAATGATGTGTGATGCAGATTTTCATTGATAGAGATAGATTCATAGACTTGTTTGACAGCACTGTCATCAGTCTATGTTGGATTCATGTTTTTAGTTAACTTCAACTTTCACTCCGTACTTGGTCTGCTCTTTTTTTTACCTCTACACCAAACCTATTTGCCAAAAATAGCCGATCTACAAGCTCTCAAGGCGTTGAGAGCTTGTAGATCTGCTAGTTTTGGCTAAAGTTCTCTTCAGAATAGGGATGCAAGGGTTCAAAAGAATGATCCTATCACAAAGATTTGGCAGCATCCCTGTAGTAACTCTGAGGACCCCTAGGGGTCCCGGACCCCCTGTTGAAGACCCCTGGACTAAAGCATTGTTTCTCAAACATTTTGATGTCGAGTAGGACTAGGCCTACCCCAAAATTAACAGGCAGTGTAGCCTATACCCCCATTTCAAAAGATTTGGAGCGAGCCGAGGGACCTCAATAAGAGATTTTGCTCGAATAGCATAAAAATAAAATGGAGCTTATAGAGTGTGTTTAAACTGTTCCTCGTTTTGCTTGGAACCCCCCTGGAACTGTCTCAAGGAGTCAGGGGGGACACCCAGGGGTCCCCAGGCGGTGGACCCCACTTTGAGAGCTGGAGTAGAGGGCAGGAGAAAGGGGGCGATGAGTGGGAGGGGAAGGTCCGCGACGAGGGGGATACATACTGAACAGAGAAGAGTATATCCTGGAAGTGAGGAAAGGCAACAAGGGGAAAAAAACATCAGCGATTGATTGATCGATATCTTTATTGATCATGAAATAAAACATATGTCACGTGTAATATACATCAAAAGGATAACGCAAAAAAGCGTACAGTTTTTTCCCCACTGCGGTCCTTAGTATGAGGTGACGTGTGTGTATGATGTCATGTACTGTAGTGTGGTGCTGGACTGGTGAGTGAGTTCATGATGTGCTAATGTGTCCCTGGGGGCACATACTGTATGAAGACGTCTCTGAGTGGATGCGTGGGTGTGTACCTGCCACTCAAAGTGTGTGTGTGTGTGTGTGTGTGTGTGTGTGTGTGTGTGTGTGTGTGTGTGTGTGCGTGTGTGTGTGTGTGTGTGTGTGTGTGTGTGTGTGGTGAGGGGATACATAGTCAAATACATATTTACAATATAGCCTATCTATCTACGATATTCATACAAAAGTCCTACAAAACCAAAATAGATATGAAAAACATAAGACAGAGAAAGACAAAGCTGAGAATGGGACAGTCAGAGAGAGGGGAGAGAAAGAGGGAGAGAGAAACCACATGACAGGGATATGGAAGAGATGGAAGAGAGAGATAAAGATCCGTGGGATGAAGGCTAATGTCACTCCTCTTCCTCATGTGTGAGAAGAGACAGGCACTTACTGTAAGTCTGTCAGTCAGAAGGGTTGTCATGGTGATGAGATCAGACAGAAGGACCTTGTCTTCACACGTCTCGCCCACCAGAGACCCAATAGAAGCCTCTTATACCGTAGGTCAGTGGTTCTCAAAGTGGGGTCAGAGGACCCCCAGGGGTCTTTGAGGGGGTCTCCAGAGAACTTTTCCCCAGCAAGATTTGGAACTGTTTACACACCTAAGCCCTATTTAAAAATAGCCTATCTACAAGCCATAATGCGTCACAATGTGACACGGTGTGAACTTGATATTATTATTAGCTTCCCTGTGTGTGTGTGTGTGTGTGTGTGTGTGTGTGTGTGTGTGTGTGTGTGTGTGTGTGTGTGTGTGTGTGTGTGTGTGTGTGTGTGTCTGTGTGTGTGTGTATGTGTGTGTGTGTGTCATGCCCAGACTTGTATAGTTGTGTAGACTTACCGTATGTACTAAATCTAATCTAACAACTATGATCTTCTCTCATGTGGGTCCCTCCCTAAACAATATGGGGGTCTTTGACATGAAACGTTTTGGGAAACACTGTCTAGGATGACATAAAATAACAACTTCAAAATGTACATTATGTGAAGTAGGCATTCTGTAAAATAGATGGTCATTTCAAAATGTATTTTTTTGTTACCACCACGCTCTGACTTGTATGGTGTGGTGTCTAGGGCTGTCACGATATGACATTTTACATGACGATTAATTGTCACTCAAATAATTGGCGATTAACGATTTAATTGTGTTTTTGTCGTTGATAATTACATTTCTGTTTGGCTTTTAGGCTTTGAAGTTGTACATGGTAGATACCAGTAAGACTCCCTAATCGGGAGATAAGCGACCGTAGGTGGCTTATCTCCACAAATAGGGCAAAAATGTGTTTTTCCAAAATCTTCCTGATCCATGTTGATGACATGAGTGTAGACATGCTGTGTAGTGATATTCGTGATTTTAGGGCAAAAACTGTTGGAGCAGTGTCCAAAAATGTGTTTTAAAAATCGGCCTGAAGGTGGCGCTAGAATAGGGCCATGAGAAATGAGGGGTGGGGTCTCCGCGTTGCCTTGGCGGACGAATAGGTACCGGCCCCGGCTCTCCCGGACGCTCCTAGCCCGAGTTACGGCATTTTATGTGCGCTGCAGTGGCAGGGGGTCCTCCACTGGGGGCGCCACCACTTTTGCATCCGTTCTGGAGCACCAGGAGTCGGTGGTCCCCGGGAATTCCCCGTGAGCAGCCCCGTTGGGGTGGTCATTTGGTCATTTTTGCACATTTGGTCATTTTTTACATCTGGGGGTCCCCCAGGGACCTGGGGGTCCTTGGGGCTCCGGGGGTCCTTGGAGGTTGTAGTTTGGCAGGCAAGGAGTGTGTGTGTGTAAAATCTGGCATGGATCGGGTCAACGGGTGCGGAGATATATTAAAGCAGGGAAAAAGTGTGACGTGTGACGTGTGACTGACTCACTGACAGACAGCCTGTGGAGGTTTTGGTAGTAAATGCGACCTACGGTCGCAATGACACAACCTAAATATACCAAGAAATTACTGACATATTTGACAACTTACTACTTAAAAAATAACTTTGATAGTGGAAATAGCCGATCTACAAGCTCACAACGCGTCGTGATGCGACGCGTTGTGAGCTTGTAGATCTGCTATTTCCACTATTTCGGAAATTTTTCAACATTCACGATTATGACGATTATGACAAAATAATTGCGATAATGTCAAATAATCACGATTAGACGATTATGTAATAATTGTGACAGCCCTAGTGGTGTCCTCTTAGATCATCAACATTGTACATGCAATGTGCCACACAGTGGCAAGAGTTTTTTTTTTTTTTACTTTATTCTATCTTCAACATGAGAAACAAACGTTTTGGATATCCAGCCTTCTTAAGTGTATGGAACTGCATGGTGTCTGCTACCTCAGTGGTTCTCAACCTTTTCAAGCCGCGACCCCTAAAATAATCATATTTGAACCAGCCCCACATATGCACCAGCGTCTCTCACAGGGTACACAGGACGGATGCAGCTGCACGTAACAAAGTTAACCCTTTATATCGTTGAGAGACGAGACAACTTAGTTCTGGCACAGCGACCTCCAGTGGCCGTATCTCGTTACTGAAGGAGTTTGGCCCCCAAGTTGTTAATAATGTCCACCTGGACACCTGTCACAGCATCTTCAGAAAGGTAGCAGAGACCCTGCAGTTCTACACACTGGATAGCGAAACGTTTGTTTCTCATGTTGAAGAAACAATAAAGCAATCAACTCTTGCCATGTTGTGATCATTTAACATTTTCCTCTGCTTTGATTTTACTATTTTTGATTTTAATTTTGTAATATTTTGCATGCTATGTAGCACTGTGTGATCATTTTTGTTTTAATGTGTCAATGACAAAAGAGAGTGATGTAGCAAGCTTAGGCTACTCTGTTGTACTTTCCTCTGGTAATTTAACCCAAGTGACACTCAGCGTTAAATTAACCTTGCGGATTTTACTGTACGTTAAGTGGAAGGGAAGGACACTGTGTCAAATAAACTCTAGTCAGGCCTGATGATCTCTATAAGGACTGACTGATCTACAGTAATTGCTGATAACATGCAATCCTACTTAAAGACAGACGTGGTAAAAATTAATGTCGCGTGTAACATTAAAGGGCCCATGGCATGTAGCCAATAGTGCTCTGATTTAAAATGACTGCAATAACGGCGTAAGATTACATTCTTATATTGTAGCTCAGTAACTCTAAGTGATGGCTATAAGTCTAGAGCAGTGGTTCTCAACCTGTGGGTAGGGGCACACTGGTGGGACGCGAGAGTATTGCTGCCCTTCTCATCCTTTGGGCATCTTACTAGTGTGTTACATAATGCTTGGTGTGGACTGTGGAATAATGAACACACAGGATTTTACAGCGTTGGTTAAAGGGATATTTCACTTTAAAAAAAAACCTTTGGTCATTTTATCATCTAATCACGCTTTTGGGAACACCCTGGACAGTTTTTAATTTGCTGGATTCAATATTTAGATATTTGATGTAAATGTTATCTGGTCCTCCCTGGCCAGGGCCCCTCCCCATACACACCCATTGTAACTTCAAACTCCATTTTAACCACGATAGATTCATTTTCTGGTGACTCATACTACCCTCCTAATACGTGAGCTGGCCGTGTTTTTTCGATAACTTTTTAAATTCATCTTTAATAATTCTTTGGGAAAATGGAAAATAATTAAATACAATACGTTTTTTTTAAATAAATGAAAAATATTATCGAAAAAGCACGGCCAGCTCACGTATTAGGACGGTATTATGAGTCACCAGAAAAAATAACAGGTGAAATACTTGAGTAGCTTACTTCACTGTTATTGTAACAGCTTTCATTTTTGATACAGTACATCACAGAGTGCAATTATGTTGAGTGTCAGACTCAGTATGAGAGAGAGAGAGAGAGAGAGAGAGAGAGAGAGAGAGAGAGAGAGAGAGAGAGAGAGTGTGAGTGAGTGAGTGAGTGAGTGAGTGAGTGAGTGAGTGAGTGTGCACGCACGCTCTGGGCCCTTGGAATTCTATTAAATTATACAAAGCCCTTAGAATAATCCCATTCACCTAAAAGTGTGCGAGGAAATTTGCGTGTGTTTGTGTGTTTGAATATGTTTAATGCCTGGCCACATCCCTTTCTCTCTCCTCTAAATGTGTGGGAGAGAAAACTAACGTGATTGAGCAAATGTGACGGAACAAATCACCTATACTGTATCCATAATCGCAGAGGACCACCCATGTCACCTCTCCAGATTTATGAAGCTCGACAGCCATGAATGAAACCCACGATTTATGGACCGTGACAGCTCAACACAACGGCCCAAACATGCAATAAGCTAATTGAACTGTTAAACATTATCGTTACACCATTCAAACATGCTTCACAGGGCTGTGGTTACAATTTATGTCGTGGTTAAAGTGTTTAACTTACTGAATCAGAACCTCTTCTGCAAACGGCGCTGCCTGGATTGACGTTTTGGTCAACATTTTTAAATGTCAGTGGTATGTTTCTGTTGGAGACTAGCCGTCTGTCTTTGTCTGTCTGTCTGTCTCTTGTCCAGAGCTAATATTTCAAACCGCTGATCAGTGCCACATTTCTTGTGAACACGTCCAGTAGGCCAACATTCTTCTTTTCATTTTTTTCCCCATGTTTTATTTAAAGTTAAATATTTAACTTCAATTTTATGATGGAAGTTAGAACGGGGCTCAGATTTGGTTGAAATCATTGTCCAAATTTGAAGATGACTTAATGCCATCAATATGACATCATCGATACACTGGAATTAAATACAAAGTTGACTAAGCACCTTTATCGTCATCGCTGTGTGAGTGGTAGTTTTGCCAACAACGCAATGCCCCAATAAAAATGGAATAATGCAAAGCTCAGAAAAAAATAGATTTATCTATCCTACTGAGTCAAGACTGACACAATATGAGATCCACAATATGAGATCCACACATTGGGAGCTACGCCATTATTGGACCCTGTCTTATTACAGGCTCATACCTCAGTTAATGCAGTTTGCACAAATGTGGAAGTTGTGAAAATCCCATATCTGTTCACAGTTCTCATTTTCAAAGTGAAAATTCTTTCTTTAATGTCTTGGCAATTTTGACTTGGTGTCATGATGGATCATTAGTTTGTTCCCCTAAATGTCCTTATTCTGATAACTTTAGCCAAAAATAGCAGATCTACAAGCTCACAATGCCTCGCGCTGTGAGGTGTTGTGAGCTTGATCATCTATTTTTGGCAAAGAGGTTTGGTTTAAGGGGGGGAAATAGCAGACTAAGTATATAGTGAAAGGTCAACTTTATTAAGTATTGACAGTTCAAGTGGTTAAATATCTGAAAACATAAATTGACATGAATCCAAAATAACACTGTCAAACAATGAAACTATATGGAATCTCTGAAAAGGTTGTGGGGGTCCCTGCTTCATCTCTCTCTCAACTAAGGGGTCCTTGGCCTGATGTACACTTTGTGGCCTAGGACTTTGCCAGAGCCCATAAATCACAGTCGCTCTGCTTTCCAACCAACCGTCTTAATAGAAAATAAGAGACACAAAGTGAATAAACTGCCTGTGCAAACCTTCAGTTAAAGTAGAAGATGAAGGTCAATAATGTCCCAGGGGCTGCATGTATATACATAGAGATGTTTTTAGCTGGACAAGCCTCCCTGGAAATCCCTACGCTACAGCCTCAGCAGTGTTAGTGTTCTGCTAACACAGTAAAATGTTATTTTAACTCAGAATGTTGCTGTAAGCACGCAAAGAATGAAACGCGTCATGCACAGAGAATAGATTAGAAGCTCTATCTCTGGCACCAATGCCAGGCTCAACCCACTGGCTTTTCTCATTGGATCTGAAATGCAGCTCCTTGAGGATGATCGGCTCTGTTTGTCTCAGATATCCCTCGTCAGGTGTGTAATGTCATGTGTATGACTGCAAACAAAATGACTGGCGACATTGAAATGATCTATTATCCCGTTGGCTGAAGGAAGGAGGTGGTGGTCTCTCACTCAGTGACTGTGTATCAGTGCGAACGAATGACTCATTATTTCATTCATGTCAATTTGTGTTTTCAGATATTTAACCACTTGAACCGTCGGTAAACTTGACATTTCACTCTGTACTTAGTCTGCTCTTGACTTTTTCCCCTCTACACCAAACCTCTTAGCAGAAAATAGCCGATCTACAAGCTCACAACGCCTCGCAGCGCGGCGTATGTGATTCTCCGAATATGGACGCTATAGGGTTCAAGCGGTTAATATAAAAAAGGAGGGAAAAAAAGTCACACAAAGATTTTGATACCCCCTGTAGTAACTCTGAGGACCCCCTGTTGAAGACCTCTGCTTTATTGTTAGCGGCCACGCGCGTGTGTGTTTTCATGCACGCAGCGTGCACATTATGTAAATGGTGCATTTATATATCGCTTTGATCCAAGGCGCTTTACATAGATTGTGCATTACATTCACCCATTCTCACACACATTCATACACCGGTGGCGGAGGAAACCATGCAAGGCACCAACCTACTCACCGGGAGCAACTAGGGGTTCAGAGTCTTGCCCAAGGACTCTTCGACATTAACTCAGGGGGAGCCCTTCATGCTCTAATAACGGTTTCTTTACCTCTGAGCTATGCCGCCCCGAGCTATGTAGGGAAGTCGGCAGTAATGACTCCCGTTTGCACAAATCGGAGGTCACTAAGATGTCACACAATTTTCTCTGGTCCACTGCCAGTGCCAAATATGATTCATGATGACATGTACAGCCGAATGTCATCATTCGATTCTATGACAAGTAGGCTACATCATTCAACCACTGGTTGTCAATGTCTTTGGGCCTTATAAACCTATCTGTGTTTTATGTCCAGAGACTCCTGTAAAGGACAGGCTTCAGGCTCCTGCTGGAGACTTGGCTCAGATCTGAACCCATTTGATTTGGCATTAGGAACCCCTTTGTGACCGCATGCCCTTGCTGACGTCAAACCGGTTTGAACACACAACCTAACCTTCCACATGAAAGTAATGCACATGCCATAACCGCTACACTAGGGCGGCTTTTATGAAGGTTTAAAAATAGCATATATAAATGTATATAAATAATGTAATATAAATAATAAATATGGTATATGATGTTATAAATATCGTGGGCTTCATAGCCTAAATGTTATGGGGAAACCTGCTCTCACTAGGAGAGCCAACATGTGCTGGTGTGAGGCACATTTTAAGACATAGATGAGTTTATTGACAAACCATGACCATCTATACAGTTGTTTAACCTTTAAGTTTTATCTGCCAAGATGATATTAATTCACTGCCATTCACTGCCGAATCGTGCCGATAGTTCATGGTTCATATACATGTGATTAGTTCAGCCAGGTTGGCCCATAGTGGTAGGAGAGGCCATGCTGTAATCAGAAGATCAGCTATAAATACCCAAATTGTGCATATCCTCTCCCTTTGATCAATTTCTGTCTTTCCTGTCCCTGTTACTACATGAGTTGTCATACAGACATACATCCTCCTGCACATTCTGTACATTTGATTTCCCTCATAACAATGCCTGTGGAGAGTTGTAGTTTCTTAGCAATGCTGTTTTCTATGCAAAGCTCTAAATCCCTTAATCTCTCTCTTTTACCCTCTCCTCTCTCTCTCTCTCTCTCTCTCTCTCTCTCTCTCTCTCTCTCAGTGGTGTCAGTTCAGCAAAAGCTAGGGTATGGCAAAGATGGGAGTCCTCATGCGCACGCCCACAGAAAAAAAAAGAAAAAAAAAAACGGTTTTGTCCTCCCCCCCCCCCCCCTAAACGTGCCACAATTAACAATAATGCATTGCACCTTTGCAGCTGACCTGCAAAACCTGGGAATATACCATTTTGTCAAGATGGGGAGAATACAAGTGTGGAGAATATAATTATAATACTGTGTTAAAGTGACCATTTTGTTAAATGTTGCATTTATAGTTATTTTACAGTAATTTAACAACATAATAACCACCACATATAGACAAAGAGACATTCATGGGTTTATATTTAAAAGTAACCTTTATTTTCCCCAGTGGACCCAGACGCCCCTGCTCTCTCTCTCTCTCTCTCTCTCTCTCTCTCTCTCTCTCTCTCTCTCTCTCTCTCTCTTTCACACAACCCCTCTCTCACTCACTATCAGTGCAGTTGAGTTGAGAGGTGACAGGCAGCTAACTGGTGCCAGTTGGCTCTTGTCCATCTTGTCTTAAAAACTGAATCTCTCTCTCTCTCTCTCTCTCTCTCCGCCCTCCCCCTCTCTCCCTGTCATCTCTCATACCTGTCTATGTCTTGTGGTTAGCCCCAGCTAGTCATTCTCTCTTTCTCTCGTTTCCACTTCCTTTCTCCGATATCGTCCCTTTCTTCTGCCTTCCCTCTCTGTCTCTCTGTGTCTCTGTGTCTCTCTCTCCCTCTCTCTCTCTCTCTCTCTCTCTCTCTCTCTCCCCCCTCCCCTTCCTATCTCTCAATCTCTCTTATCTGGCTTTTTGATTCTCTCTGTACTCATGGTGACTCCTGAAGTAGAGAGATCCACCTATCTCTCTCAAGCTGTCGCTCTTTCTTTCTTTCTCTCTGCCGCAACCACACGTTTACCAACAAGTCTGTGCCCTTAAGCTAGATGCAGAATAGACCCAAATTTCGATAGCCACGCCCTAAAGAAGACAGAGTGTCGAAACCGGTTGGCGTTAGTGGCCTTTTATTGGATTTTTAATATGTAATAATAGCCCTATCTAAATAAAGGCTTTAACTCTATCTTAACTTCGAGCACCTCAGACACCACAGGACTGGAGTTGCTAAACTGCTGCTAAACCTCCCCCAAAATGATATGTATTTGGCTACGGACCCCCAGCGAAAAATATTTTGTTCCAGGGACCCCCAGAAGTAAAGATTTTAGTTAAAGATTTTCACTCTAAATGTTGGTGTATTCTGCACCTACCGGTAGCTTAAGGCCTCATACTCGTTGGGAAACGCGTGGTGAACTCTATGCCCCCTCTCTCTCCCGCCCATCTCTCTATCCTCTCACTCTCCTTGCTCCCCTCCACTCTCTCTCACACTCTCTCTCTCTCTCTATCTCTCTCTCTCTCTCTCTCTCTCTCTCTCTCTCTCTCTCTCTCTCTCTCTTTCTCTCTCTCTCTCTCTCTCGTCCACTCTGTCAGTATAATGGCATGTCTCCTGAGAACAGGGATGATTGACAGGTCACACCGCAGGAGAAATGGAACCTCTGGTTGACCTCACAATATGATGCCACTCAGTACGTTCACGTACTGCTCTGTCTATAACCCTGACCTCAGTCACAATATGATGCCACTCACTATGTTCACTTTACTTACTGCTCTGTCTATACACTGCTGGGTCAACGTTGGCCTTGTGGTTATGCGTTGGGTTTATTGACTCAATTGTGTTATTTCTTTTTTCACAGCCTATATGAATTTTTATCTATTTTGTTATTGCAACAATAGCAGGACGACAGCTTTTCACTTTTCCTTCGCACCGGCACGGATTGTAATGGACACTTTATTTGTTTTGGGGCAGGATACGGTGAGGACACTGTAACCTTGCGTTGTTGTTTTTTCTGCATAGTGAAGGATAGTTGTATAGGTACTGTACTGTATATACAGTACCACTGTCTCCCAAACAGTGGGTCGGGACCTGCCATTTGTTGGTCACATATATATATCGTCGTTGTCCGATGAAAACCTTGTATGTCCAAAACCGTTAGTTTTGCATCTATCATTTTAAAAATGACTTAAACTAGTGAAAACAGCCGATCTGCAAGCACACAACGCCTCGCACCGCGAGGCGTTGTGTGCTTGTAGATCTGCTGTTTTCACTACTTTTGTGTCACAGCCTTGTATGATGAAGCAGGGCTTTACTTTGCGAAAGAACATACACATTTGAAACTTGGAGATACGAGGTTTCCACCCGACAACGACGATATACCTGTATATATATATATATATATATATATATATATATATATATATTTTAAGATTCGTTTTAACAAATAATTTACAAATAAACAAACAAATCTAAGAAATTCCATAAATAAATACAAATATAATAATGAAGAAGAACAAAAAAATAGCCCATCTACAAGCTTGCAACGCAGTTCAGTTTCACTTAAGGGGTCTCTGTGCACTTCACAGCAAATCATGTATAAGAACAGCAAAAACATAAAGTATAAAAACAGTCATACAGCAAAAAACATCAGTTGCCAAAAACAACAAAGTTAGTAAATTGTGCCAGCACATTATGGTCAAACAATTACCATGCGGCAGAGCACGGCTGCAAAACTGTACTGAATAAATAAAATAAAACAAAAAAGAAGAGGGGGAAAAAGAAAAGAAAGAAAGAAAGAAAAAGTTGGTCATAAAAAGAAAAACGTTGAGTACAGCTGAGGGAACTGTAATGCAGGGAAAAAAGATGGGTTTTTTATCCTAGATTTAAAAATATCCAGAGTGTGGGCATCTCTGACAGCTGGAGGGAGAGCATTCCAGAGATAGGGGACACGATTGTGTGAATGCTCTGCCCCAACTGTTATTTTATTATATTTTGTGACTTTGAGTTGACCAGCATCCTGGGAGCGCAGTGGTCGTCCAGGGATATAAGGTTCTATTAAACTGGACATGTAGGATGGGGCAAGTTCATAAGGCTTTATAGTATTGGTGTGACTGTGATGTGATCGAATTTCCCTTTCCTAGTTAGTACTCTAGCTGCTGCATTTTGAACTAGTCTAAGGCCATTTGTTACTGTTGATGGTAAACCGGAGAAGAAAGCATTACAGTAGCCCTGAATACAGGACGGTCATATACATGACCGTCCTGGTGCCGCCTCAACTTGAGGAGTAGTGGACTTCCGCCTCTAGTGGACAGTCGCGTCATCGCATCATCTCCGTTCACTACAATGATCAACCGGAGATTACGCGACTGTCCACTAGAGGCGGAAGTCCTATGTTAAGCAAAATAATTTCGGACAAAAATGCTTTTTATTCAACAATCCGGTAGCGGCGTGTAATGAACGTTGTGCGGCGTCAAATTGTTATCAAAGTTGGCTTAGGTAAGCACTTTATTTTTGAAATGTGACGTTCCTAGCTCAAACCGTTAAAGGTCCTACACCATGCATTTAAAAATAATTTATATAACACTGTTTGTGTCCCAAAAACGTTTTTGAAAAGGTTTGAGGCTAAATTACCTCTCCTGAATACAGAGCCCCTGTCATTTCTGCCTGGCTTTCAGAGCATTTTCAGCTGCAGTACCACCTTGTCCTGAGTGGGAGGACTGCGCTATTGAGCCAGTTTTGGCCCCACACTCCTCCCCACCTCCTGCTCAGCAGGCCTGCCCACCCCTCCCCAACCCTCTCCCAGCTCCTCCTGCCTCCTTCTCAGGCCTGCCCACCCCTCCCCAACCCTCTCCCAGCTCCTCCTGCCTCCTTCTCAGGCCTTGTGACATCACAAATCTGACCTTTCTCAATCAGGACCGTTCTGAGACATGCTAACATAGATCTGCCCATAAACTGAGAAAGACACAATGGTCAGAAATAGGACTTTGTGAGGATAGAAGTTGCTGGTGGGACACCAAGAAAATACATAAAAATTGGAAAAATGTAAATTCATGGTGTAGTCCCTTTAAGGGCTCGATTGCCCACTACTCCTCAAGTTGAGGCGGCACCAGGACGGTCATGTATATGACCGTCCTGTATTCAGGGCTAGCATTACAGTAATCTATTCTTGAGGTGATGAAAGCATGGACCAGGGTTTCAGGCAGATTTTGTGATGCTTTTTATATGGGGTATAAAGGATAGTTGACTGTTGGTTTACAGGTTATTGATGGGTGTGTTTAGCTGGACCGATTGGCAAAATCTCTGATTAGCCAGAGTTCCGGAGCAGCGCGAAGCATGACGTTGTGCGCTTGTAGATCTGCTATTTTCACTAGCTTGGGTCCCGGGCAAACCTCAAATACCTCTTTTGGGTCTCGACCTGAAAAGTTTGGGAACTGGTATATACTGTACAGTTGTTCTGTATTGACAGTGCTTCTTATTGCTTTTGTTGCCTTTGTATTGCTGTATATTCAACAGTACTTTCTTGCTCAATCTGTACTTGTAACTCTTAACTGCTGTGCTGTCTCTGGGCGACTGAAATTGCCCTGCGTGATCAATAAAGCTATGTATCTATCTATATTCCTAGGCCAGCGGGTGCCCTCTACCTACCTACATTTTTAAGGTGGAGTACAGAGAGGCTGACCTTTGTGCTGTCTAAGAGCATGTTTTCATTACAGTATCGGATAAGTGTCCTTTAGCCATACCGTGAACCAGGGCTTGCCCATTCTACCCCGATCTTGCAAGTCACCCTGGATAAGAGCATCAGCTAAATGCTTGACAGCTTTTACACCAGGCGTCATTCCAAAGTAAACCATGATCCCCATCCAATTTGGCAAGAAAAAAAGCCTTTGTGTTGTGGTTTAGAGTCCTCTGTCATGATCCTAAAAGCTCTCTATTATTAAAGGGGGCGGCTGGCCTTTCAGTTGAATGATTCATATGCACTCCATTTGTACGCACTGTACAATACATTTGAGGGAAATCGATTTTTCTTGTCATTGTACTGTAGGTGACAAAACATTTCTAAAATAATGAAAATAGTAGATCTGCAAACAAGCTCACAACAACGCATCATGACACAGTTGTAATACACGGTTTGTACGACAAAGTATTAAACAGAACTTACGTGGTTCATAAGACTAATTAGTCAGTTAATGCAGAATATATTTGAAGATTTTTGTGTTGATTTGTTGATATGTAAAAATATTGAAAAACGAATAAGATATTGGCACTTTGGCTACCAGTGTGTGCGGCCGTATTCTTGTCTTTAAAAGACTACCACTACAAGGACTTGGTGAGTGTAGCATTCTCGTGCACAGTATAAAAACATTAAACACGCTTCTCAATTATTCTATCAATCGAAAAAGTAATTGACAGCATAATCGCTACGAAAATAAACAGTATACGGTAGTTGCTGCTGCCCGGTTTCTGTGTAAGCAATCACAAGCTCTGCGAACAAGATGACACCAGGGTAGCGGCACAAAAAGATGTTCTTAAGTTTTGTCAAACACCCACAGAATATAATTACATACCTTTGCACAAGACTAGATTACGTGGCTGGAAGTTATGTGAGTCACAGCTGATACAGAAGTAGGCCCGATAGGATTATGTAAGATGATGTTCTAACAAGCAGTGACAATATACTGTATTGTACTTCAACAGTGACTTTCTGTATCCCTGGGCCTGCAGTATCTAAGTATAGTATTATGTTATACAATTATGTGCAGATACTAGGATGTGGGCAAAGCCACAGGCATATTACAACACATTACAAAATGTAGAAGGGTACCATTCTCTTTAGAATTCTATCTCCGCCAGGCCGGGAGGTGTCGTGAGATTGTGTTTTTGCGTGTGTGTGTGTGTGTGTGTGTGTGTGTGTGTGTGTGTGTGTGTGTGTGTGTGTGTGTGTGTGTGTGTGTGTGTGTGTGTGTGTGTGTGTGTGTCCAATGTCCATCTGTGTACAGCTAATCTCAGACACAGCTGGACCGATTTGCATGCACACTCCCAGTATGCCAAGGAAGAACCTCAACCCTAAATGTTAATGTTTGTTACAGAACCTTTCTAGTTTTACCACATAAGCCCCATTTTATATTTCAATGTTTGCCTATAATGACATGGCCAGAATAGGGGCCTGCAGGTTCTAAAGTAGCCTGGAAACCAGACAAATCTGCCAGTGCAAAAAAACTAAATGGCCCTCGGCAGATTAGTCTGGCCCCAGTGAATATTTAGGGTGCTATGGCATCTCTCTGCATGCTTTTTTACACAATATTCAAAAAATCTTTAGATGGCTCTGTAAACCATGCAGCTTCAAATGGAAGGAAAGGATGTCTCATTCTGGAATCTCCAATGAAGATGTGTGGAGGACAGAGGGGGTGGGGGATGTTATTGACATCACAGGATCACATGACCATCAGTAGGCTAATGCATGGTTCCATCCAGAGCCAGAGTTCTGACCCACTAGGGCAGTGGTTCTCAACCAGTGGTCCTTGAGGGGGTTCCAGGTGGTCCCCAGCTAAACGATGGAGAGTTGGTAACTAAATGGACCCTTATTTGATCGTTAACTAACATTTTACACTCTCAAGAGTTAAATGATTGTTAAGCGTCTTCATTATTTAATCTACAAGAAGTATACACAATGAGAGAATGTACAGTAGAATAATTGTTATTTTGATCAACGTTTGCCTGTTATCTCTCCAAATGGCACAACATCAATACAGCATAGAATTGTGGACAAAATCTCATCCAACGACAACAAAAATATTCTAAGCCTTGGGTCTGAGAGACTAAATCTCATCAAATGGTGGTCTGTGGCTCAAATGCTGAATAAATAATGGACCTTGATGATATGAACTATAAGGCAAACCCAATACAGGAGCTAAATGGTTCCAGAGCATCCAGAGCCAGCGTTCTGATCCTGACGAGGGCAAACAGCATAGCATGAACTGTGATGTGCGGCACGCTGGAAGCTGTGTGCCAGTTGTTTCCTGCTGTTTAAATATTTATGTGTCAGTTCTTATGCATCTATTTTTACCCCTGTGAAGCCAAATTCCATTCATCAAATTGTGAACAATCGCACTTGTGTCTTTTCATGTACATTTTGTTTCTATGGCACAATTGTCGCAATTGAGCTTTTCTATTTCTCTTTTCTTTTCTTTTTTTTCCAGACACATGGTCAAGATGAAAGTAATCAGCGCTGCAGTGTTTTCCGCCCTGTTTTGCACCGGTAAGCACAAAACGCTGTTGTAAAATGACCCCCCTGCCAAGACAGCCTGAGTCAGCTTCATGATTAGTTCAGACTCTGTTAAATTCATATAAAGCAATACCAGCCCTTCTTGATCTATGGTATTTCTATTTATTGTTCTATCCTCCCTTGATAGTTCAGTTGGAATTAGATGCAGTGAATTGGCACTTATGGCACACAAACCCGTCTGTTAAGATTATTCCTACTCGTTTAGCCTCCGGTCTTTGTTATTCTGTGGGGAATGTATAATAGTATATGTGGGGACTGCCCTAATAGGTCGAACTCCCGTTGGGTCGAACAGCGTCGGCAGGTTAGATAATCACCCGCGAGGCCGCGAGCGTCGGCAGGTTAGATAATCACCCGCGTCACGGTTACTGAGGTTAAGTTTAGGGTTAGGGTTAGAGTTAGGCATAGTTTTACTGAGGTTAGGATTAGGGTTTGGGTTAGAGTTTGGTGGTCGATCTAAAGGGTGTTCGACCTAATGACATGTTACCGTATATGTTGATTAATTCAGAGTCACTTTTGTCAAACCAGACTTGTCAGAATGGTTCAGTTACAAAGACACTTCAAGGGAAAGGTTCGCTCAACTCAAGGACGGAATGGAGAGGTTCAGGGTATATTGGGTGCAAACTCACCATCATGTGAATTATAATTGATCATACATTGATCAAGTTGGACTCTGAAGCTAGATGTATTGTTTAGTCGTACAACAGTATAAATTAGGCATAACTTCATAGTAAAGCAATTCTGTCCTTTGTAATCTATCATATTTCTATATATTTAGACCCCTTTGTTTGCTCGTTTGGAATCTGAAATGGCTACTGTAATATAATATGCATAATATATCAGAGGAGCGTCTCAGCATATTATTCTCCTCGTGTTTGTTTTCCGTTGTTACGTCACAAAGAGCTGCATAATGATGACGCTTGTGGATCTATTTTAAGTTGTGGTTTTGTGAGGCAATTACATTTCAAAAGTCCTGAGCAAATATCAATTCTGCTCATAAATAAAAGAGCTGTGATTCTCTAATACGATTAGTTGCACATGGTTCTCACGCACCAACAAATAACCAATCTACAAGATCACAACTTATTGCATGATGACGCATTGTGGGCTTGTAAATATGCTATTTTCAGGTGCACGATAACTGCGTGTATAACTGAGTGTTAATCAGTCATAAGAGGTTGATCTACAACATCTATAGAGAGCAAAATAAACTCCATCTCTTTCTTCTGTTTTTCCAGTTCTCTCAGCCTCAGTGAAAGGTAACAATCGCATGCTTCTTTGGGTGCATGTTTCTGGCTTGATTAAAAAATTATGATCTATAACTGAATATAGATCTAGAGTGCACATAGACAGTTCAGTACAGTATACTCACATGCTCAGAGTTGGTAGGCTCTTAGTTAATGGATTCCATGGCATGAAGTATGAGCGTGCGCATGAACACATACGCACGCACGTATGCACCAAAAAGTCAACTCAGTCGACTCCATTACCCAAGTCAACTCACACCAGGGAAAGTCGAAAAGTCGAAATTAAACAAAAAAGTCCTTTGTATTTTTTCTATAATTATTTTTGCTCCATGTCTGCGTGTGTACAGCATTCAAACATTAGGATTGCTTATTGTCAAGGGCAGAATGATTCTCTCCTTATTATTCAATGATGCTGGTTTCAGTGGATTCTAATAATAACAAGCCTTATTAAGGGAGAAAGGATCGCTTTAGGGGGCTATTCTATGAAGTCCAGAGGTAAATCATTTTCAGGTTTTGTGTCGACTTCAACTCAACTTTTTACTGAGTCGAGTCAACTTGCAAAAATAACAAGTTGTTAATGCCCTAACGCACGCAAACACGTTTTTGTCTCCCTACATAATATCTACGTTGTGTACATATTGTTAGTGTCGGGTAGAGTTGGACACTACTAGTGCAGTACCACAAAAGACAGATCAAGTTCAGTACCAAGAGTGTATTAATTAAACGATCGAAGAGGGCAAGCTTTACAAACGTGAGGCTGGCAGTGGAGTCAAGCACGGGAAGGAAGGCAGTCCACAACAAGCAAATTCCAAGGGAGCAGGCAGGCAGGCAAATGTCCAAAACCAAAAGACTGGCAAAAGGTCAAAAATACGAAGCCGGTAGAATGAACAAAATCTGGGACAGGACCCAGAAACACTGAACACACAAGGAAACAAAAGGCTAGGGAGCCAAAGCAGAAACACACTAACATGCATTTACAAACTGGCAAAGTGTGAATGAAGGAGTCCAGTCTTATGGTGTGGTACGGCACCAGGTGAGTATAGCTGGGCCAAGGATTATACAAACATGGATAATAAGACAGACGTTCTACCCCGAGGGGAGGCCAACTGGTGCCGGCAGTTCAATGGAATGCATTACAGTCAATGAGAGCAGGCTGGACCAGCTTATTCATAAACACATTTCTTTAATGATTACGACCTGTGTCAGATAATTGCTTAAGGAAAATAAAATAAAGATATATCACATATTGTTTTCTGATCTTTTGTTTTTCGATGTGCGCATTAGATACCGTAATTATATTGAGGTATTTAAAGAGCACAGAGTACGTTTCTGACAGGGTAGCATTGTATTCCCTCTGTCAGATTTGTCAGGTTTCCAGGGTAGAAACTGACTCTGTTATAAGATACATCAATAAAATGATATGGCATTGCACATGGAAAAGCAAGAGACCAGAAAACAAAGCCTGATATTTCTTACTGTATTTTATTTTCCTACACTGATTATTTAACAAAGGTTGCAGTCGTTAAAAGATCACCATTCATGTTTATTCATATGCTTGTCCATCAGGCTCTATATTGACTTCAATCATGCATTCTACGGATATTACAGCTACAGTTTGCCTCCCAGTATTACGTGACATTACTGTTTTACAGTATCCTTCTTTTATATAATCCCTGAGCTGGGCAGGGGAACTGCAGGGTTGATGACAAGAGATGGGAACATGTGCGTAGCTGGGACTGACCGTGGATGGAGTTGAGGGACAAAGGATGTGGCTGAAATCACTCCCTATGCACTGAATACACCATTTTTGTAGTGGCGTTTGAATGTATGTTGATCATTATTATTCCTTACAGTATATACTGTAGTGGACTCTTGTTATTTTGGAATGCATCATGAAAAGTACGATACAACGGATTGTCGCTTTCCCAAAATAAGACAATGCAAGACAAAGGCTCAATTGTTTATTCTTTATTGGCAAACACGTTTCGGCACCAGCTTTCTTCAGAGCAAAAATAAGTATTTTTTGCTGGTGAACCAATAAACCACCAATAAAGAATGAACAACCGAGCCTTTGTCTGGCATTCTCTTATTTTGGAGTGCTGCCACTTCCACCTCAGTTTCATAACCTTTTCTAGTCGTTCCTGTGGCTGAGCACCCACAGTTCATGAAAGCATCTATAGGAAGCGCACCTGCCTATGTTCCAAACCCTATATATACCATCATGCATTGTGCTGAAAGAAATGCTATGTGGAACAATTTAAATGTGGACAGCAATGTAACTAATGGTGACCAGTGAAGATTAGCTGATGCATCAGCTAATGGGGATCCTAATACATTATTCAAGTAAATCCCCTACATAGAACTGAACTCCCTATATAGGGAGTTGTGGACAAATTAACGATTTCATTCACAGCCGCCCGACAGACAGATAGACAAGGAGACACAGTGACATACACGATATATAGTCTATTGTTTATAATTTGTTGGTTTTGTGTTTGCATTCTTCCCACTTGGCCTAATAAGTTTCCAACTTCTTTTTTGATCCTGATGTTTCTTTTCTTTTGATATCAAAGCGTTCTTTTTTGGCATTGCACGATGGAGGGTGTAAGGACACATGGTGTACTGTACGGTTTCCTTTGTGGAGGCCTGTAAAGCCCTTCTCAGACTGGCAACAACAGTGATTAAGGGCTGTACAACAATTAACCTTGACTTGACGTGCCAGCGATCGATGTATAATGTGCCACTGTTCCCTCCCTCACTCAGTCAAAGAGGAGAAGAGACCGGCGTTCTTCGGCGAAGACGTGCACATCGACGTGCCGGCGGGTCTGGACGCGGAGGTCCTGTTCAGGTCAGTGGTGGGAAAGATGTTTTGAAAAAGTATCAATACTGCAATGTAGAAATACTCTGTTAACTTACAAGTAAAAGTCTGGAATAAAAAATGTACTTGAATGAAAGTACAAAAGTATTGTCATCAAAATATACTTGAAGTATATTTTAAAAAGGTTTTACCAAAAGTAAAAGTAGTCTTTGTGCAGCACATTCAGTTCAAAATGTATAAAAAATGTTTTGAAAATAGCAGATCTACAAGCTCACATTGCATCGCATTGCGATGCGTTGTGAGCTTGTAGATCAGCTATTTTCAAATGCCCGTAATGTATATCAGAGACAAAATCTGTCCCCCCTCCCCAATCGACTTCCCTCCCACGAACACGGCCAATTGTGTTCGTTGGAGCGCCCGGCCAAGCCGAATGCACCACGAAGATAATAGAGGACCACTGTCTTTAACCACCACTGGTACAGGTCCAGAGCCGACCCGTCCTCTGAGGTGTTGCTGCTGCGTGGCGGCCAGGTGCTGGGCCCCCGCGGCCGGCTGAGCGGCGACGGCAGACAGCTGGTGCTGGAAGATGTGCTGGAGGCAGACGAGGGAACCTACCTGGTGAAGAACGGCAGCGACCCCGCAGACGTGACGCGACTGGTCCTCATCGTCAGGGGTGAGCCCGGCAGTACAGTGATACATACAGTAAATAGATATATAGTACCTTACATTAATACAGGGGTCTTCAACGTTTTCAGGCCAAGGACCCCTTTGCTGAGAGAGAGATGAAGTAGGGACCCTCACTATAATCTATACCGGTATATTGTATACAATTGTGTTGCAGATTAAAAATGTTCATATATTTCTTTGACAGCACTGTCATCAGTGTATGTTGGATTAATGTGTATTTTCAGATATTTAACCACTTGAACCGTCAATACTTGTTCTGCTCTTCTTTTCCCTCCCCACCAAACCAAAATAAGCTGAGGGAAAAGAAGTAAAGAAAAGGAGGGAAAAGGAAAAGAAGAAAGCTAGAGAATTAGAAGGGAATAAAGAAGAAAAGGGAGAAGGGGAAAGGAGAGAAAAAGAGTGGAAACAGCATGTTAACTCACGGCAGTGTTAATTTTGACAGGAAATTTTTATTTTGAATAAAATACATTTTCAATTACCGGTAGTCATATTTTTGTCATCTGAAAGTTTTAGTCTAGATTTAGATGACTAAATAGAAGATTTTAGTCAACTAAATCCACAGTTCATTTTGTCGAATTATTTAAAATTTTGGCAGACCTTGATGGCGTTGACATTTTGCACTTGTATGCTGAAAATAGCTGCGATGCGTTGTGAGCTTGTAGATCTGCTATTTTCGGTCGCAACACCCGAGCTCAACCAAGCGTGATGAACAAAATGACATGTCTTTTAGTTCTACTGGATCTCTTCAGTGAAAAAAGGTAGTCAAAATTTCAGTCAACGAAATTAACACTGGGTCAACAACACTCGCAACAACACTCAAAAGTGATAGCCTAGTTCTAAATGTACGTCACTGAAGAAGTACCCATGAGTACACAGCAGAAATGTGTGCTAATTTATCTCGGAGAGTAAACCCCAAGGGTACGTTTTCATGGCGGGGTGCCGAAGGAAACAGACGACTAGAACAGGGTTTGGTCTGTATGTCCCCTCAAAAGTAGTCCATCTAAATTTCCCCCACAAAAGTGGACCACATTTTGTATAGCCCATAAGTATGAAGGAAAGCAATTCTGTAGAGAGACGTTTTCTATATCTAATTAATTTAGCTAATTGTCTGAAAGCCTTTTTCAAATGCTCAGGGAAGTCGTGCCATTATTACTGTGTGTCTTGTTTAATTAACACTGAGGATCTTGCTATGTTAATGCACACTGATCAAGTACCCAGTCAAGTAGACACGACAGTAGAAATGAACAATTTGATAAAAAATTCTCATGTCAAACATAAAGGTTGCAGGCCAACACACACAACACACAAGGTGCTGTAAAAGAAAAGCCTTTAGGTACTATTCATTTATAATGCATTTCGAGAAATGAAAAGCTTTTGGTCAGGAAGTGCTTAAGGGAGGTGGGCCAACTCTGCATTCGTTTCGATGGAGGAGAAATGCTCTGAGTGCCACAAGTGCACTTTTATTGTCCCCTAATGGGAAGACTGCTGGCCTGAAGCGAGCCGCAATGTAATCACAATAAGCAAATAAGCATGTAAGCAAAGGCACAAAGGATACATTAAATAAAACAATGGCAGGGTCAGTTTAAGACTGCATTTATTACCACAGAAGAGTCATGAGAGCAATATTCATGAACATTTGGTAGCAGCAGAGCAGTAAGCTATAACTCTCCCTGTCATTCAGACTGTGCCGTGGAGCAGACCGTGAAGTACGGCGACACTTACGACATTCGCCTGGACAACATCCAGGGACCCATCACACTGGAGTTCAGGTAGGGTTGATGAACAACACTAAAGGTCCTTGGTGTCATGCCATCACACAAAGCCGTAGTACAGTATAATTACAACAGCCTGCTGTGGGCAGCCCTAAAAGGTTTCAGGAGAAGGCTGGTTTACGAGGCTATGCTGTGGGCAGTTGCGGCTCAATAATAATAAAACATTGCATTTATATACTGTTGTAGTGCTTTTCATGGTGCGCAAAGTTGCTTTACAACAAAACAAAACAAATACTTTATAAAGAGAAAAAGAGTTAAAAGGCAAAAAACTAAGCAAGGGAAAAAAGAGCTTCAAGCTAAAACTAAAAGGCAGAAAGGTAGATTTGAAGTTGGCGGGGAAAGCGAATCTGAAAAGGTGGGTTTTGAGGGAGGCTTTGACGTGATGTGGGAGTGAGTTCCAAAGGGAGGGCGCTGCAACTGAGAAAGCTCTGTCACCCAGGGTGTATTTCTTTGTTTTGGGGATGTCCACGAGGCTGAGGGAGCAGGGGGAGAGAAGGGGGGGGGGGGGGGGGGTGTTACATTTAGTATAACCATTCTATTGTGAAAATAGCCGATCTACATGCTAACAACGCCTCGCAACACGAGGCATTGTGAGCCTGTAGATCTAACAACGCCTCGCAACACGAGGCATTGTGAGCATGAAGATCGGCTATTTTCACAATTTCTACCTCTAATATTTGACAATTTGGCCAATGTTTAATTTGTCATTTTAGAGGTTTAAATTGTCACTTTAGAAATGTGAATATAACCTATACTTAAACTTTATGCTGGTTTGTTTATTGTTCAGTGAGAAAACAATGTTGCACATTATGTTAATCATCTGGGGACCCTCCAAAATAATTTGGGGACCCCCTTGGGGGTCCCGACCCACAGGTTGAGAACCACTGGTCTAATTGTCCTTGAGTAAGACATTCAACCACTAACTGCTCCAGATGAGCATGTTGGTGCTTTGCACGGTGTCCTGTGCGAGTGGGTAAATGTAAATGCACCATTTAACAAATTAAACTAAAGCGGAAAACAGAAATTAAGGCAGTTTCAACTCAGTTGCTCAGTCTTTGGCAGTCCATGTCCCTGGGGGTGAATAACTGCAGAACAGACATCACACTAGTCAGTGTGATTAATGATAGGTGTTCACTGCTGCTCTTGAGCACCACCCAGTGGTTGTCCACTTGCTGTAAGGCTACAGTCACAATGGGCTACTGAAACAATCACAGTCTATGCAAGCGAATGGGTGGAGCTGGGTATGCTTTGCCTTGTTGCACCATTTTAAAGTTTGATGCCTCAGCTTGCGACGACCACTCCCCTGCCATCTCGCATGCTGACAATATGCTGATAATAAAACATACCTCATGGTCATAATGTAATTCTCTTCTCTTCTCTTCTCTTCTCTTCTCTTCTCTTCTCTTCTCTTCTCTTCTCTTCTCTTCTCCCCTCCCCTTCCCCTCGTCTTCCCTGCTTGAAGGACCAGCCTGATCCTGTCCAATGAATCTCAGGACCAGCCGGCCACAGACCCCCCAGCAGTGGTTCTGTACAACCAGACAGCTGTGTCAGAAGAGGAGTACGTGGATCGGCTCAGCGTGACGGAGAAACGGGTCACACTGCATGCAGTGAGGATGACAGATGAAGGCAGTTTTACAGTGCTTGACCGGGACGGCAAAGTCAGGAAGAGAAACTGTCTGAATGTAAGAGGTGAGCTGGAAGGGAGTAAGCAGGACCTTGATCTAAACTGAACATGGGTCATTTTCTGGCTGTCCAGTTTCATTTTCGTTGTATTAAGACAGACAGCTGAGTTTAGAAAGCTTGCAGGGTGACAACGAAAACCTGCCTTTTTGACTCAACCATAAATACTAAATCTCCTACTCCAGGCTTTCATTTCAACAAAGCAATCGTTTGGCGTTTAATTTAGACCACTATTGGGCTATTATCTGATGTGTTTCGCGTTTACATAGTCAGTGAAATAGATCCACAACGGAAATATGTTTCCAAAACTTCTTTGTCATCCTTGGTGATTATCATTTGTATAGTTCATGCACAACTTTATTACAGCATTATAATTAAAAATAATAATAAACACTCGTCATAATCTTTGATTCAGTCTAGTGTAGCAGAAAGGTCATAAACATAATTGTATAAAAGACCACTGTTAGGCTCTTTTGTATACACATGTCATCAAAAGAAAAGAAAAAAAAATAGTATTGTGTGAATATTGAAAGGTTTGAGTTATTATATCCTTGGAACCGTTGGTTTAGCCCATAACCCCGCCTTGGCTTCTTCCCACAGAGCATCAGGAGTTCATCCCTGTCCCTTACGACGGTACATTGAAGGCCAAACTCTACTTGCACTACTCTATGGTCAGCCTCATCTACACGCCCAATTCGGACCAGCGGGACCGACTCGTTGTGGACCGTGGGGTGCTGGTGGTCCCCATGGACCCACAGCTGCAGGGCAGGTTGACCGTCAACGGGTCGTGGCTGACCATGACGAAGATGCGTGAGTCTGACAAGGGAATGTTCAAAGTGACCGACCTGGCGGGGTACGCTGTGGCCTACATCTACCCAGAGGTGGAAGGTACGAGGGCAGTTAGAGTATATTTATGTCAATGTTTAGGGATATGGCTGAGTCTTTAAAAATAATGCCTTCAGCATACCTTTAGTGCTCTGCAAAAGACCTGTGTTCAGCTCAAACTTGTAATGGATGCTCAAAAGACTAATTGCTAATTTATACTGTGGTAGGATGGTGTCCCATGCCAGAAAATAGCAGATAGCTATGTTTGGCATGGCACACCATTGTACACCTAAGTGGCTTAAATGTATATTTTCAAGAGTGATGATAAAGCGTTTTTGATGATCTCCAGCTGTTCACTTATAACGGTACTCAAATCAAAATTATAGCTAATTATAAATACCTGGTAATTTGGGTTGATGAGAAACCTTTAAGACCTATATGCTGATAATTTGGCAAAAACCATGACTTGTTATTTGTAAATAATAATGTTTTTCCCCCCCCCTCCCAATGGCTACCAGGAAAATACTTTTCTTACTTTCTTAGCCTTGCATTAGCCAGGCTGATAAGATTGATTCACTCACTCGTTCCTCCACTTTATCAGTCTGGACTTCGGCCCATAGGGAGCGAGAAATCAGAAAATGACCGGGCCAATCGATCTGTGACTGCATTTCAACTGAACAGTGTAACAATTTAGGCATTTAGCAGACGCTCTTACTCCAGAGCGACTTACAATAAGCAAGGTCATCAATGCACAGCAATAGTAATCCAAGAACATACCGGTAGGTAGACCAAGCACCAATTTAAAAAAAAGAAGAAAACGCTATAAGAACCAGAGAGAACAGATAAAAAATGATATCTAAAAGCATGTATGGTCATTGAGCGTAGGCAAGTGCTACGTTAAGTGCTATCAGTGTTGGGAAAGTTCACTTTCAAAACGAACTAGTTCAAGTTCAAAACTTCTAAAATGAACTAGTTAATTTCATAGTTCATAATTCTACATCATGGTTCCTCAAAACGAACTAACTTAGTTATTTTTCGTTCTTTTTTTAACCATAATATTTTTATACTTTTGGCTATTCAAAAGTTTTTTTGTTTTTTTTTAATTGACACAGCCCGCCCACACAGCAATTATTTCATCCAACTTAACATTGAGGTGCCCACAATATTTAGGTGCCCAGTGCACAGTTTTCCTCACCTTTATTGTGAAGGCAGACGTTTCTAACCGTCCGCGTTGGTTAAAATAGCTGATCTACAAGCTCACGTTGTCTCGTGGATGCGATGCGTTGTGAGCTTGCAGATCAGCTATTTTGGCATGCAACACACGTCACACGACGAAGTGTAGTGACGCTTTACTTGGGTGGGAGACAACGTAACGAGGAGGAGACTCCGCTTCATGTAGAGAAGCACACAGCTGCAGACAGCACCGCTCAGGCAGGCGCTCACATAACAACCTCCCGTCCGTGAGGTCTGCGAGCCTGCAGCTGGGTGCTATTGGAGCATGTGAATGCAAAGAAAGACGAGAGGACAGGCGACCGCCGCACGAACGGGCTGAACGGGCCGACGACCGCCGTTCACGGACGTCAGAATGAACGCGCTCGACAATACCGTTCATCAAGCGGAAACAAAGAGCGTTCAGTTCACGTTCGCCCAAAATATGAACGTGTTCACGAACGATCGTTCATTGAACGCGTTCGGGTACAACACTGAGTGCTATGGGATAAAGGTGGAGTCTGAAGAGGTGAGTCTTCAGACTACGACGGAAGCTAGGGAGCGAGTCTGCCATTCTAAGTGCCACAGGGAGTTTATTCCACAGTTTGGGGGCCAGCAGGGCAAAGAGTCTAGGACGAGTGGATCGCTGCTGGGGTTTTTAGCGAGGGTTCTGTCAGCCTCCCCGTGTCAGCAGATCTGAGTGAACAGGTGGGGTTGTAGGGTTCTATCAAGCTTTGAAGGTATTGAGGTGTCATATCTTTGGCTGCTTTGAAGGACAGCATCAGTGTTTTGTCCAGACTGATACCGTGGAGGAACGTGTGAGTGAATCCATGCATGTCATCAGTCTGGCTAATGCCAGGCTACTTCTTTCTGTCCCACATTATGAAGACATTATCAACAGAAATGCATGTGTGGTCCTGCACCTGTCCTACCGTTCACCAAACCTCTTTCCTTTGATACTTGGCTGAAGCGCACTGGACTTCACTTTTGGGACGATAGACAGACACAAACAACAGTATATAATACACAGAATGCACTGGGTGCATGTACTGTCTAGATAGTGCAGCTCGCTACTGCAGTGACTGTACTTGACTTGGATTGTAAGTCCCCATTGGGTTTAATATACACAGCAGCCATGTACAGTATAGGGGAACAGCAAAGTGAACTGGATCACATTTAAGCTCATTCATACTTGGCTTGGCTTTCTTGTTTCCAAGCTCTCTCTCTTTTCAAATGTTTCTGCTCTCTCTCCCCCTTAGTCACAAAGCTGTTTGTCGTCTACTTGGCCATCTTCTAACTTTATCCTTTTTGTCTCTTTCTCTTCCTGTACAATATGTTCTGAAATTTACAAAACATTACAGTACGTGCTGAAATAAGACATAAGAGTGAGTAACTCTTGTGTGTGTTTTACTTTAAAGTCCAGTTCATGTTTCATCACATGACCACATCACTTGGCCAAAACAACGGATTCCCAGGTCCAAAACGCGCCACGTTGTGTATACTTGCATTGGGTGTAACTAACCTGTCAGTTTTCCCCTTCTGTTCCTCTCGTTATGTATCTTTTACATGGCCTTTGTCTCTGCTTTGGGGTTAGGGTAGAAGTAGGGTTAACAGTGCTAATCCCAATTCCTCAGTCTTAGCTCTAACCCTAGTTTTGGACTGCCCTCGATTGGGTAGTGCCTCTTCAGAACATTAACATAGTTAATGAATCTGTTATTAAAGGGATATTTCACTTTCAAATAAATGTTTGGTCATTTTATCGCCTACTCAGGCTCTTGTGAGCACCCCGGACAGTTTTTAAGCTCAATTCAGTATTTAGATATTTGATATTAATTTTATCAGACACTGTAACTTCAAACTCCATTTTAACCATGTTAGATTAATCGAAAACACCTGTCCTTGGTTCTGGTGACTGATGGGGAGCCATGTTTTTAAAAACTCTCTGAGAGGCTCACAAAAGCCTGGTAGATGATAAAATTAAGTGAAATATATCTTTAATGATCACACACAAGACTTGATTAAATCAGTTTGAACCAGACACAGATGTATTATCCCAAATCTAACCTTTAAAATTGCAAGAAAAGAAAAAAGAAAGTAAAATTTATATTCACATTTCATGTAAATATATGCACACTAGAAGTTCGGGCTGCGACGCGGCCCTCACATCTAGAGTTCAGGCATCTACATGGCCCTCACACCTATGTCGTACCGCCGATCCGACCGATATGCATATATATGGAGATCTCTATCTGTCAGTCGTTGTGCCTTTAATGCCCATATATGAGCATGTCCACTTTGGTGCCCATATATGGAGATCTCTGTATCTATCAGTCCTTGTCCCCTTTATGCCCATATATGGAGATCCTTGATGTCATCAGTATAAGGCCATATATGGGCAAGTGACAGGGTTATGTCACAGCCTATATATATGGTTCATGTGATGGATGGTCCACCAGTGGACTGGCCTGGCCAATTTGCCAATTTTAACATAGGATAGATAAGTGAGAGGGGAAAGAATATACTGTATGTTTATGGAACACATACAATAACACGTTGACACCTTATTGCTATATATCTTGCATTCTGGCCTGCCAGTCCAGCATGAAGAAAACCAACATGTAAGGACTGGTCAAATATTGCATATTAAACTGTACAAAACTAAAAACATTCATATTAAGGAATCTACCTCTAATTGTTGAATTTTGGATTAGCTATAATCCAGTTTCAAGTCATTTTGCAAACTTTTCCATGCCGAGGGTGCAAATTCAAAAATGTTCATTTCCATATGGGCATTTGGGACAGAAAGCGGATGAGTTGCTCTAGAATAGACAGATGCACTTGAGGTAGATGCAGTGGACTGTGCAGGACTTGAGGTTGACCCCAGTGCACTGTGCAGGCCCAACAAGGTTGGTTTGTATGGGAGGTTCCACGATGTCCTGAGAGAATAGAAAACATCACACCCAGTGTGAAGTGACCGGTGCCTTTTATGTTGTAGTTGTACTCGTTGTGGTGTCATAGTGGTGAAATTGCTGTCCTTGGTCGTGATTGGTGTACATACAGTACATGCCAAAACGTCCCGCGAAGCTTGGCCAATGCTAAGCTTTGCGGGACATGCATATGGACATCCGGACATACGCTCAAAGCCAGAGGTAGGAGCGGTTAGCACCACTCAAAAAGAAAGCTCAGGTACAGAGTAGGATCTTTCACACATTAAATGGCTCATCTCTAATGTTGGAGCTGCAGATCCACTAGAACTGAACCCTTTACCTTTTGTTTTGTCTTTTACTTCTAAGCACCTGCTACCTATTGCACGCAATAGTACCGGTATATTTTGAGCTACACCTGTCTGACTGAAATATTAATGACTTGGGGAAATGCGATTGCTCCTTTCCCCACAAAACCTACAGTACAACAACAACAACAGCAACAAAAACCCCACCAAAACAGGAGGCTCAGTTGAAGATCTGGCACCCAAAATGTCATGCATATCTGCGTAAAACTGCCAGGTGGCAGCTGCGACTTCTAATCTTCTGTCCTTGAGCCAGTCTTGGGAATTTTCAACTCCTGTTATAAAATTGCACACACACAAACACACAGAGTTTATCTTTCAAGCGTGACATGGAAATAATTGTCAGCTACTGTCATTCATTAATCATCATTTACACCAACTTCTATCGACATTGTGAATAATAGCAATTTTTCAGAATTGCTTGTTAGGATCCAATTGCGTATTTCAATGGATTCACATTTCTTTTTGCATGGTTATTGTGAACATACATACTTTTATGGGCTAATTTCCCCACACCGTGTTCATGTTCCATGTTACAAAAGTTCAGATTGCAGAGCATTCTGGGAATGTCTCACTTTGGAGCCTGCATCTAAAATCGCTCCGTTTGTAGGGCCATCGGGAGGGCTACCTGTAGATGAACACTACCCCTCGATCCCAAAGGGGAAGGGGACAAAATGGAGGGGGAGGGGGCAAGGGTTCGCTCTAGGAGTGAACGAATCGCCAAAGTATGAGAACTTAATTTTTACCCAATACAACATTGTATGAGAGATGACAAACTAAATTAAAGAGGTTGTAAGCGATATTTGTTTGTTAAAATAAGTGTTAAATAGCTCTATATTCCCATAGTAATCATTGCTGTTGAGTGTTTGTTCAGTAACAGGGTCCTCCCCATACATCCAGTTCTTTAAAGAACAGAAAATGAAGCTTTGGCAAAGGTTCAATAAGGAAGTTATTTTCTCCCAAGCTTCCCTTGCGCTTCATTTCTTTTCTTGGGGAATTTCACCACGTCACTTTCACTTTGCCACACTGTCAAAACCTTTCATTCACACGTCTAAGAGTGAACAGCCAATCAGATTCTTTCAATTCAATAGCCTATATTCACCGGGTGGCCATTTTTGCATTGAAAAAACGGGGTGGCATTTCATGAACTTAATGGCAAGATAGCCGCTGTGTGAATATGGTCTATTGTCTAGCATTTCAGCAGTTCAGTTCAGTACGCTATAACATTTAAGCTGATAAATGGGTTCTCTCTCCTGATTGAATACAATTAGTAACCCACCAAAAATGTATTTTCTGTTTATTAAAAAGCTGAGAAACAACTGAACAAACTTACAGTGGTTAAGTGGTTCTCAAATTTTCAGACCGTGACCCCCAAAATAATCATATTTGAACTAGATAAGCACTTGGTATTGAGGCTTCAATTTAGTTTGACTCGGTTGAGTCGGTTCCACAGATATATTTTGTGAAAATAATAGATCTATACACTCACAACGCCTTGCAACGCGAGGCGTTGTGAGCTTGTAGATCAATTTGACTGGGGGTCTCGACCCACAGGTTGAGAACCACTGACTCACATTATGGACCAGTCTGTACTGACTGGTCAAGCAGTGTTCAGAGGTCAATGTTTCTTTCATTATTTCTAGTATAAGTCTGTGTAGGCATAAGGGTCAAAGCCTTGGAGCTGATCTGTGATCTCTATCCTTGTGTGTTCTTCTACTGATGAGAGAAGAGCTGAAGAGGCCTTGAGTGCTACTCCGCCGCAGAGGTGACTAGGGATTGTTTGTTCGACCAAACGAACAATACAAATCTCCGTAAAAGAAAACCATCAGAGGCCACACACAGATGTTTGCACAACCAAAGGACAAAATGGCATCAACAGAAAATTGCTTCGTCAGAAGTCTTATTTGACTTCTTTCGGCTGCTCCCGTAGCGGGTCACCACAGTGGATCATCTGTTTTTCATCTGTTCCTGTCCTCTGCATCTTTCTCTGTCACGCCAACCGCCTGCATGTCCTCTCTCGCTTTATCCATAAATCTCCTCTCTGGCCTTCCTTCTTTTACCTCTTGCTTGGCAGCACCATCGTTAATAGCTTTCTCCCAGCTTCGCTCCTATACGCATATCTCCAAACCAACTCAGCCTTGCCCCTTTTTACTTAAATATAAAATAAAACAAATCTCCTTAATGAAATGTTAAGAATTATTATGCTCTGTTCTATTCTCCATGGAGTCTAGAAGATGTAAGAAGAGACTTAGAGCGCCCTCTAGTGAAGCTTCAGATTTTCAACTGTAAGTTAACGTTATAGTTAACTTTATAGCGGTTGCAAGCAACTAATGTGGGTTACACCCGTAACTCTAGGAAGTCTTTTAACTCAATATTTTGACCTTTTCCTCCGTCTCTCCCTGGTATCCTCCTGCTCTCGTTCCTCGTCAGTGTTTAAGATGCCGACCCTCCACACGGCTATCCTCTCCTTGGTGGGGATCGTAGGTGTCATGCTGCTGATGTGCCTGGTCTCATGCCAGTACAAGGTGTACCAGAGGACCGAGAAGGGCAAGAGGATCTCGCACGTCGCAGAGGAGGCCAGCAACACGGACGGGGACACCTTCAGACAGGTAGGACCCCGCGCCCAGCAGGCTCCTGTCATCTCATCTGTGATTAAACCATAGAGCAGGGGTCTTCAACGTGTTCAGGCCGAGGACCCCTTAGCTGATAGGGAGATGAAGCAGCGGGACCCCAATACATATTGTATAAAATTGTGCAGCAGATTTCCACGGATTTCATAGGTGGATTCATAGACTTGTTTGACAGAACTGTTATCAGTCTATGTTGGATTTGTGTTAATTAAAAATGTTCAGACATTTAACCACTTAACCTCTACACCAAACCTATTTGCCAAAAATAGCCAATCTACAAGCTCTCAGCGCGAGGCGTTGAGAGCTTGTAGATCTGCTATTTTTGGCTAAAGTTCTGGCTAAAGTTCTCCTCAGACACTCTTAAGCCAGAGCGACTTACAGTAAGCAAGAACAACCCAAGGTAAAACATGGAATGCATAGCAGTAGCAATCTAATCTAGGATCATAAGTAAACCAAGAGCCTATCATCAGTGTAACAGTAGAATATATATATAAAATGATAATATGTACTTTGAAACTATACCAAGGGTCTTCAACAGGGGGACCCCAGAGTTACTTCAGGGGGTCCGCCAAATCTTTGCGATAGGATAATTATTTTAAATGAACAACTTTAACCCTAACATCCCTATTCTGATGAGAACTTTAGCCAAAAATAGCAGATCTACAAGCTTGTATATCGGCTATTTTTGGCAAATAGGTTTGGTGTAGAGGTTAAAAAAACTATTTTAAGTGGTTAAATGTCTGAAAAAAACACATTAACACGAATCCAACATAGAATGATGACAGTGCTGTCAAACAAGTCTATGAATCTATCTATGAAATCTATGAAAATCTGCAACACCATTTTATACAATGTGTAGTGGGGTCCCTGCTTCATCTCTCTCTCAATTAAGGGGTCCTTGGCCTGAAAACGTTGAAGACCCCTGAACTATACACACTATAGGGTACCAGGACAATTACCTCTACACAACAAATTACATTTTGCCTTTGCGTAAGCCTGTAAGGACGTTGAGGCTGGGGCAAGTGCTACAGCAAGTGACTGTGGCACTTGCTGTAGTGACTGGCTCTGGGGGAAGTGTAAGAACTTCTAGCGCCCCCTCTGCTGTGCCTCTCCTGCACTGCCTCTCTCCCTGATGTTCTACTCTTAACCTACTGTTAATTCAATTAGTAATCAATAGGTTACTTACTGTAAGTGAAAATAATAAATGTAATCAATAGTGGGCCACTCACTCACTCACTTACTGTACTTAACGAAAGAGGAATCCAATAATAGTACCTTACTACCAGTTGTGAGAAAAGTACTGCCATTTTTGACTTGAGTAAAAGTATCAATACTGCAATGTAGAAACATTGTGTTACAACTAATTGTCGGGTAATCAAAATTTTCCTGAGTAAAAGTACAAATGTATTGGCATCAAAATATACTTGATATACTCAAAAGTACATGTACAGTACTCATTATGCAGAATGTCTAAAATGTATTAACACCTTTTGAAAATAGCAGATTTATAAGCTCAGTGCGTCACATCGCGACAAGGTTTAAATAGGGTTGAAATGGTTAATATATGTTTTATGAAAATAATCAAAATCTACAAAGTAGATCTACAAAGTAACTAAGGTTTTCAAATAATTATAGTGGAGTAAAAGTACAATATTTGACTCTGAGATGATGTAGTGGAGTAGAAGTAAACTGTAAAGAAAATTATGAAAAAGTACCTCATAATTGTACTTGATTACAGTACTCAAGTACTTTCCACCACTGCTTACTACCTTCATGTACTGTAGCTTTCATCCTGTAATTACACTTTGTACAAAAACACAGGGTATCAGAACAAAGAAAATTTAACAAATTTGGACTACAAATCTGTGTCATTCGGTCAATAATTATGCATTCTGTACGCAGTGGCCTAAGGAAGAAAAAAACTGTTAGTCAAGTCATTTCTTCCTAATTTATATTCCTTGACTGTGATGAGTATAACTAATCATGATGGATGATTAATGGAGTTTATTGGCTTGTTTGAACTAAGTGAACCCACCATCGACAAAAGTCGACCTTGATTTGTTGATTGGCTGAATTTATGGTTTAATTAAAAACACATAACTGCCAGATAACTCATGCAAAGCAAACAGCTTGGGAATGGAGTCACTGATTAATTGCATTTATAGGTGAGTTAGATGATTCTCTAACAACCTACAACACATTGCATGCACGCGTGAGTGCGCGAACACACACACTATCTTTCCTGTCTCTTTCAGCCATCCTCAATGAATCAATAGAAACTACCATAAGCAAACATGATAAAACTAGAAGCAACGTGAATTAATTAAACGGACGGTCACGCTCAATCTTCTAATTTTCAATGGCTCCTAATTAAAAACTAAACAGCCCTGTCAGCCATATTTGTTAAACGTGTTCCCATAAGTACACATTGATGACGGCCAGATGGCCGAAGACTTTTCTTTTATTATTATTATTATTGAGTGACACGGTTGATGTAACTTCCGAACGTACAACGCAGTCAAAGTAAACAATAGTCCAGAGGGGCACCCGCTGGCCTACTGGTCCAGGCGCATACCACATAGGCATTGATGCCTGACGGCATCGCACGTTTGATTCCCGAACCGGACGACCTTTGCCGCGTGTCACTCCCCATTTCTCCCCCCAATTCCTGTCAGTCTACTGTCCTATCTAATAAAGGCATAAAAAAGCCCAAAAACTAATATTAAAAAAAGGAAAAAATACGGTAGTCCAGGGATAAAATTACAACTAGCATAATGAAAGCATACACACAGGTCAGATGAGATTTGGACTCTGAGTCCTCCATGCTCAGCTTCATTGTTTGATTGATTGAAGAATTTATTAGAAGTTTACATTAGAAAAAAGTATAGTTTCATGACAGCACAAATCACTGGTACACAGTCTACTAAAAGGAGATTCTTGAAAGCCAAGGCTAATTTCCACAGGAACCACACTATATGTGTCATATAAATAACTTTTATAACTAGTTTTGGAAACAATACTTCAAAAGGAAGATAGACAGACAGACAGACAGACAGACAGACAGACAGACAGACAGACAGACAGACAGACAGACAGACAGACAGACAGACATATTTATTCATAAAGAATCATAATATACCATTTCTCTTCAGTCACTTGTTTGAAGACGCTGCCTGCATTATATGATTATGCACGTACAGTACGGTCTAACATGTAATGCACAATTACCCGGTAAGTTATTTCCAAACTCACAACACTACACATATTTGTTTTGTAAACAACTGTTGAATACTTGTGTGTGTACTGATGAGTGAGACAGCTGGACAACAGAAATATGTTCAAGTTTTCTTTTTTTAAATGGTAACTATGTTTGTCTCTCTGTCCCTCTCTCCTTTCTTCTGTTACTGTGCATGTGTATTTGTGACCTGTCAGTGTCCTCATGTCTACAGCCATGATAATGAGTAAGGTCACATGGAATAGCTACAGTACAGCACACGGGCCATTTTGATATACCGGTAGTTGGGGTAGAGCTAACTTGTTATCCTGCTCTGCTAAACGTATCGATATCCTCACAGTTTTGTTTCTCTTTGTCAATAACAGACCTAGCAAGAGATGCTTTAACAAGATATAAGTATGGGCGTCTTGGTAGCATAGGGTTAAAAGTTCTGTCCATTACTATGGATACTGGAGTTTGATTTTAAGCCTCCGGCTTGGCTGGGCGCTCCACCGAGAACAATATTGTCCATGTTGTGGCAAGCTAGCAGGAGAGGGTGATCTATGCACTGTAGTGACATCTAGTGCACTGGTCAGCGGAGAGCGGACCTGGGAGTGTGTTCCTCCATATGTGTTACACTCTCTCAGGGAAACTACTGACTGTCAGGTCGAGACATGGTTTTCTACTACAGTGGTTCTCAACCTGTGGGTCGGGACCCCAAATTATTTTAGGGGATCCCCAGATGATTAACTTAATGTTCAACATTGTTTTCTCACTCAACAACAGTAAACAAACCAACATAAAGTTTAAGTGTATATAGACGGTATCTGCAGATTTCTAAAGTGACAATTTAAGGACTTTTTAATACCTCTAAAATGACAAATTAAACGATGGCCAAATTGTCAAATATTAGAGGCAGAAATTGTGAAAATAGCTGATCTACATGCCCACAACGCCTCGGCGTTGTGAGCATAATAGATCTGCTATTTTCTCAATAGAACAGTGTTATACAAAATGTAATGCCTCAACTGTTAGTGCTCGTAGGGTGGGGGGTCCCCAGTTAAAATATGATTATTTTGGGGGTCGCGGTCTGAAAAGGTTGAGAACCACTGGTCTACTACAGTCATCCTCGCTAGACCACCAGTATAGGGATGGTAATGAAGGGGCCTATACACATGAGGGGAATTGGCAGTGACTAAATTGGGAATATATAATAAAAACAAACCGATAAAAACAGATGTTTTTGACTCAATGACATTGAGTATAGTCCACATTAAAACTACAGTAGAGCTCCACAGAGAGAGATGTCATAGTTGTTCTGTTGTCTCATGTCAAGGCATTGGCCTTGATTGTTTAGTTTTTTTATGTAGGCCTCTATACCTTTTAACAGTTTGTTGGTGTGTTCATTGAGCTGCAAAGTTACAGTATTGCCAAACTATTGTAATGAGTCTGTCAGGTTGTAAATATGTAATTGTGTTTTCAAAGTCTTTTTGCGCTGTATCTTCAACAATACAGCAACAGGCCACGACACTTTGGACATAATTATGATGCAATTTGGTGGCCAGTGGTTAAAGGTACATTATTAATTAACCACACCCTGGTGTCCCTATTTGAGATTATCAGAACATTTGACCATTTAAATTTTGACAATGTGATGCGTTGTGAGCTTGATGATTGGCTGATTTCACGATGTTTCGTATGACGAAGTAATTTATATAGGGCTAATTAACATTAACATTGTCGTACATGACGTCTACATAACGTCTGATCGACTCGTCATACATTAGGAGGAAGCATTTGAAAGCTTGTCTCAAGCAATTTCACTTCCCTGTAAGTCTCCTAGATGGCCTGAGAAAATTATGTTATTTTATATTGTTTGGCATTTCGCAGCTCAACTATGCACACCTTGGTTATATTTGTCCATTCTAATCTGACTTTTAACTGTCTTTTGGGTTTTGGCCTTCCAGTGCGTGACAGTGTCAGCTGTTTCATCATTTACTATTGATCTCTTGTTTGGTGTTTTATTGTGCGGCGATCAAACTTACACACAGTATAAACACATTATTTTCCCCACCGACCAGACGATACCTGCCTCATTCTATGTCAAGAGAAGCACGTCCCACAAGGTAGTGTCATAACCGGACATCCTTATTTAGTGGTGCTGAGCAATGCTAGCCAGTTAATGCTGTTGCCTTGCGCTGCGTTTTGTTTCTTCTTCTTATTTAAGGAGCCTCGGAAGGAACCTCTGCTCGGTGAGCGAACTGTGTTCTGGCCTCCTTCTCATGCTCTGCGTATTTATTGTAATAGTGTTTCAAGATAAAAACTGAGGTTTTTTGGCAAATTCGTTTTTTGATCAGCATGCAGTCATGTGTTAAGAGACCAACCAGCTGTTTCTGCCATAGCTTTACACTGTCTACTTAATATCTCTGCATTAGGCACTTCATCATGCACCCTATAAGCAAAAGTAAATAACTGTTGAAACGGCTGCCAATTATGTGATCGCAAATGTTCATCAAAATAACTTATTTGCCAAAAGGTTTATGTATTCCTTTACATGGATCTTGGCTATTACTAAAGGCCTGGGCCAAACTGTCTTTGAAGTCCTGTCTTTGAAGGGGCTACTTAATGTTCATTATGTTTCAGCCTGTTTGCACAGACACGTACTGTACCTTTAGCAAAATGAATCCACTTGAATCAGGATTAGCAATTCAATTCACTTTATGTTCAATCGTCTTTTGGAATTGGCTTTTTCCTTGTGCACAATTCTAGCAGTTATCGATATCCATTGAATCAAGGCATTAAAGAAGGGTGACTCTTATGTCATTATTAAAGGAAATTGAAAGTGAACTGACCCAAATCCCCTGGCATTAAGTAGGATGAGGTTAATCATATACTGTAGATGTGATTCCAGCTTTGCAATTTCCTCACCAATCTTTCTCGAAGATTAACTTCACATAGGTTTCCTACTTTGTAAATTAGATATACTGCAGTGTCACGGAAGAGAGAGAGAGAGAGAGAGAGAGAGAGAGAGAGAGAGAGAGAGAGAGAGAGAGAATAGGGGCAAAGAAGGAGGAGGGATGTCAATTTCTTGCAGCTAATGAAGGGTAACCTGTGGCTTACTTTTTTTTTCCCCTTATTTCAAGTTACTGTGCTCCAGGCAAGCTCCATTGACTCCGTCGTATTTGATGGGATTTTGAACACAGTTTTGACCCGGGCCATGGCGTACACTGCAGGAAACGCATTAAGAAGTCATTCAATTTAGGAGTGTGCTTTTCTTTTTAACAAAGGAAATGGGAAAGATTGAGATTGGTTCTCAGATCCATTTTTGTTTCCTGAATTTTGTGGGGTAAAGACAATTGACAGCAAGCTGGAGACATGTCAGATCTCTGTACAATGCCCAGATGATGTCACAAGGTTCATCTCGAGATAAGCTGATTCACATTGGTACTGTATCAACTTATTCTTGAGACAAGCAGGTGCACAATCATCAACTCAAGCGTTATCACACACCACCACACACCAGTTTTCCCATTCGCTTTGTTCCAAAGAAAATCTTTAATCGATTCTTTAAAAGAATGAAATGAATGACTCTTATATTGATATTCTTTGCAGTGTATCTATCTAATTTGTTTTTGGTGTGGTAATTCTAGATGGGTTATGATGATAGCAGAGGATCTCACTATATGTTGTGTGTCTGGGTCTTCTCTATCACCATTGGTGACTTGACATCCCCTTTTACCACTCTCATTTGCTCCCTTGTTTGTATTTATTTACTTGTTTGTTTTTGATTTATTCCCTCTGTCTGATTGTCCTCTTTCTTTCTTCAATTTTTTTTATTCCTCCTTCTTTCTTTCTTTCTTTCTTTCTTTCTTTCTTTCTTTCTTTTGATGTTTGTGGTGATTCTTTTCCCCCCATCTACTGTATGTGTCTGTGTCACTCTCTTTCGGCTGGTAGACAAGAACTGCAGTTGCTCATAGACCGTTGAGTCATGAGAACTGCCGTTGTGCGTTCACTGTGCTGTTTATAGATCCCGTACAGATGCCGCTTCGCTCGGTTTCAGCCGCAGCTTTTCTTTAGTGTGCACAGCACACACATGCGCATATTTGTTATTACGCAGCTGATATTTGTGTGTGGGGAGAATTTCAATTTACAAAAGACCTGAGTATTGTATGGCTCTGTGTGGTTATATGTTCTGGTTTTGTGTGTGTGTGTGTGTCTGTGTGTGTGTGTGTGTGTGTGTGTGTGTGTGTGTGTGTGTGTGTGTGTGTGTGTGTGTGTGTGTGTGTGTGTGTGTGTGTAGTATTAGCATTTTGAGTTGAATGAATCTCATATTCAGATGTACTTGTTTCCTAAAGCAGTGTTCTTTAGCTACTGTACTTGGTCCGAGAACAAACTGTCTGTAGGCATGTTGTGTCAATGTTTATCCTTTGTCTGTGTGTCTGTATTTGTGTTTCTACGTATACCAGAAGCTGTCTATTTTCTCTGTTTCAAAGTGTAACAGTAAAGGTTGTACTGTAAGCCGCATTCATGTGTATAATGTGATATGGTGGTCCTCCCCTTCTTCGTTTTGACATGTCTGCTTGTCTGAGTTTATGCGCATGTGTATTTGTGCATAATGTCTGTGGTGTGGGTTTGAGTGTGAGTGAAGGCACATGCAAAAGCATCATTGTTCATTTGTAAGATTGTTTTTATATGATAAAGGGGGAAGGGGGGATAGAATCTGCACACTCATGCTCCAATGATACATTTATTGACTATTTTTGAGGCCCAGGCTCTTCGTCACATCAAACTAGAGAACTACCGGTATTACTCTCACATCAATCTGGCTAGCCATCGTCAAAGAAAAGGGGAAAACAGCGCTCTCTCTGTTTTCGGCTACATCTGTTCTTGAGAGATTACACACACATAAACAGACACCCGTGAGTCATCATACTTGATAGGATAAGGTCATGGAAAAAGAATAGAACCTGCACACTCATATGCTCCAATGATACATTTATTGACGTTTCAGTGTATGATGACTCTATTGTGCAGGTCTGCCCACTAATAACGTGATCTGTGGTGTAACATTATGTGGGTGTGATGCACCGTTCTCGAGCCTAGGCTTGAAACATTGCCAATAAATGTATGATTGGATTTCATGATCTTATCCTATAACCCAGCACCCCGGCAAGTGATGTGCATATGCTATCAGATTTCTCTAAGCAATTGTTTTGTTGTACTATCAGACTTAGATGAACACTGATGAGGTTAATGTGTGGTTGTGTGTGTTTGTGTACGGCTGTTCGTGCACCTGTGCGTGCACAGTGTTCGTGAGCGTCTGTGCCCCTTCCTTCCGTTGACTGTACTGGAGTTTGAGATGACAGCATTAAGATGCAGCTTTCCCTCAGGCAACATTATGGATTTTGCCATAGATCACGCAACAAAGGCAACAGGCCCAGACAAGCTGTCTGATTGGATGCAGGCATCCTTTGAGCACCTGAGCCCAGAAAATAAAAATCAATGCACCAACCCTCAACCCTTTCTCCATTCATCTCATCTAGTGTCATTCTCTCTCTCTCTCTCTCTCTCTCTCTCTCTCTCTCTCTCTCTCTCTCTCTCTTTCTCTCTCTCTCTCTCTCTCTCTCTCTCTCTCTCTCTCTCTCTGAGTCCCTCCATTGCCTGACCTACTCGCCTCTCCCCACCTCCTCTTCTTGCATCTATTTGTCATGCCACTGTTTTCCTTTTCTGTCACTTAGACGAAAGAAGAAGTTGTCGGGCAGTGGAAGGGACACATTGAGGAACTCCTGAACCCATTGAGGTCAGACCCACCCTCCCAGACAGGGGCAGAGCCTGAGGATGATGGGGGACCGGCGTCAAACTCCCGGGAGGAAGTCACTGAGGTAGTTAAACAACTCCACAGTGGCAAAGCCCCGGGGGTTGATGAGATCCATCCAGAAATGCTGAAGGCTCTGAGGACTCTGTTTTGATTGTCTTGATAGTACCAGCTCTTATGCCTTAACTTTAAGGCCTGTCCTCACTGTCTCTGACCACCGTACTTTTCGTCGGAAAGGTCCGGTTCAACTGCAAAAGGACGTCACTCGCATCTTCTGAAAAGCATTACCCCGAATTAGAGTTCGGAAAGCTGCACGTCGGAAATTCAGAACTCTCAGACGAAAAGTTTGGAGGTCGGAGACAGTATAGACAGGCCTTTAAGTTTCGGCATAAGAGCTGGTACTTAAGACAATAAAAATAGAGCCCTGAGTGTTGAGGGGCTGTCTTGGTTGAGTTGTCTTTTCAACATTGCATGGAAGTCTGGGACAGTACCGAAGGAGTGGCAGACTGGGGTGGTGGTGCCAGAAAGGGCACCTGGGGACGTGTGCCAATTATAGAAGCATCACATTGCTCTGTCTTCCTGGGAAAGTTTACACCAAGGTACTGGAAAGGAGGGCCCGGCTGATAGTCAAATCTCAGATTCAAGAGGAGCAAAATGGATTCCGTCCTGGAAAGGGCCTGGGAGTATGCCTATCCTGGCATTGCCTGTAAGGGGGAGGGGGATAATTTACTATTCTGTCCCTATTGGTACATAACTCCTCCCATCTTCGGGACAGCGACTCGCTCTGTGGTGCCTCTCATTGGTCAAGCCCGCCAGAGACGGCGCACCTCCGACGTGGTATCTGTTTTTGTCTAACTAACTACTGCTGTAGTCTGTTCTCACCAAACGGGCCGATAAACAAAAAGTGCAGTGAGTGGGACTCAATCCCAAGGCCAATGTTTAGCTGCCATCGGGAATCAGAGGTGCTTGAGTAGTTATTTAAAGCGGTCTGCTCACGCCTCCCGGCCCCCACCCCCCACTCCCTCCCCGCTTCTGCTCAGCAGAAGTACGGATGCATCTAGTACGGATGCCTCCCGAGCGTCTCCCTAGGAAGGTCCTCGCTGCATGTCCCACTGGGAGGAGACCCCGGGGCAGAGCCAGGACCAGATGGGGGCATTACGTCTAGTGGTGCATTGGTGTTTTCTTTTCGGGGGGGGGGGGGGGGGGGGGGGGGGCGTCCAAACCTACAGTAGGTATTAAAGTATCCATATGAATAGGGTAGCCTACTTGGGCTTGTGAAACTATGGGGGATGCGCAAGCCTAGCCCACCACTCACTGGTAAACCTGGTAAACTTGTTATGCAAATAGCCATTTGATAGCTATATGGCGCGTCGCCACTAACTCTATGGTTCTAGCATGCACTGTTCCGTGCCGTTCCTGCGTGTGCATATGGGAAATATATTGGCTGGACGCCCTGTGTGGGCACGTCCGGCCATCGAAAGCACTACTGATTATGTCTCCACACAGGCCTGGGAAGGCCTCGGGATCCCCCAGGAGGAAGTTGTTAACGATGCTCTGGAACTGGAAGACTGTAAATTTCTGTTGGAACTGTTAACCCCGCGACCCGATTCTGGATAAGCGGTTGAAGATGGATGGATGGATTTCTCCCTTTGTCTCTGTCTCCCTCTCTGCCCTTTCGCCTCTTGTTTCACTTTCATACACAAGTTCTCTTGTGTCTCACAGCTTCTCATATATCTCTCTTGTCTTGTGTCTCTCTCGTCCAGTTCCGGCCATCACCTCACTCTCTTTCTGCTCCTACTGCGTATATTCTCGCTCTTTTCTCTCTCTTTCTTGGCCTTTCCCACATGCCCGTGTACTGTACAGCCACCTCCCTGCCCGCAGTCTGCCACATGGGGGGGAGGGTACATCGGATAGATGACATTGCGGTGTACTTTTAGGAGCACAGATTGGTGCACGATGACCTGCTTTCTATAGCACTATGGTCGCATGCGTCATATCCACTCTGGAAGATCCCTCTCTAGTCTGTCTGTCACCCTCCCTACCACTGTACTTCCACGGTCTCCCTCCCAGCACTCTCGTACTTGTCTAAAAAAAAAAAGGATAAAAACCAACCCTTCTCAAACTCCAGCCTGTCTTATATGTCCATGTGTGTGTAAACTGTATGAGTTATTTGTGAAGTTCCATTTTGTGTGCGTGTGTGTGTGTGTGTGTGTATGTGTTTTGCCAATTTCCTCTTCATAGACCTCTTTGTATTTTAAATGACTGTAATGCACAGCGATAGTTTTGACATCCTAGTCTAATGTGTGTTTGTGTGTGTGTGTGTGTGTGTGTGTTTGTTTTTATTGTGTGTGTGTGTGTGTGTGTGTGTGTGTGTGTGTGTGTGTGTGTGTGTGTGTGTGTGTGTGTGTGTGTGTGTGTGTGTGTGTGCGCGTGCGTGCGTGTGCGTGCTTGCGTGCGTGGGTGTGTGTGTGTTTCTATCGCCAGGTGGTCCGTGACGCCTACACCAGGTTTACGGAGGAGTCTCAGTTGCAGACGACGTGGGAGAACGCTACTGAGAGTACAGAAGTCCCTCCCTCAGAGGTCACCATCAGGGTCAGTAGAAGTCCTAATATAAATGAAAATAATTGAAGCATCCTAACCCGCTGGCCTACCGGTCCAGGCGCATTCCACATGGGCCTGGCGGCGCGTCGCTGGTACGGGTCCCGATCCTGGCTGCCTTTGCTGCATGTCACTCCCCGTCTCTCTCCCCATTTCCTGTCGGTCTACTGTCCTATCAATAAAGGCATAAATAAATAAAGCCCCCAAAAAACATATATTTAAAAATATATATATATATATTTTTTTGGGGGGTGATTTTATGCTTTTATTGATAGGACAGTAGACTGACAGGAAATGGGGGTAGAGATGGGGAGTGACATGCGGCAAAGGTCGTCCGGATCGGGAATCGAACCGGCGACACCGCCAGGCATCCATGCCTATGTGGCAATGTCTAAGTGTTATGCGCCTGGACCAGTAGGCCAGCGGGCACCACATAGAAATGGAAATTCTAACATAAATATTTAAAAATATATTTTCGTGAATGGAAATGACAAACTTTCTGGAGGTGTAGTTCCAGACTCTGTATAGCATTCGGAGATTGTGGAATAGTTTCAACCCTACCAAGCCCTTCCGGCTCTAAACCCAATTTTAGGCTGGAATCTGCCACTTAATTTAATGATTTTTTAATGATTTTTCCCCACTCCTGGCAAAAGCCCAGCCCTGGTGTTAGGTAGGACACAGTGCCGAGGGAAGCACCCCCTAAAGGGGGGTTGGGGGAAAAATATTGCCGATCGGCAAGTAGAGGCTCTGACATCAGTGGCGTGAAGTAGGAGCTATTGGCTACTTCTATTTCCAGTACAATTTCAAAATAAACATGTGTTGAATGATCGATTGTATAGACAAAAAAAAAAGAAAGGCTCTTGTTTTGAAATGTGCTTCTGGGCACTGTTTAGACAGGAAATGGCTTTCAAAGGACTTCCCTTTTAACTTGTCTAAGCTCTGTCTCTCCGTGCGTAACATATGCGTCATGGACTCGGGTGAATTATAACAATACGGGCATAAAAGGAATATACAGAACACCAAGACAACACAACCTAGGCTATGAAGGCATTAAACATCGCCCTCTGCTAGCCCTGGCGTCCTCACTGGTGAGTCGTGGCTAAAGACTTGTAATGATGAATGCTATGTTATGCTGCTGTGCTGCCTGGCTAGGCTAATGTTTGGGCTAGCTAGTGGCTAATGGCTATGGTGTACCAGAAGTTGACCAGCTGTTTCCTAACACTGGGGTCTGGACCGATGCGGCGGACAATATAGCATCTAATAATATCCTGCTGGCTGCAATCAGATCAGTGGCATATGGCCACTGTGTGCGCATTTTTTATATGTCTCCGCACTGTCCACAGCCCGTTTGGAGAGGCAAAGGGAAAGTTTAGTGTGCAGTTCCCAATTGTGTTACATTTAGCTAAAAAATAAACCGCGGAAACCCGAATAAAACATGCAAAAAAGGTTATAAAACACAATTAAAATCCGCAAATAACCGCAATTTTTCCCCACTCCTGGCAAAAGCCCAGCCCTGGTGTTAGGTAGGACACAGTGCCGAGGGAAGTAGGGGTGCTGGGGGTGCGGCCGCACCCCCTCCCCCACGTCCCACCGCACCCCCCACTGCACCCCCTAAAGGGGGGTTGGGGGAAAAATATTGCCGATCGGCAAGTAGAGGCTCTGACATCAGTGGCGTGAAGTAGGAGCTATTGGCTACTTCTATTTCCAGTACAATTTCAAAATAAACATGTGTTGAATGATCGATTGTATAGACAAAAAAAAAAGAAAGGCTCTTGTTGAAATGTGCTTCTGGGCACTGTTTAGACAGGAAATGGCTTTCAAAGGACTTCCCTTTTAACTTGTCTAAGCTCTGTCTCTCCGTGCGTAACATATGCGTCATGGACTCGGGTGAATTATAACAATACGGGCATAAAAGGAATATACAGAACACCAAGACAACACAACCTAGGCTATGAAGGCATTAAACATCGCCCTCTGCTAGCCCTGGCGTCCTCACTGGTGAGTCGTGGCTAAAGACTTGTAATGATGAATGCTATGTTATGCTGCTGTGCTGCCTGGCTAGCACAGCAGGGGATCGACAGCCCCTCCTGCCTCAAATTAGTTCCCACGGCTATGCTAGGACACTGTCTGGTTGACAATTATTTGAACCAGAAGCCATAGACAGAGGTAGATCTGTCATCTTGGCTGCAGTTCAGATATTGTTGTAATTAACTCTATCCGTCAGGTGAGGGAGACAGCAGACATAAAACATACAAATTATAGGTTTAAATCCTCAAAAGTGTTATTTTAGATTTTAGCGCTGACAATTCATTTTAAAAATGATTCAAACTAGTGAAAACAGCCGATCTACAAGCACACAACGCCTCCCACCGCGAGGCGTTGTGTGCTTGTAGATCTGTTGTTTTCACTACTTTTGGGCGACAGCCTTGTATGATGAAGCAGGGCTTTACTTTGCGAAAGAATGTACACATTTGAAACTTGGAGATACGAGGTTTCCACACGACAACGACGATATGATGGTAGATACATTCTACCTTCTATGGATTATGTGGTCGACACGCACTGACATTTTGCACCATAATCCCATGTACAATGGGACTTTTGTCTTTTTTTGTGTTTCTCTTGCACTTTAACTAACATCCATCATGCACAGTATACATCTGCTGCTTCGTCTGCATATATTTATATCTTATCGTATGTAGATAATTTGTTTAGTTTTTTGTTTAGTTTTTCTTGTTTGATCTCCTTTCCCCCTTGCCCCCCTTCTTCTTCCCTTTCTTTTTATTCTTTCTATGGAAATGATACGATGGGAACTATGCGCAAAAAGGAATTTCATTTCTATTTCTATAAAGATGATTCTGGATTCTGATATGTTGCAAAATTGAATATTAGCACTCGTGTTGATTGAAATCTGCGCTTGCATAAGATATTCATACACATGTAAATTGACGTTTGAATTCACAAAGAATAAACAATTCAAATTGCAGTGAGTTTGAGTGCTCAAATCAAATCTACAAGCTCTCGATTTTGCAACATGACATTGGTAGTAGTTAGGCATTAGCCTCAATGGGAAGGGAGAGCATATTTCACTCCCATTTTTAGAGACTGGTACTATGTGAATGCTCTTATTTTATGGGTTGCACTCATTTCTGACGAAGGAACATCACGTTTGATAACATGACGGACATTATTTTATTTCTAATGTTAGATATCACTCCTGAAGCAAGTATTGGGCGCGGCTGGGCCCCATAATGATCTGGGGTTGAACGTGACATATAATGAGCAAAAACAGGAAGACATACAGTTCTTACTTGTCTTCTGACAGTGGAAAAGGTGTACCGTAGATCTCTTGTGTTTGGTTGGTTTTCCCACACTTTAAAATAAAAGGTTTTACCATAGTAAGGGGATTTTATAAGATATTTGACCAATCAAGTAAATCGTTACCAAGAAATGTCTTCACCAATGTGTTTCTAAAGATGTGTAATAATATGTACTAAAAGGTTGAAATTCAACTCCTGGGGGAAACCTCATAAAAAAAACTGATTTGCATTTGTGTCCCATTAATTTACTATACAGGAAAAAAATACAAAAAATAAATATGCTTGAAGTAGCATGTGAAGGGTCAAACTAGGGTTTTTTATCATGCTAAATCCATTGCAAGCATTTGTTTTGCATTTTGTTTCCCCCGGGAGTTGAATTTCAACATTTTAGTACATATTATTACACACCTTTAGAAACACATTGGTGAAGAAATGTCTTGGTAACGATTTACTTCGCAGATTTTCTTATGTTCCCCTTACTACCACAATAATGTTGGGAAAGGGGTAGAAGGAGAGTTATTCCCTCTCACGCAGGCACAGAACACTAGAACAGTGGTTCTCAACATGTGGGTTGGGACCCCCAGGGGGGTCCCCAAATCAATTTGGGGGTCCCCAGATGATTAACTTAATGTGCAACATAGTTTTCTCACTCAACAGTATACAAACCAACATAAAGTTTAAGTGTATAGAGGGTATCTGCACATTTCTAAAGTGACAATTTAAGGACTTTTTAATACATCTAAAATGACGAATTAAACATTGGCCAAATTGTCAAATATTAGAGGCAGAAATTGTGAAAATAGCAGATCTACATGCTCACAACGCCTCGCAATGCGAGGCGTGTTGTGAGCATTGGCCAAATTGTCAAATATTAGAGGCAGAAATTGTGAAAATAGCAGATCTACATGCTCACAACGCCTCGCAATGCGAGGCGTGTTGTGAGCAAGTAGATCTGCTATTTTCACAATAGAACCGTGTCATACAAAATGTAATGCCTCAACTCTCAGTGCTCGTCAGGGTGCGGTGAGGGTGGGGGGGACCCCAGTTAAAATATGATGATTTTGGGGGTCGCTGCCTGAAAAGGTTGAGAACCACTGCTAGAACAGCGCCATCAGCTGACCGTCAGGTGTAGTCAGTGCAGTGTGTCTGAGGCACATTTTACTTGTGATACATCACCCAACGTCACCCGATCTGTCGTCCTGAAGTAGGTGCAGTTAGACAGGACGATACATCTCTTGGTCTGTTCAGGTCTTTATACAACGGAATGAGATTATGGAGAAGAAGGAAAGAAATCAATGACTGAGAATGATGTATTTCCTCAGAGAAAGCAGATTCATGCAGCAGCTGTGCTCCTATCGCATCGATAAAAAGCCTCTTAAAAGGGCATTGGTTTCCATTTATGCAGATTAATTGTGTTTCCATTTTTATGCATTGCAAGTGTTTCCTCGTAACGCAGTAAATGAAACGGTAACCAGAATCCAAGGTAAACCGATAAATGCAATGCATGAATTATTTATGTTTCTTTTCGCTGACCCAGATTTTTAAAGCCCCCTCTCCTGTTCTGTCCTCCTCATCTCTAACCCCCCCCCCCCCCTCCCTCCTTCTCTTCTCTATTTTCCTCTTTTTCTATCCTCGTCTCCAATCCTGTTTTTCTTCCTCTCTCCTCCCCTCTTATTTTTCCACTACATCCTCCTCTCCTCTCCTCTCCTCAGGGTCTGGAGGTCTCCAAACCGGCACACTACCACGACCTGCCCTCCTACACAGACTTCCTGCAGATGAGCGACTCCGGCGTGGAGTTCACCTCCTTCGCCCTCCCGCTGGACAGCGACTCAGACGCGACCCACAAGCCCCTCCTCGACGCCGCCTCGCCAACTGGCGCCGGTGGCCTCGCCGCCAGCCCGGATGCCACGGTGGTCGTGGACGGCGACCTGAGCGTCGCCCGGACCCCGGAGTCGGCGGTGATGAGCGCGAGCGTGAGCCCGGCCTCCAACCCCCGCAACGTCACAGCCGCTGCCACGCCTGACGTTAGCCCTGGGGGCGCCGTGTCGCCGGGAGGGGTCTCTAAGGGCTTGGCCGGACCACCAGCCTCTGCCCAGATGCCTGATGGAGGAGCCGGCGGCAGCCCCAGGGGCCCCGCGTCGCCGGGAAGGCTTTCTAAGTGCTCTGTGGGATCAGACTCTGCTCAGATGTTAGAGGGAGGGGCGGGAGGTGGGGAAGGAATGGAAATGATGGAGAGAATGTCGAGCTCTCCCCCCACTTAACCAGTTCAGAGACCCATACTGCACATATGTACGCCACCACAACCTCTAGCATACACAGTCAAATCCGTTAGTGTTCACTGTTCATTTGATTCTGAAAGTGTAAAATTTGACCCGTTTTACACTTTCAGTGTTAGATTAACCAAGTGTTCCACCAACACCATCAAAGGTGTCTACAACACAGGCACCACTCGCTCTCGGATCATCTGCTTTCTCTTTGTTTTTTTAAGAGCAGAACCCAAACAAAACTAATTTCATAGTTTGGACCCAGATGTCATTGTAGCCTGAAAAGCTATGTATTTATTTTTAAGGCAGGTGCGCACGAATGCTCAATTCAATATTCAATGCGCTGGAAATGCACTGACAAATAACAAGGCACGAAAAGTGTGACTCAGATAAAAGGAAGAACATAGTGATTGTGAGCACATGGGCAAATGCATGCATTTAAATAAGACATTACAGTAGGTACTGCTGTTGAGGTTTCCTTTTCCTTTTCTCCAGGAAAGAAAGATCGGAATAAACTTGACTGTGACTGTATATTGCATGAGAGCTTTGCCAGGCCAAAGAACCATTGACTCAAAAGGACAGTTTGTCTGCCTCAAAGATCTCAGCCGAGTAAAAATACCCTTCAGCAATTGGACAAAAAACAGAGGAGAAAAAACAAAACAGGATGTCTAGTTTTTGTAAAACTTTGACAGATAAAAAAAAAGAAAAAAGAAAAAACGTATTTATTAGCTTCCTTATTGTCAAATGAATTGGTCATGTATGCATTATTGAGAGGAACTACCCCGTCTGAGCACAGTCTCTGTATATCATTATCTTCCAACAGCCTTTTGCCTGGGCTCACAGCACCAAACAAACACTGAAATTAGGATGATGTTCTCCTATTCCATTATGGACTGTGTCATTAAGAGTACAAGCATGTCCTTGACCTCTATGCCCCTCAGACGGAAGTGACCCTCTCAGCACCCTCCAACATTCGGTAAAAAGGTAGAAAATGTATCTGGGGACACCAACTAATTTTTTATGTAGAAACAGGAACTGTGTTTGTCTCCTTCCTACGAACAACAACATCACATTTTAGGGCAGTGGTGCTGGCAGATTGTGCTGCTGTGACCGTCGCAGGATTTATACCTAGTTGCGTGTGAAATAGCTGATCTACAAGCTCAAGCTACGAGCTTCTAGATCGTCTAGTTTTGGTGTGCGACACCACTAACACTACTAAGTATAATTCAGGCTTATGGGGGGGAAATCTTCACCCCAGAGTATACTGTACAGTATTATGTCCTCTTTCTGGAAATGTTGCTAGCCAAAACGAGGCTAAGAGATTGAATATCACTGCACTATGCAAGAAGTGCTGGCGGTTGTATTTTTCTCCTTCACTTTTTGATGGCGTCAATATCGAAAGCCACCCTTGTCGCCTCACTGCGCTGTATAAAACCATTCTCGTCTTCTTTTTTTACCCCCCACCATCGACACTGCTGCTCTGGTACAAAACCCTGTTGAAGCTGGACGACGCAAATCATTTGTGTAGCCGTTCCGGGAACTTCTCGGAATTGGGATTTTGTCTTGAAGACAAAAATAAGAGAGAAGCTGTGATGGGGATTTTTTTATCTGCCTTTTTGTTCGTTGCAGTGAAAGAGACAGACTTCAATCCTCACTCAGTCCATGCCACGCAAAGACAATGCAGAACGACAGCTGATCAAGACTACAAAGATGGACAGTTGAAGTGGAGAAAAGCATTCTGGAGGAATGGAACTGATGATGACTGACATGATTAAAAGCCTCCTCCTGTTCTCTTCTGAACCTACCTGACTGCGGAGCAGAGCACCAACTGTCCGTTAGCACTCGTGTTTCTGCCAAAAAGCACTGACACTGACGACCCCTCTGAATCGATCAATAACAGCAAACAGGCCCGAAGGCCTGACACTGACAGCATGAGACTGAAGATTGGTGTTTAGAAAATGGAGGGAGACAGAGAGAGCGAGAGAGGAGAGCGCATACAAAGACACCAAGGTAATCTGGAATCATTCAGTGCACTCCGTCCGGACTTGACTCTATTCAGCCCTTGAAAATGGATAATCAACAAGCGGGGAGCTTTTCTTTTTTTTCTTCGGTAACTTGAAAATGTTATTCATATTGATGTATGGACTTAAGTTGAAACAAATATTGGTACTAGTACCATAATAAACAATACCACTATTAACAGTACTAGTATAAACACCACCATTCACAATACTAGTATTATTACCGCCTTTAACAGTACAGTTAATACAGTAATACCGCCATTAACAATACAAATGTTTAAAACCACCATTAACAGTACAAATCACACCCAGTGTGAAGTAAGCAGTGCTATTTATGAGTTCATTTCACTAAGCGTCCCGCGAAGCTTGGCCAATGTGAACCTGGGCTTACATACGGACAAAGCCAGGTTTTGGAGCTTAGCTCAAAAACACCACTATTAGGGGCAACCCCCTGGCTCACCTAGTAAGAGTGCTTACCACATAAATAAGGAATACAGTCCTTCTCACAGCTGGCCTGGGTTTGAATCCGACCCAAGGCTTGTTGCTGCATGTCATCCCCCTCTTTCTCCTGCTTTCCCTGTCTCTCCGTTCATGGTCTCTATCCAAATAATGCTGAAATGCCGCAAATAATAATAATAAAAAGAAAAACTCCATTCAAAATGTATTGTTAATACCACCATTAACAATACTAGTTCAGTGAAAACGTCCAGTCATCCATTCATGTAATGGAAGGCCATTCTTTATTTGGGTCTGGGCTCCTCTCACATTTCGTTCTTAATAACTTGCAGTGTAGTCTGCGTACATTGCACATGTTTACTATGAGGAGGTCACGGGTCAATACATTGACAATGAAAGAGTCAGACATTATGGCACGTGGCACAAATGAGCTTACCAAGACAACAGCCCAACAGTTTAGTTAGAGTTTTCCATTTTCTCCCCCCGATTTAGTTGTTGCTAATTCCTGCCAGTGTCTAATATAGTCTCGGTCCCTGCTAACCACTACTGTTTGGTCTGAGGAGGGTGTGTGACAGCCACACTTCTCCAAATGACACACGTGGAAACTTATGTCAATCACCATGATGTGTGTTTTTATGGTCCCATGTATTTTAAAATTGATGATAAAGTAGCGTATGGTGTACGAGGGGCATGGCTAGCTTGATTGACAAGCTCCCAACCAATAGCATTTATTGACCCCTCCCAACCAATAGAATTCTGGTTCCATTTACATTTCAGGACAAGATGTACGGTAGAAAGATGGCGGAATGCGCACGCTTTCCAAATAGGCTTCATTTACCATCTGTAGAGTACAGTATATGGGCGTAACGCTGTCCATTCATTTTGACTGTTTATGGTTTCACCAGGAGCATAACATGTGCTCCGTCCCCTGGTGAACATTGTGCCTATACACACACAAATGTGTAGGAGTTGCTTGTGCAGCAACAGAGAACAGCAGAACACCCATTGTGTTAATTGGAGTGCCCGTCCTAGCCGGAGGAGGAACCGCGGAGGAAGTGAACCACAGTTTCCACGGTGGCGGACAGGTGCTTTTACCCCTGTGTGCCACCCGGACGCTCCAGTCTACACCACATGTTATAGTTTGGTATAGTTTGAAACCAGCTCACAGTGGCCTTGTGGTTAGAGTTTCCGCCCTGAGATTAGGATTGGGAGGGTACCAAAGACTCAGTGCCTCCCTGCTTGGCACTCAGCATCAAGTGTTGGATTGGGCAAGTCCCTGCGACATACTAGCCTAGCGTCATGTCCAGGGGGTGTACTGTACTTGTACTGTACATCAAGCTGCCTCATGCTGCAGAAACAGGAGATAGGCTCCTGCCCTGTGGGCCTCATGGTTTGGAAAGGCTTACTTAGAATAGTTTGAAACACATAGGAGCAATTTCCCCTCTACTGCTCTCTATAAACAGATTTGTATTCATCACGTGAGGTTGCAGTTTAATTGCTAGTGTCACAAAAGGTTAGCAGCTCTCCCCAGGATGGCTCAGCCGGCCACTGCGGCCAGTTGTTTCCACTTATTAAGTGAAGGCACTCAAGCCTCCTTGTGTAGGCTGGTTGTGTTTGAGAATTGGAGCCTCCAATTTGGAGGTGATTCAAACGTATTCCACAAAGCAAGATGGCCTTGCTTAATATGTCTGGATTGAAGGGATGTAAGTCACTGGGCTGCTGATCACCCCTGCCTTGTCATGCAGGGGTAGTCAGGCTGAATAAATGCGCGTTTTTCTTTACCTTTCTTTGATCCTATAATGTGCTTTTATACAAAACACTTTACAGTGAGTCATACATGCATACTGTATATTTATCATGTTTATTTTTTCTGAAAAATCAAACCTAAAACCAAGAAGTGTGCCAAGCAGTACCCATTGAGCTATTGTGCTACAGGGAACAGAAACTCTATCCCTGGCCATGTTCTGCTCATCTACAAATGGGCGGAGTGGAACACCACACCCTGGCAGCCTGGATTATACTTAGTCGTACGACTGTGAGACTCGTCAAACATAACCGATGGTGGTGGTCGTACTTCAAATTATGAATTGGGAGCAGCCTGACCCTACAGCGGGCAACAGCCAGCGATTCTGGGCGATGTCGTCCAAAAGATAAAAAATGTTTATGTTTTTGAGAGACGTTTTCCACTATCGCCTCATCGCCTGCTAACGCCAGTAGTTGCCGGGTCCCATTGACAAATAACGCACTTCCGGGAAAATACCGTACGTCCGACCGCCGCCCGCTGTTGCCTGCTGTTAAAACGCACAGACAAACTACCTGCTACACTGTCTATACAGAAACCACCATAGGATCCCATTTTAGAGACTACCATTGTGTCGTTGCCGTTACCAATACGGCTACCTCATATTGAAACCAACCACATTGATGTCAGGCAGGCAAAAAGATCTCTGTCAAAAGAAAGCACAACACTTCACGGTGTGATCAGGAATGGTTCACATTGTAATTGATCAATATAATCTGTAAAAAAAAAAAATAGCAGCTATTGTAAATATTATTCATTCTGTCTGCAAAAACACAACAACTGACTTATTGTTTAGTTATTTCCCTTCCCTTATTATTCAGGAAGAAATGTGCTTTGTTTTGATAAGTCATGATATAGGCTAATATAACATAAAGCAGTCAATCGTCATACTGGGAGTATGGATTTCGCACTGACTAGGAAGGCAGGGTCCAAATAAAACAGCATAAATTTATTTTATTCTACTTGTTTCTCTGTCCTTGAACCAATCATAACACTTTGCTACCAACTCTTCAGGTCCTCACCAACTGGTCGAGGCGCACTAAATGCAACATTGCATTGCATTGCAGGCAACTAATGTTGTAACTGCATCTTAACTGCAGTGCTTCCTTTGGCAACTGAATTTCCCTCACGGGATCAATAAAGGTCTTTATCTTATCGTATCTAACATGAGAAAGTGAGACATACATAATAACATGATGTGTAAATCCCATATGTGTATCTTTAGATTACTCACATATTGGCTTTAAGTATGGTATCTTGATTTTGTAATGGCTTATTTTATAGAGCTGTTGTTAATGCGGGCACACTTTTGAAAGGCAATTGACCATATTCACGTTCATTTTCAGAAAAAATTATGTAAGAGCAAAATGGCTACCAACTGAAAAGCCCTCCAGTGACATACAATACTGTAAATATTTCAGGTCACTCACCCCCATCCCCCACCCCCCTCCCCCCAAAAGAAAAGGCCACAGGCAGGGGTTTATAAATACAAAGCAATATTAATTATATGGCTCTGAGTCATCACTGAAATTAACAGGGTTGTATAGGAATCAGACTGAGCACATTACCTTCACTCCCCACTCCCCCACTCCCCCACACACACGCGCACGCGCGCACACACGCACGCACGCACGCACGCACGCACACACACACACACACACACACACACACACACACACACGCACACAAAAGCTTCCTCACTGAGTGACTCTTGTATATAGACAGATAGATAGATATATATATATATGCTGTACTATGTGAACTGCATGTGTGTAGCATAGAGAAATGCTAGTTTCATACGGCAAGGCTTATGCAAGATTTTATACTAACGAGGTGTCGATCCTTTAACTCCATGTTCACGTTAGATAGATAGGTATTTCAATGCTTTGAAGAGGAGATGCCTGACTGCAATGACACTGTCCAGTCAAACTCATGATGTAGGTTAGAATAAACGCTAGACGTAAAATCCAATATCTGCTGTTGAGAAACCTCAGGGCTGCACTTTCATGAGGCAACAAATTCACATTTACATACCTACAGCCGATGCAAGTGAAAAACTGGAATATTGATGAAAGAATGTTGAAAGGTTACATCAATTATTATCCTCATCTATTCTCAAGGTTTATTCATTCATTTAATTTAGACACGTAAAACAAATACTAAGCGAGCACTTGTGTACACAGCTAGCCATGGGGAGTCCTTGGCATGGGCAGGTTTGCAAACCACCTGATTATCTTATTAAGACAGTTTTGACAGCTACGTTTGCAGTAATACGTATTAGACTTGACTTTATATTCTTCTGCGTGATTGTCTGAAACTTTCTGACACTCATTGCATCTCATGTGTGGCAAACCCCACCCACCTGACACCAAAGGCAATGAAAATAATAAACTGTGTGTGCATGAACTACCGGACCCTAGCTTAGATATCACATATGAGTGGGGCTTTAAAGATTAATAACAAACCTGCTAACCTTCACACAGCCAGTGTTGGCAATGTGAAACGATTTAGCATTTTATCATTCATCTCCTGTAGGACTCGTGTTTTCGGTGAATGATGAATACACATCCCAGGGACTTCATTTATATACGTGAAAATAGCCTTGGTCTTTTCACACATTCTCGCGACATTTAAAAAAATATAACAGGATTGGCAAAAAAATATTTGCTTTGGATTTGACATTGAAATTGTGCGGAATTTGTGAAAAATCAATGGCTGTGTCAACACAATAACATTAATAATAAAAATAATCACAATTACCTTAAATGTAATAGTATATAGGTAACTATAAATAGGTAATGTGTGCTGCAGGATCCTTATTATGAATGAGGCCCCAGAACTGATGAGTTGTCAGGTTTTCATGATTGCATCCTTAACATAAGCTGAAACTGAGGTTACACATTGTGCCCTGTTCTTTTCAATGCACTCTGTGTAGACACAGCATGCTGTTTATAGTTGGGGACAATTCAAGCTTGTACTACTTTTAAATACAACATAGAGTTTATTAGGATCCCAATTAGCTGGTGCATAAGAACAGCTAATCTTCCTGGGGTCCTCAAAAAAAAACATTAAAACATGACATACTACAAGTTGTAGCAGCACATTGACATATATACTGGTATTATAATGCATTCTACTAAAAGGTGACACGAATGTATTCTCCAAAACTAGATAATGCAAACGCAAAATGAAAAAAATGACACAGCCATTTCATCATCAGATCTGTTTGCAGCATCACTCATTCATCATTCATCTGCACCACAAAGGCTCTTGCTAATGTAACTTTGTATTTCTCTTTACAATGATACTCTGGCCTGTAATCTGCTGTCAATGTGTATACATATTATACCTAAGATGTTCTGTACTTGCAGCATGCCGACCTGTAGATTGCTTGTGGGACAGCAGGCATAATGATACCTAATAAAATAAAAATATAATAGTACTATGATCAATTGCACTGTTTTTTAGAGGTTAGACACTTAAGCATCACTCATGTCCTTGGGCTTTCATGTTCACAGGGGCCTGTTTCCCCCCAAGATGTAGATCCAGCTTTGTTGGTATATAAGCTGAGGTCAAGATCACATGTGGTGTACAGTAATTGGCTTAAAGATCAAAGATACAAATCCATAAAATTGTTTCTTGAAATGTCTTTGTTAGACATTACATCAAAGTGTAGTGTGGGTGTGGCTACTGCTGATATCCCAGCTGTGGCTTGGAAGCTGTCCCTTTTAGGTACCGTTGGAACTTTGCTAGGGAAACGAGGGCCATGAGTGACTAATAAGGCTACTGTAGATCCTATTCCTAACCCAGTGATTGTTGAGTACATGGTGCGGTCAGGGACAGGGTTTTTGTCATTGTCATGATTACTATGGCTACTTGGATCTTTAGAGAACTCTTAACAACTCCTGTTTTTTTTTTTTTTTTTTTTTTCCATTGCATTTTAGTCTTGTGTTTGCAAATGAATGTTTCATGTTCTGGAAAATATCTAGTTAAAGTTTAATTTTGATGACAGATATAACTTGAGGATGATGAGAATGATAGCAACAATGATAGGTGTGTTGTCGTTGTTGTTGATGATGATGATGATGATGATGATGATAATGATGATGATGATGATGATGATGAGGAGGAGGAGGAGGATTATGATGGTGATGATAATATTGATTTATTTCCTGCTGTCACTGTTGACAATCTATTTTTCTTTCCTTTCAGTAGTTAAGAGTAACACATTTTGTCTTGTGAGTAGCAAGGGAGTGGTTGGAAACTTCTGTTCCTCAAGACTACCAATTTATTCTGGGATTGAACACCCATCATCCATGTCAAGCTGGAAAAAAATAATAATGATGTAATCAACTAAACATGAATCAATTTAACACATATTTATAAACGACTATTATAAATTATATACTGTATGTGTGTGCTAATACGGAACAGTGGCACTGTCTAAAAATGTACAACACCAGAAGTATTGATTAATATGTTTTGGTCAACAATGTACAAGTAAAAAGCAGTTTATCAGTTAATTACATATTTAATTTTCATTTTATAGACATCTGTTTGTCTAATTTATGGTAGAACTGATTGATATTAATCATCAATATAACTTCATAACACTAATGTGTCAAATGTGTACCAGTATGATCTGTTAAAAAGCTAAGTAAATAAATAGTCATGTTCTTTTCAGAATATGTTGACCCATGAAGTGAGCGTGTAATGCAGTGGGATGTTTCATAACTTGTATCTGGATGCATTTCTGTAGCTATAGGGTTTCATTTTGAAAGAGTTTGCATGCAATGTGTGGGACTGAAGTGTGTGGATTATGGATTCATTAATTTGCTCACGTTCCAAAGCTGTGTAATCATTGACTTTTATAATACCTCCCTGTACCACCACTATGAACAAACAACATCCCTTGTATGCTAGAACGGTTCAATGAAGACTGCTATTTATATACTCTCTAATAAGTCTTTTTTGGCATCATGCACAGACTACTTTTGTAAACCTTCTTTTTCTGTAATGAATGAATAATGCCAATTAAAAAATAATTTTGAACAGGCCAAGAGTCAAAGGTTGCTCCTTTGTGTTGTTGCTTTTGTTGTGTGTGTCAGGGGTGTCACACCAAATTCTGGGCCCTGGGTTCTTTAACTACCTGAGCTCACAGGGCGGCACCGAGTGCCACGCTGCGAGCTTGTATATCTGCTATTTTTGAAAAATCGTGAAAATGTGTGAGTCTTTGAATATTACACATCCTACTAAGGTTTTTTGAAAAACCTATGTTTCTATGTCAGTGATGCTCAAACCTTTTCATGTGAAGGACCCCCAAAATGATATGTATTTGGCAACAAAAAAACTAAATATATAGTTCCAGGGACCCCCCATGAAGCAAGATTTGAGTTACAAATGTTCGCTTAAAAAATACATATATTCAAAGATTTGCACACATTCTCACGACTTTTCAAAAATAGAAAAATAAATGAGCTTGTAGATCTGCTATTTTTCAATAGCTAAAGTATAGAATAATTAAGGCCCCTCCACCTTGGGCCCTAGGAACTCTTTTCCACTTTCCCCCCATTGTGACACCCCTGGTTGTGTGTGTTTTAAAAGCTGCACTATACGTAACTTTCTTCTACCTGGATTTGAACCCGGTTTCCTGACATGTTTACTATTGAGCCAAGCCTGCCTTCTCGCTCAGTCGGGGGATAAATTGAATCTTGACCATCAGGTCATAATTTGTGTCAGATCCTGTGTCTAGGTGAGACATGATGACCTTTGGGCTTTAACAAGATCTAAATGTCTCAATAGAAAAGCAGGGAGACACAATACAACCACCCACCCAGTTGTATAAGTTGTGGTATTAACATACTCTACCATACAGATTGGACAAAATTGCATTTTATTCATAAATAAAGTTAGCCTACATGCTGCTTTAAATATAGGGAAAGAAAACAACTAAACAAAGTTTAGTTGTTTAGTGTCTTCCCTAATAATTTCCTAGAGATAATTATGTACAGTGCACTAACTAATGTACATGTGTGGAGTTCTTTTTTATTTCTTTTGCAAGCACATGACTTTCACTCTACTACATGTTTTACTATTTTACTTTGTATGGACATTACAGTTCAGTAAACAGTACAGTTCCATACAAGGTCTGCTAAGAGGATTTTAAACCCAAGAAAGCCTGTGGCTTATTTCCATTGGAGTCCTTTGTACTCAATTCATCGAAACGTAATGTAATGACAGACACATACAATACTAATACTAAAAATAGACAGTTATGTACACATCAGAAAAAAATATAGGCCTATATGTACAGTGGACAGTTCTGTACAAATCAGGGGTGGGGGAAAGAAAAATATGTACAGTAGACAGTTCTGTACAAATCAATTGAAAGTGGGTTAATATTACATAATACGTTATGTAACAAAGTCCTATGTGAACTATATGACTGTCTGATGTGAGTGGGCCCTGTTGAGCCCAGAGATGGTCACTGTGCTGCTATGTTGGAAGGCCCTGAAACATGACCGTCATGGATCGACCTCAACCTGGTGTTGAGCATTGTAGCCAGTTTGCCACTACTGTCAACAAAAAAGTTCAGTTTTCAAAATAAAGTGCTTACTGAAGGGTAATAAATGTTTCAATATGGTCCGACGCTTAAGCAGAATTACCTGTATTTTCTGTATTGTTTAATAAGAAGCATTTTAATCTGATCAGTGGTAATTAAAAAAAAAAAAAAAAAAAGTTCTTAATGAATCAGAGTGCAGTACATCTCCCAACCGATGGAGTTACGTATAAAGAAATCCCAGAAAATGGCCGCCGATCGGATTAAAATGCTTCTCATTAAACAATACAGAAGATACGGGTAATTCTGCTTGAGCGTGCCATATTGTAACATTCGTGAGCCTTCAGTAAGTACTTTATTTTTGAAAGCTGAACGTTTAAGTAGACGTACGTTGCAAATTAACTACACTGCTCAACCCCAGGTTGAGGTCGATCCATGACGGACCGTCATGTTTTCATGGCTAGAAGGTGGCCACTCGCGCCTGCGGCGCTCGGGGGCGAAGAGCAGGACCAAGGTCCGCTGGCCTTCGCGCCGCTTGCAATGTCGTGGACAATAAAACGAGCGCACCCTTTCATACACTCTGACTGAATCACCAGTAAAAAACACTCTCTCCTGGCCTTCAGCCAACCTCGGGGTGGGACGGGAAGTGACGTCGATTCTCGCGCAAGGAAGGCAACCGGCTGGCGCGCCAAATTTCAAAGGACTTCCTGGGGGAGAGAAAGGAAAAAAACAGCGATAAAGTCTGACAAAAGTGCAGGAGAAATAGTGGGAAATATAAAAGTTCTACCGCGGAGCGTGTCGATCCCGTTCTCAAAGGACTAACCGCAAAGCACCGTGCAGTAGTCGCGTTGAGGCACTATCTATCCTGTAAGTGGCACTGAGCTCTTTTGACTTTCATTATTGTTGTTCGGGGATAAGGAACCAGCTAATCCTGTCTGTTTGGCTTGGCAGAGAGACGCCAAAATAAGTATATGATTTGTGTTCATGCACGCGGTGGATAGGATGATCTGCCGTGCGTGCATTTAGTTATTGTTGTAAAATGGGGGTTTATTATTTCATGTGACAAGACAAGGTTGCTGTCCTTTGCTTTGTGCCGTGGTCGCACGAGTTCTGACTGAGGAACGGGTTCTGACAGTCTAGTCATAGTGAGAGTCCATGCACGATCAGCAATATTCTTAAGGCAGTGCCTTGTTGTTGTGTCTCATTATGATTTAAAATTACTTTCTTCAGACACCGTTTGACAGCGTAATAATTTATAATTTATTATCCCACACACACAACGTTTCTAATGGAAGTACTAGGGAACACAGGAAGTTACATAAAATATTGTTGCATCCATCCATGCTGCGTTTGTTATGCAAGCTGTGAGATCAATAGTTAAATGCTAGTTACTACAGGAGCACTGCCTGAGCTGTCATTAAGTCAGTCAAACAGCAGTCAGCAGCACACTGTGAAATCCTGCTTTTATTTAACTCTGGGAGTGTAAACATGTTTTGATTGATTTATAGAATTCTTTATTAGAAGTTTGCATAGGAAAAGGTACAGTTTCATGACAGTACAGTTCACTGGTACAAGGTCAACTAAAAGCAAGGAGATCCTAGTATTAAAGCTTTTCAGCTTGTTTACACAGGAAACCTTTATTGTAACCAAATGGACCCTTTACTTCTCCATTTGTTACACATGTACCCTCCCAGATTTCAACACTGAGGATTTTATTGTGTGAGTCAATTTCTTTCTCCACTATTTTTCTTTTCAGGTCTGACAATCTGCAAGGATTTCCCCTCAAGCTTCCTTACAGCTGATGATCTCAGAATCCACTGTGACTTCCTCAGCTTCCTCATTTATAAATACAAGCGAGAATATTTTCCTGATCTAAAAGTTTTCAAATCTCTGCTCTGTGTTTATCTGTATCGTAAATAATTATCGCATTAAGGCATAGGCCCTTTTGTGTGGTATACTCCCCCAAAGCTTCTTATTTCTAAACCCTGTAGGTTACTGCTGACATTACTCTAGTGGATTTAGTGTGTGTGAGAGCTCATTTCAGCAGTCCTCCTACTTAAACGCTACCTTATATCCTCTGCACTTATTCATACATTCACCAACTGCACATAGTAGTAATAACCTCAGATTTATATAATAATACTAATACAAACACTGGTTGCTCCTGGCCAGTGTGCCTGCCTGTACACTGGGCTCGTACGTGGCCTTTAAACTAAGTTCGACCCTATACTAAGCCATATTCTTTAGACTGTTGCACAAATATCACAATATATACTGTACATTTAAAGGCCTGTAACTGGCAAACCCCTTAAGTGCTGGCACTGCAGCTTAGAATTAACCTGTGACACCTTCTAGCGCAAGTATGGCGAATAACCGCACATAAATCCCCCCCTACCCCTGCCCATAACAGAGAGGGGTGTGGCAGGTGTGTGTGTGTGTGGGTGGGTGGGGAGGGGGGTGATAGAGGTGGGTTCCTCCCCTTGAGCGGGTTGAGGGAAAGGTAGGATAAGCATAAGACTATCCTGGCCATGCTGTCGGGTGCCCAGCCGTGCTTCCAGCTGCTCCGCATCGGCTCGGCGGCGGGGGACTCGGCACGGGACCTGTACACGTTCCGGCCTGCCCTGAGCCACTCTGTGTTCCGCCTGGGCCGCGCGGCGGAGCTGTGCGACGTGACGCTAGACTCGGCGCTGGTGTCCAGGATCCACGCCGAGCTCCACGCCCACAGGGAGGGCCGAGGAGGAGGAGGAGGAGGGGAGGAGGACGGAGGAGGAGGAGAAGATGGGCTTCAAGAGGATGAGGAGGATGGCTGGACTGTCCACATCAAAGACAGGAGTAATCACGGTGAGAAGACCAGGCACTCACTTAGGGATGGGACCATATGAACATTTCATATCACGATTATTGTGACAAAATAAATCGCGATTTACGTTATCGCGATAATCAAGATCCATTATCCTGGGGCGGAACATTTGCCAAAAAATAGCTGATTTACGCGTTGTGAGCTTGTAGATCGGCTATTTTTTGGCAAAGACATTTGATAGAGTGCAAAAAAGACAATTTTAGAGGGTTTAAATGTTACCGGATATGCAGCCCGAGCTCGGCAAATAAAAGGTGAATTGATCCCAGTGCATGACGGAGCACGATATCAAGATAAATTAAATCTCCACGATACGATTATCGTGAGTGTTTTTTATCACGATAAATGATAATATCGCGTATCGTCCCATCCCTACACTCACTGGTACACAGAGGTTTATAGAAGACTTAAGGTCTGTCCATAGTCTCTCCGAAACTATGGAACAGCCGGTGGAGGTTTTGTTAGTAAATGCGACCTGACGGTCGCAACAATAGCCATATAATATCTACATATTGCTCAGCCTTGATGCACAGTTGCACACCCACACTCAAACATTCCTGTGATGCCGCACAAACAACATCCCTAATCCCTGTCCCACGCACTCCTATAAGTTGACTGACAGACAACTCGATTGCAAATGCCTGAGGAAAAAAGCAGAGACTGGTTCACAGATATTAGAGAAACGGCTGGCTCCCTCCTATTTCTTGGCATGCACATATGCTGTCACCACCTCCTATAAGAACAACACACACACACACACACGCTCCTGGCTATGTTTGACAGAAATCCAAATATAAAACAACCATGGACAAAGTGGGAATCCGCTTCGCAGATCTTGGAAAATATCCCACATGCAAGCCAGCATCTGACACTGACAGCAGTGCTGACATGAATCACAAGAGAAGAACTGAGTGTTTCAAACACAGAAAGACACGTTCACACTGTCTCTCTCACCCGCTCACACTCTACCGTTTGTTGACTGAACAGCAGGACAAATGCCAGCACTTTTAGGATGTACAGCTTCACAAACAAACTGAACACTGAGCACGCTCCACTAACGGTTGGCCAACAAACGAAATCAACTCTGTAGGCTTTGAAGACGACAGAGCCTCACGGACTCCCACAAACAACCTGTGGTGGAAAGCTAATGTTTACCTACATTAGAGCCAAAGCGACATATGGGTTTGGCTGATATATCAGCCATTATTTGATTTGATCTTTTTTTTTTTTTTTTTTTTACATCATCTGTCATCAATTACTGCATGTGTCCTGATTTTAACAAACTTCAACCCTGGTGTCCCTATTCTGGGCATGTCATAGGCAAAAAAATTCAAAAGGTTTCCAAACATTTAAAAAATACATATTGCAGATCTACAAGCTCGCAACGCATCGTAATGCAACTCATTATGAGCTTGTTGATCGTCTATTTCTGAATGTTCTCAAGTGTACATTTTTCCAAATCGATTAGAATGGATATTGTATCTTTTGACAAAATATCATCCAAAAAAATCTGGCATTGGTCACGCACGCTCTACTAGCCTGCATAATTCTACCAAACATTCTATTCAATATGTTGAATACTCTTTTTTTTTTATCTGATAATCAGACAGCCCTGCTGGCATTCTGAGGAGGGCCCTAATTCCTCCCACAAATAGTTAACGCAATGGATCTTGCAATAGACTCGCACCAACGCACGATAAGACGGCCACACTCAAAAGAATCATTTCCATAGGCCGTCCGGTATTCATATTACGTTCACTCATGCATACATAGAAAGAGATTTCTCTCCCTCAGTTATTCCAATGTTCTGGTTTTATTCTGCCTTACTGTCTGTCTGCAAGCTAATACATGCAAGAGATAAAGTACAGTGTGGGTGATCGCGGTTCAGTAAGCGAGGACGTGAGGTGTGACCTGATTTGCTTCTGGTGGGAGAGCGGGTCTGAATCCGCGGCGGTCAGACAGACTCACTCTCTTTACACCAACTTACACACTCGTGCGCTGTCGGTTTTTTTATAGTAATTTCACAGCCGGTTTCACTCACCACTTCTCATTTTTGCAGTTTTTAAAATGACCCTTTTTATGTATTCAACGCACATTTTGAATAGCTATTTTTTGCCTTGTTGTCATGGTGTTTTGACCTGGCAGCCCTTCCAGCTCCACTGTTCTCCAGCTATTCATTTGATATTCAATAAATGGCTTAATTTAGAGGTCACGCTCGATTAACTCATCCGCCCCAGCTCGTCAGGGAGTTTGCCCTTTTGGTTTTTAATGTGTATTAAAAGTTTTCTTTTTTTATTTTTAGTCCTCGGTCGACGTAAAACCTTCATAACCCCGGAAGATTAATGTTAATTCATTTCAGCACACCTGGTTGAAAAATGTAAATGTTCCTCCATGTCGAGTTTGCACGGAATCCAGTGCCAGCTCGCTGCTGCGTCTGTTTGCCAAGAAGAGCCCACTGAGCAGCACAGTGTTTGTGATATGAATCTTGCATAACAACTAAGCTGCATGTTTAAACCATAAGTAGGAGGGAAAAGAAGAAAAAAAAACATTTCCTCTTTTCTTTAATGTGTTGCTAGGCACCTGGGTCAACGAGGTCCGCCTCCAGCCCGGCATCCAGTGGGAGCTCTCGGATGGCGACACGTTGACCTTTGGTAGCCAATCATCTCCGGGGAGCCCAGAGTTCTATTTCTTATTCCAGAAGGTCAAAGTTCGCCCCCTGGACTTTGACGCCATCACTATTCCCAAGGTGAGGCTGAGGCTGATGCTGTCGCTGTGTGTGTGTGTGTGTGTGTGTGTGTGTGTGTGTGTGTGTGCACATGCATGTGTGCATGTGCCGGAATCCTTATCCAATAGAGTGCTGGTTACCTGACAGAGAGGCTGGTAGAGTAGTTTAGCAGCCCGAACTATGCAAGTTCTCACCCAACATGTAAATGCACAATACTGTATCTCATAATCGGTGTGAATTTTGTAATTTAGCAAACTTGACATATTTTTATTTCTTTTTGTCAGTTTTAGTCATTTTGAATGAATTTGAAATAAAAATTAGTCGACAAAATGAACACTGCTCGCATTAAAGCAAAGTAACGTCTTCCGTCCTTCCTTCCCAGGCGGGCACCTTCTCCTCTGACCTCCAGAACCGCATCAGGACCAGCCTGGACCGCAAGGCAGCCGCCACCTCCAGCCGCCTGGACCTGTCCAAGCTGTCCATCAACCGTGCCACCGTCATCCTCAACTCCATCGGCAGCCTGAGCAAGATGCGCGGCAGCGCCTGGACCTTCAAGAAGAGCGACGGACAGGGAGGACGAGGTAGTGTTGATTCCCTCGGCTGAAACCGTGACGAAAAATGTTCGTCGACTACCCCCTTTTTTTTCACTGACTAAATAAAAAACGAAACAAAAACTAAGATATGAGGACTGAAACTGAGACTAAATGTATCGAGAATTTCGTCGGCAAATAAAAACTAGGCTGAAATGTCAGGGAGGGACTAGTGGAGAAGAGATCCGATATAACTAAAAGACAAATCATTTTGTGTTTGCCAGCGCTCGGGTGTTGCGCTCTGAAAATAGCAGATCTACAAGCTCACAAGGCGTCGCAAAGGCGTCCCAGCGCGACGCCTTGTGAGCTTGTACATCTGCTATTTTCAGAATGCAACGTTTAAAATGAGACATTACGACACCACCAAAATATTTTTTTTGTCGACAAAATCAACTGAAAAAAAATGACTGAAATCTTATGATATTTAGTCGACTAAAACTAGACTAAAAGTGAAACATTTCAGGTGACTAAAATATCAATTATATTCAAAAGACTATGACACTAAATGGAAATTTTGCTGTCATCATAATCAACTCTAGGAGGAGGCAACACCTCGGACCCCGGCGGCTCCTCTTCATCTCCCACCTCCTCCTCCTCCTCTGTACCCCCCCTGGGCTTCCCCTCCTCCTCCTCCTCTGTGCTGCAGCCCTCCACGCCCCCGCCGCCACCCGCCGCCGCCGGGTCGATCCCCTCCTCCACCAAACCGCTCCCCACGGGGGGGCGCAGCCGCAGGAAGTCAGCCCACACGGTGCTCCTGGAGGACGACAGCTCGGACGAGTCCAAGAACCGAAGAGGTATGGCCGGAGAGGAAAGGAATAAAGAGAGGGAGAAAATGTGTGTGTGTGTGTGTGTGTGTGTCTGTAAATGAGTGCGTCATACTACATCACAAAGTTCAAGGTTGTACTTTATTGTTACGTCTTTTGTATAGGTACACAAGAGTAAAACGTATCGGTCGGCTAACGATTCCTTTTTCCCTGGTCCATTCTCGTCTTTGACAGTTTGTTCATGTGCCTGACTTTTTGTGGAAAGAAGCTTTTTTGCAGTCTGTTGTTAGTAGCTTTGAGACTGTGTAGTCGTTTTCCATGCGGCAACATCTTGAACAGACTGTATGTTGGGATGGTGTGTAGATCTTTGATGATTCCCTGGGCTTTTTTGACACAGCGTTCGTCGTACAGGGCTAGCACAAAGTAGAAAGAATAGCTGATCTAGAAGCTCACAACGTGAGGTTGTGAATCAGCGAGTGAGGTTTTTGCAAGCACAGATCTAAGCATCTAATACATACATGGGCAACTGGCGGCCCGGGGGCCACATTCGGCCCCCACCTTCACTTAATGCGGCCCTCAGGTTAATACCAGAAAATACTGATATATTATTGATTTCAGCTGTTAGAATTCCAAACATGACTTGCTTTAATTCCGTCAGTCTATATTAGTAGTACGGTAGCTTAATGACTAGTATAGTAGTATTATTTATTTTTTATGTCCAGTGTATTTGTATTTAGGTTCATAAAGTTAACATGAGTATATAACTAAATGCGTTTGAAATTAAATCAAAATGTTACATTTCAGGATTCCAATTCAAAAATAACAAAAAATAATTCAGGATTCCAATTCAAAAGAAGCAAAAATAGCCGATCTACAGCCTGCGATGCGTTTTGAGCTTGTAGATCTGCTATTTTTGCTTCTTTTGTATAAGATACTAGAATGACAAAGTAGGACGTAGCAATATGCGATGTGGCCCTCTGGAGTGAAGGTGGAAATATAGTGGCCCTCGCCATCATCAAAGTTTTCCACCCCTGATCTAATACATTTTGTGCAGCTTTCGGACCAGGAGGAGGAACAGGAGGGTTGGAGGACGGCGGCCACAGAGCCAGGGGGAGGAAGAGGAGGCGTCTGTACAAGTCCGAGTCGGACAGCTTCAACCCCCCTGTCTCTGCTGTCCCGCCGCCGCCCAGGGGCCACGGCGACACGCGGCGGCCGTTCGACCCCAAGCCGTTCCCCGTGGGCACGCGGACCATCGGCAGTTACCACGGCGCCATGACCAACAGCAAGCTGACGAGCGACCGCTACCAACACCACCTCCATCACCACCAGGCCATGTTCAAGCACCCGCAGGACACGGAGATGCACCACATCAGAGTGGGACCCAACGGGAGCGTGCCGCTCTTCCGCCAGCAGCAGCAGCAGCAGAGAGCCGCCTACTCCTCTGCGTCCGCGGGGGCCCAGAGAGGCAGGCGGCGGGTCAACAGCTCGCCCGTCTGCTCCCCTCTGGTGGTGGGGGGCGAGAGCTACACGCTGGCCTCGCCCTCGGTCAGGATCTGCACGGAAGAGCGAGGGAGGATGCAGTTCAAGAGGTTTCACCACCTGCCCACTGGGTAATTAGACACGCAGATCACGACATGAGACAAACCCCCCAAAATGACTTGTTTTCTATCGATTACACCATGAATTCATTTTTATTTTTATTTTATTTAACCTTTATTTAACCAGATAAAAACACATTGAGACATGATCTCTTTTTCGAGTGTGACCTGGCCAAGAGGCAGAAATAAAAAATTACACAATCCTTGCTTACATACGAGACATCACAACAAAAATAGAACATCCATGATACACAAAACAGATACCTAAGAACTCCAAAAGAACTTCATGGAGATTTTGTTTGTTTTTGTCGCATTCCTGAGACAAAAAGGTTATGACCCGGCTCATCGGTCAATAGGAAACTCGGTAGAAAACTCAAATTATACATAAAAAATAAAAGTCATGGGTGAACTACTCCTTTAAGCATATATATACTGTCATACGATTCATTTCAGATATCTTCTAAAGATGCATTTTCACTGCTTTCAAATCATTTGGAATCATTCAAAGTTTGGGGTAAAATTGGGTCTGTTGCATTGATGTGGGAAATAAAATTTCAATCAAATGTATTGTAAAACAAAATGTCCACCAGACTATTAGAATGTTTTATTACGTGGAGAATTTGGCACCAGCTTACTGCTGGTGGTACTAGTAGCGTAGGTTAACGGAGTGTGAAACCAACGCAGTACAAATTACAATGCAACCAACTGGGATAAAACGCATTTCGGATATCATTGTTTCATTAATACTGACGAACCTGTGCTGAACCTTTTGAACAAGGAAGGAACACAGAAAGGTTAGGTGTAATCTTCTCTTGTTCACATTGTTGTTGTTTAATGGGGCAGGTATAGCTGAACAGGTAGAGAGGTCGTCAGGGAATCAGAAGGTCCCCGGTTTGCTCCACAGCCCGGGCCTTAGTTGTCGATAGGGCTGTCACAATTATTAAATAATCTTCTAATCGTAATTATTTGACATAATCGCAAATATTTTGTAATAATCATCATAATCGTGAATGTTGAAACATTTTCATACATTGATAAAAATGTTCAGAAAGAGTGGAAATAGCAGATCTACAAGCTCACAACGCGTCACGATGCGACGCGTTGTGAGCTTGTAGATCGGCTATTTCCACTCTAACCCTAACCCACTACCAATGTTATTTTTGAAGTAGAAAGTTGTCAAATATGTCAGTAATTTCTTTGTATATTTAGGTTATGTGTCATATCTACCATGTGCAACTTCAAAGCCTAAAAGCCGAACAGAAATGTAATTATCAACGACAAAAACACAATTAAATCGTTAATCGCAATTATTTGAGTGACAATTAATCGTCATGTAAAATGTCATATCGTGACAGCCCTAGTTGTGGAAGTGTCCCATGAGCAAGGCACTTGAGCCCTAACTGCTCCCGGGTTCTGTATCAACCCATTTATACCTGGGGACCCCATCCTACAAATGTCTTCCAAATATGAAAATTACATGACTTGATTATTGTGGCAAAAATAATTGTGATTGTCAATATTATTATATTAACCATACGAACTCCCAGGCCTGTATCCCTATTTTAGTGCCATCGTAAAGTGTTCTTGGCTTGTAGATTTTCTATTTTTGGAGAATCATAGCATTCTTTACAGGAGCGTTATTATCAAGTATATATCAAGAAAGCTAATTCATCCTAGTGTATGAAGAAGTGGTTGTTAATGATGTTAGACACTGATTCTGGGCAATTAGGCCTTGCTCGCTTTTGATGTTCGCGTTAATTCCAAAGCTGTTGTGTTTGATGGGGTTAATGTCAGGGCTCGATCTGTGCACACGCAGGCCTGTCAAGTTCCTCCGCAGCCATCTCTAGTACAAACCATTTCTGCATTCGGTGTGCGTCTTAATTGTTGCCAGAAAGTCAGAAGCACACAATTATCTTGAATGTCATTGCTGTAGCATTAGGATTTCCATTCACCGCTAGAACAAAGGGCACTAATTATAAACACTCATTGGAAAAGGGTGCTCGCTGTCTTGTGGTCCTAGTGTGTCAGGGGTGTCATTCAATTTGTTTGGTGAATTTGCAGACCTTCATTATCATGTTTTACATTTGTTTCACACCTCATTTGTCACCACCTTACTAACTAAAAAGCACTTCCCGCTGTTATTGTTTCATTTGCACGTTGTCAAAAGACTGTGGGGGAGGCGGGAGCGGGTGCTTTCCAAAAAGTAATTATGAATTATTCTACAGACTAATTATAAGTTAAATAAAACAGGGAATGTAATAAGATAAGGCAGAAGTAAGACAACTGTGATGCGTTTTATACTCAGACCTTTATTAACATTAATCATCCATACCAAAGTTCCTCTTGCTTCGGTTACTTCTCTTGTAAACGGTTCATGTTGTGTGAGGACTGAGGAGAGGTTCTAATTAAAAAGGCCAAAGATAACGAGGTATTCAATTCGTGGAACGATGAGACACACCTGTGACATTACAAATACAATTTTGCCATTTTGCCGATGCTCTTATACAGAGTGACTTAATGAGGTGTGAAATCAGAGTAAGCTGCATGTTGTGATCTCTCCTCCCTCTCTCTTGCTCTCTCATCCTTTCCTCTCCTTCTTTCTCATCTTGTCCTCTCTCTCTCACACCCATTCTTTCATGTCCTTGGTTTGTGTCTCTCTCTCATCCTTTCTCCCCTATCTTTGTTTTTACTGACTAGGTTCTTGGTCTACCTACGTTTTTCTTAGTGTATTTAGTATTTAGTATTTAGTATTTCTATGCATTTGACCTTGTGCTGTCCTTGTTTATTGTTAATCGCTCTAAATTAAGAGCGTCTGCTAAATGCCTAAATTGTAAATTGAATCTTCTCTCATCTTTGTCTACAGGAAGAGACGGGGCCGTCCCAGGAAGCACCCCCTCCCCCCAAGGCCTTCGCTGCCCTCCCCTTCCTCCTCCTCCTCTTCCTCCACCTCCTCGGCCTCATCCGAGTCCTCCGGCAGCTCCTCCTCATCCTCCTCGTCCTCCTCTGAGGACGAGGAGGAGGGCGGGCCGGCGGGGGCCGCGGTGGAGCCGTGCGCGGCCCCCCGCTGCCGGCTGCCCCAGCAGGACACGGTGCAGTGGATCCAGTGCGACGTGTGCGACGCCTGGTACCACATAGACTGCCTCCACATCGACCGCAAGAAGCTCCTCATGGACCCCAACGCAGAGTTCCACTGCGGCTGCCGCTGACCCGGCCCTCTCGGGAACGGTCGACCTCTCTTGACGAAACGTTTGTTTCGGTGAATTTGTTAATTATCCGTGTAGTGTACATACATGTTATTATTCGACCTCTTTTGGGGGGCAGCCCCATGTATAATTGGGGTAACCAGCGGTGACACTGAAATTGAAACTCGTGTGTGATGTTGACTGGTGACGAATCGCTAGGTTGTCACTTCCTGGTGGTCACACAAGGACAGATTTCACAGATGACACTGAGGGCGATTTATAAAACTGTCCCAAAGGGGTATTGGGTGTGCGGTATGTAAATGATATAATGTAATTATTGGGGCTTTGATGGAACGCTTACATCCCTGCCCTTATGACTCTCAAAGGGGTGGGCCAATCTTTAGCGTGACATTCTGTGAAATCTTTCAGGACAAATATTTACAAACATTTTCTTGCTCCTGCAGAAGACGGATTGAATGCAGTGGAATTTCTCAGAACAAATTTCCATCATGCAGGCAATTATCCATTTATGAAACCATGTCTATTTTCATACAGGCTATGGCTCTGTAGGGGCTAGGCAAGTTTGGGACGGTCAAGGCAGGAAACAAACTAAATCTGTCAGCATTCACCACCTGTTTTCACTGTTTTACCAGCCAGAAATTGTAATGGCATTTATCCTGGTGGCTGCTTGGATCACTCTCCCATTGTTGAGGACAATAAAATAGACTGAAATGCTCAAGACGCAGCCTTCCCCACTGTGGCTGTCACCGGCGGAGGCGGGCACACATTCAGAACAATAAGAATCCAATGAAATGTTTTAAGTGCAGATCTCCTCTGCAGGCTCTGTGCTGCTGGGTGGCATTGGAGGCAATTAAGTTCAATCAGACTCTGAAATGTTTTTTCTTCCCCCACCGCACTGCTGCAGACTAGCGAGGAGCCTCAGAGAGAATGATGAAATGATTCAAGCCTCAGTGGCGGCTGCTGACTGCAGTGTTTTTCTTGGGGGGTTCTCTAGACTGAGATGATGTGTTCGTTAATAAGACCTGGACTTTCATGTTGACTGTTTGTTTGTTTGTTATTGTCATTCTTTTTTCTTTTTTTTTTGTGGGGTGGGGGTGTCCTAAGTATGTAATTAACCAGTTGGAGCATTCGCTGAAGTGCCATAATGTGTATCCGGGAAGCTTTTGAGACGTATGACCAGACATGGCGGATCTACAAGCTCATAACACGCCACGCTACGTGTCGTGATGCATGTATATCAGCTAGTTTCAGTGAACGACACCGTTACACAACCGTGCGTAAATCGCTTTTTACCCAAGCGGCTCCATCTCTCTCACACTACTGACGCTATGCTTGTGTTGGGCCGAATGCAAAGGGTGCGATGCTGGTGAGACGTGCTTAGGTGGCCTTGACTAGTTGGGTGATCTGTACTGCTGGTCAATGGGAATAGTTAAACGCGCGTGGGTGTGGTCCTTGTCTTATATCGCACTGTGCTCCATGCTTTTAACTTGATGACAAATTGACACCATTTCCAAGACACAGCTGCACAATATTACATTTATTTTTGTAAAAAAAAAAGAAGAAAAACAGCTGTTGTGCTTGGTAAGTGAATCCAATACATAAGAAACCGTAGAACCTGCCATGTGGTCCATACTCCATAGTGCATTTTTCCTCTCAACATTTTGTATTTTAGAACATAAGGTAACACCTGTTGGACTGCTGAATCCAGCACATTGTTCCTCCACAACACCTGTTTTTATTTTACATGAAACGTGGTGATCTATTTATGCATTCTAAAGGAAGACATGTCATGGTCAGAAGTTGGTTCTGTGCTTTGTGCTGCACTTCACCACAATTATCACTGATGGCTTATTCAGACTGCTGTGAGTTTTTTCCCCTACTCTGCACCATTCTATCACTTAAATTATGTTCCGTTTTACCGATTCCATCACGTCACAAATCTTTGATCTGGACTAGGCTTAAAAGTTGCGCTGTAGGGATGCTCCGATCACGTTTTTGGAGGCCGATTACGATCACAGATTTATTTTTTTCATGATCTACCGATACCGATCGCCGATCACGTCATTAATTGAATAAATCTGCTCATTTAAATCGGCCACCGAACGATCGGAGTATCCCTAATATTAAATATAAACATTAGGAGATTGCAGGCTGAGGTCCTTTATTATCCAATTCAACTTGTAGGAGTTGTAGCTGAGGTTACATTCAGTCCTACAGATAAATATTGTGAAAATAACTGATCTAGCTTGTAGATTAGCAAAGCCGATACCGCCGATCACTCACCGATCAATCGGCACATCTCTATTGCACTGTGTAACTTTCCTGTTCTACCCTGGATTTTAACCCGGTTTCAGAGCTTGGCTTCATTGAGGGTTGGAGCCAATTAAGCAAATCGTCATTGTCAGGCAGAAACCTTATCGTACCTCCAAGTTTCAAATTTGTATGTTTTTTTCCCCCTACTTCATCATACACAGGTGTTGCACAAAAGTAGTGAAAATGGCAGATCTACAAGCACACAACGCCTGCAATGCGAGGCATTGTGTCCTTGTAGATTATCACTCTTTTAAATAGTTTTTAAAATAATATAAAAAAAGGATGTTTTTTTGGACATTAGTACAAAGTTTCCACCCGACAACGGTGAAATGCAACAGTGACTCTACCACTGTGCCTCACGTGGAAATGTAGCTGTGCTAATGATGCTTGTTAGTTTTTTAAATGGCGTTGGAAAGCTGTAGCTGTTGGTGCATCTCACTAACCTATCCTGAAACCTCACAGAAGAAAAACCACGTCAATTTAGGGATGGCGTTCACTTCAATACCGGCCAATTCAGGCGTACGCAGTCGAGTGCACAAGGTTCATTTAACACATTTTTACTGGGTAGACGTTTATTTCCAAAACTAAATTTGTTATTCCTAAACTTTCTTTTGTTTCAAAAATAATATCCATTCCCACTTTTGGGTGAACAGCTGTTTGAATTAGCATTTTGAGTGTTTCGAAGACGCATTGATTGACCCCAGCTCAACTCTGTTTTAGTATATGCGCATTATAGTTAAAGATAATTAAGCACACAGTTGCAGCAGAAACAAATAAAAGGCCCTGTTTTTGAATTGAGTGGGGATAAACATTATTCCCACTGTTGTAATCAAATATGAATTGTATAGACGACTAATGGCATAGAGTACAGTCATGCAATATTCAAGAGCAAGATTAATCTTTTCCCACACAAATATATAAATGACAAAAAATGCCATGAGCTTTGAAATTTCTCTACGTTCTTAATGTTTTTTTTTTCTTTAGTTTGGGTTTTTTCATCATATCTGAATGGATAAGAAAAGAGTAATCATTGTGATATTTGCCATATTTTATCATCCAGTAAATACGTATATACTTTTGTTTGTTCTGCTAGAATGAACAAAGTGTTTATTCTTGATGATTGTGATTGTCTTTAGGGTATGTAGCCAGCTTTTGTGTTCCATAATGCATCATCACACCAGTTATTTACAATACACTGTTTGTATTTCGGGGACTCATTTGGTACTTGGTGTTTTCATGGTGGCACGAACTAAAGCAGAGAAATCTTGAGTTATTTAACTCTTGAGAGTGTACAAATGAAACCAATCGGACCCATTTGTAAATTCTTCAGTTACAAATGGATATAGTAACACATGATTTGACTGTATAGCGTGTAGTGTACATTGAAAATGACACTGAGGCAGGTGAATAAGGGAATACTTTTGCTCATTTTCAAACGATGTGTTCATCAAGCAGCTTACTTGAGAACAATGTCTGTTTATTCATTTAGTGTCAGACATGATTATATGTATCCGTTTCACTCAAGTGGACCTTTCTGTCAATGTTGGGTTCTGTTTACACACTGTATTCATATTTAACAACTTCTACAGGTTCTATGGGAGTGGTTCTCCAGTTCTGAGAACTCAGACTACTGCTAGTTTTCTGTTCCAGTCCAAATTACTTCCCGGTCAGATGGCTGCAATTTAGCTGAATTTGTCCTTTTTATTTGTTGACTGCTACAAAGAAAACTAGTAATACTCAGGGATCCCAGGATAAGAGCCACTGTTCAATATGTCATTGAAGGGTTGCACTTTTAATTGGAAATAGTTGAAAATGCTTATTTCATGTGACTTTGCAGTTGATTCCAACATCTTATTTAGATGTTGCCCTCATCTCTTCACCCGTAGCCTACAAAATAGTTAATAAGCAGAACATTGCACAAGAAATGTCTCAATCAGGCTCATATAATTGCAATTATATCAGAGGTCATTACATATTATTTGGCCAAAGATATGACACCATTAAGCACAATGAACAGCAAAGGCATCAAGAAAATGATGTGGGGAAGGGAAAGAGTCATTGCCAGTAATCATGATTAAGAATCATGATTACAATAATAAGCAAAAAGACACTAGCAGCAAACATGCAGCCATATCGATTGTACACAAAACCATTCCTCACACTCTGGGATTGTTGTCAGCTTGTCATCAAAGTTATCAGTGAAGAAATAAAAGATATTCAAGGATTATCCATGTATTGTGTTATTATATATATAGAGATATAGATGGATAGATATACACACTGTCACACAGTATATCATTGTTTCGGGTGACTTACAAAATCTAAGGTCACAGTCGGAGTAAGTGCCATGAACATACAAGTAGTTAGACAAGCATATACAAAGTAACTTGAATAACTTGCGAGCAACATCATGCATCACTGTTAGTCGACTGTTGATCAGTATTTCAAGCCCTGACATTCTTTCCTTTCTAGTCTAAGTTCTCAGTTCATATTACAGTTTTCAAAGATATTTCTATACCATCGAGGGAAATGTCAGAGAAAGTATAGGGCAGGGATAGGCAGCCTGCTGCTCCAGAGCTGCATGTGGCTCTTAGGCCCTCTCCCGTGGCTCCCAGTTTCTTAGGCAAAGAAGTATCATAATCATAATGTATTATTGTCGAAGTCATAAAGTTATTCTTAGGTATTTACCCATTTTTTGGATTAGGATTTTTAGTTAGGATTTAAGGACTTTTACTATGTATAAACGACTTATTTATACCTCACAAATATAATACCACAAAATGAATCAACAAACTATCATAAAAATGGTCAAACATTGTCCAGATTGTCAAACGTTAGCCTACCTAAGAAAGAGGCAAAACTTGAAAATAGCTGTGCTTTACATGCTCAACACCTGAGCGTGTAGATCGGCTATTTTCACAATGTTTATCTGTGGAGTCAAACTAATGAATTGCCAATTCCAAGTGCTTGTCAGGGTGGGGGGTCACCAAATCAAATATGATGGGGGTCACAGCCTGAAAAGGTTGAGAATCACTGTTTTACATTATCGAACATATTTTCTCTATGCCATGGGTCTTCAACAGGGGGTCCTCAGAGTTACTACAGGGGGTCCTCCAAATCTTTGTGTGATAGAAACTTTTTTCTCCTTTTTTATATTGACTACCTGAACGGTCTGAACTCTAGCGTCCATATTCGGAGAACTTTAGCCAAATAGCAGATCTACAGGCTCAGCGCAAGGCGTTGTGAGCTTGTAGATCGGCTATTTTCGGCTAAGAGGTATGGTGTAGAGGGGAAAAAGAGCAGACCAAGTACAGAGGGAAATGTCAAGTTAGCCTCGGAAACCCAGGCTTTTAATTACTTATTGACCGTTCAAGCGGTTAAGTATCTGAAAACACAAATTGAAATTGAATCTAAAATACACTGATGATTGTGCTGTCAAACAATGAAACTATATGGAATCTATGAAGAGGTTCCCGCTTATCTCTCTCTCAACTAACGGGTCCTTGGCCTGAAAACGTTGAAGACCCCTGCTCTATACTACACAGCACATTGTAAAGAAATGGTATGTGTATTAAAGTGCACTTACAGATCTGAGCTCTATTCATACCAAGGCCTCACCAGATGAATGTTATTTATTTTCACAATTCCTCCCATTTTCTCTCAGAGTTTAATCGTTGCCAATGGCAGCGGCTGCACTTGCCAATTCTCCCTGTGTATTCATTGTGCACTGTCTGCAGTCCCTGTCACTGCCAACTGTTGGTCTTCGGAGAGTGTAGAGTAGGCTTGTGGTGCACAAACTGTGCTGTGGGTTGCAGCCCCAACTTGTATGGAGCCAGAACAGTCTCATAATTCACAAATGCGTACCTCCAGTTTTGTAATTTTTGAAATTTTGTGTTTCCACATTTTGAACTCACATGCCCAGATTTGAAACTCACAAGGTCAGATTCTTGTGTATTTTGTATCTGTGATTTGTATCTGTGTTTTGTATTTGTGTTTTGTATCTGTGATTTGTATTTGTGATTTGTATTTGTGTTTTGTATTTGTGATTTGTATCTGTGATTTGTATCTGTGATTTGTATTATTATTTGTTATTTGCATCTCTGATTTTTATCTGTGATTCAAATCCACAAAATACAAATCCACAAAACACAAATCACAGATACAAATCACAGATACAAATCACAAATACAAAACACAAACACAAAACACAGATACAAATCACAGATACAAATTACAAATACAAAACACAAATACAAATCACAAATACAAATCACAGATACAAAACACAAATACAAATCACAAATACAAAACACAGACACAAAACACAGACACAAAACACAGATACAAATCACAAATACAAAACACAAACACAAAACACAAATACAAATCACAAATACACATCATATAAATCCACAGATCATGCACGTCTGCTGTGAGGATTTTTTTTTCCGCCACTAGGGGGAGCTGTTTTGCAGTGGATCTGTTTTACAGTGGATCTGTTTTGCAGTGACTTTATGAGACTCAGTCTGACGGTTGAGTGACAGGCCTCCCAGACCCAGTTGTTGCCATGTCTGCTTATTATAAGCGACTTTATTATTACCATTATTATTATTAATATTAATAGTAATTCTTCATCTCCAGAGGCGAGGGGCCAGCGGCCGACCGAGGGGCCTCTGGAGTCGGGGTCTGACCACCCGGGGACCCCCTGGAGCCCTGGGGACCCCCAGCGGACCCCCTGCTATCTAGTCCCATGTATTTAAAAAATGTTCGGCTCTACAATGGTTTCAATGGGAGGGCCGACATTTTTTGGGGGAAATCCGGGACTTAACCCGCACGGACACCCTCCAGGGGGCCCAGGGACCCCCGCAAAATTATAGCGCCGCCACTGCAGCGCACATAAACTTCCATAACTCGGGCTAGGAGCGACCGTTCGAGACGGGACCGGTACCCACACGTCCGGCTCGGGGCCCCGGAGCCGGCCGTGCCACTGCGCCGCCTGGCGGCCGACGCCAAACAGGAAGTGCCTCTATATCTCATGAACCGTTTGTCGTACAGACGCGTGGGTGGCGTCATATGACTTGATTAAGAGTCCTTGACCTTAATTGGTGCAACAGGAAGTGCCCTTCGCCAAACAGGAAGTGCCTCTATATCTCATGAACCGTTTGCCGTACAGACGCGTGGGTTGCGTCATATGACTTGATTAGGAGTCCTTGACCTTAATTGGTGCAACAGGAAGTGCCCTTCGCCAAACAGGAAGTGCCTCTATATCTCATGAACCGTTTGTCGTACAGACGCGTGGGTGGCCTCATATTACTTGATTAGGAGTCCTTGACCTTAATTGGTTCAACAGGAAGTGCCCTTCGCCAAAAAGGAAGTGCCTCTGTATCTCATGAACCGTTTGTCGTACAGACGCGTGGGTGGCCTCATATTACTTGATTAGGAGTCCTTGACCTTAATTGGTGCAACAGGAAGTGCCCTTCGCCAAACAGGAAGTGCCTCTGTATCTCATGAACCGTTTGTCGTACAGACGCGTGGGTGGCCTCATATTACTTGATTAGGAGTCCTTGACCTTAATTGGTGCAACAGGAAGTGCCCTTCGCCAAACAGGAAGTGCCTCTATATCTCATGAACCGTTTGTCGTACAGACGCGTGGGTGGCCTCATATTACTTGATTAGGAGTCCTTGACATTAATTGGTGCAACAGGAAGTGCCCTTTGCAAAACAGGAAGTACCTCTATATCTCATGAACCGTTTGTCATACATGTTTGGGTGGTGTCATATGACTTAATAATAATAATAATAATAAAACTTTATTTATATAGCACCTTTTAAAACAATGTTACAAAGTGCTTAACAACATAAGATAACATCATACAGTGAATCATCATCAATTTCAACAATAGGATAAAAATAAAAACAACACACGACAACAATCAGAGAATAAATGCAATTAGGAGGTTAAAAAGGCCTTTCTATAAAAATGAGTCTTTAGTTTAGATTTAAAAATGGTTAAAGAACCAGCAAATCTGAGGTCCACAGGAAGACTGTTCCAGAGTGTGGGGGCCCTGACAGCAAAGGCCCTGTCACCTTTGGTCACTCTGTTAGATGTTGGAACCTCCAAAAATGCCAAATCAGAGGACCTCAGTTGCCGGGCAGGCACGTAGGGTTCCAACAGGTCTCTTAAATATTGAGGTGCTAGGCCATTAAGAGCTTTAAAAGTCAACAATAAAATCTTAAAATCAATTCTAAAAGTAACTGGCAGCCAGTGCAATGCGGCCAAGACCGGGGTAATGTGCTCTGATCTCCTAGTGCCTGTAATGAGTCTGGCGGCGGCATTCTGCACGAGTTGCAGGCGGTGTATGGATCCTTTTTTGATGTTGGAGTAGAGGGCGTTGCAGTAGTCTAGGCGAGATGATATCAGTGCATTTACGACTAAGTGGAGGTTGGGAGTGGAAAGTATTGTTCTGATTCTATAAATGTTCCGTATATGGAAAAAACAGGTACGCACCACACTTTTTACCTGGGCCTCGAGACAGAGGTCGGAGTCAAGGAGTACACCCAGATTCTTTGCCACGGGTGTGACATTTTCTGACATGGCGTCAAGACTGCTTAATAGTTGTGCTCTAGAGGTAAGTGGGCCGAACAGGAGGATCTCTGATTTGTTTGTGTTAAGTTGAAGGAAATTTGCGGACATCCAGTTTTGTAGTTCAGACAGGCAGGCTTTGAGAGAAGATAGACAATTAGGGTTTGAGGTGTTGAGTGGCAGGTACAGTTGCGTATCATCTGCGTAGCAGTGGAAATGGATGTTATGTTTACGGATTATGTGACCTAATGGGAGCATGTATATAGAAAATAGTAGGGGACCAAGAATTGAGCCTTGTGGGACACCGTGAGTGAGGGGGACAGAGGAGGATGTGGCAGTACCAATTTCAACAGAGACAGTTCTGTCAGTTAGATAGGATCGCATGAGTTGGAGTGCAGTGCCATTTAGACCCACCCACGATTCTAGTCGCCTCAATAAAGTGGCGTGGTCGACCGTATCGAACGCAGCACTCAGATCCAGGAGAACCAGTATTGCGGCGTCTCCATTATCGAGGGTCATTAGCAGGTCACTAGTGACCTTAACCAAGGCTGTCTCGGTACTGTGGAGTGCTCTAAAACCAGATTGAAATTTTTCTAAAATGTTGTGGTCTGATAGGTGTGTGAGGAGCTGTGAGGAAATGACTTTTTCTAAAATTTTGGACATAAAAGAAAGTTTGGAGATGGGCCTATAGTTGGAGAGGAGAAGTGGGTCAAGACTGGGTTTCTTTAAAAAGGGGTGAATTAAGGCGTGTTTAAAAGAGAGTGGGACAGAGCCAGAGATAATGGAGTGATTGATTATGGTGAGGATGGATGGGCCGACTGTTGGAATTACCTCTTTTAAGAAGGAGGTTGGGATTTTGTCCAGATTGCAAGAAGATGATTTCATATGGGATATGGTAGAGTTGAGTTCAGACAGGGTTATGGGGTTAAACTGGTGTAGAGGACCTGGGATAGTGGGTGAAATTGAGGTGTCAGCAGTGGTGGATGGGATCTGGAGGCGTATATTAAGCACTTTATTAATGAAGAATGATAGAAGTTCTTCACATTTGTCTGGTGATGGCTCTAGTAGAAGGGTGGAGGGGGGTTTAGTGACAGAGTTAATTACAGAAAAGAGGGTCCTGGGATTATTGCTGCTTTTTGCGATGATGTCAGAGTAATATTTAGATTTGGCCTTACAGACAGCTTGCTGGTAGGTTTTCATGAGGAGTTTAAGATTGATGAGTGAATCGGGATGTCTGGTGGTCTTCCATTTGCGTTCAGCTGCTCTGCATTGTCTTTTTACTGACCGGGTGTGATCATTGAGCCAAGGGTTTGGGTTGGGTTTGGGGGTTCTAGTTTTGAAGGGTGCAATGGAGTCCAGAATTGTTAGGCAATTACTGTTAAAACTCTCAACCAAGCCATTGATATCCGTGTTATCAGTGGGCTGCCCAGGGGAACCTGGGGAAGGGGAGGTTATAAAAGCATTGCAGAAAGCGCTAGCTGAGTTAGAGTTAAAAACACGTGATCTAAAAGGAGCAGAGCGCTTGGGGGGAGGGCGGGGCAGTGGAGCATTAAAAACCAGGGCTTTGTGGTCAGTCACACCACGGTCCATTAGATCATCAATTAGCTCCACAGTATTTTCAGTTTTCGCCACCTAGTGGCGGAAAAAATTACCTCTGGGAACTCAGATTGGCTCCACAGTACCGAGAGCCAGACCAAGGGATAACACTAAATCAAGTGTGTGACCTAGCCTATGAGTGGCCCCAGTGACAAATTGTTTAAAATCAAAGGACTCTGTGAGGTTAATAAAATCAGTGGCGAGGGGGTTAGAGGGACAGCATATGTGGACATTCAGATCTCCCAACAGAATTATGTTTTCATAACGTTGTGTGATAAGGGATAAAAGCTCTGAGAATTCGGTCATAAAACCAGAGTTGTGTTTAGGGGGTCGATAAATTAAAACACAGAGCACTGGATTTTTACTGTTAATTAAAAAACTAAAAACTTCGAAGGTGTTAAAAGTACCGAAGGAGATAGGAGAGCATTTAAAAGTATTCTTATAAAAAACAGCAAGCCCGCCACCTTTGCCCTCGGGTCTAGGCAGGCTAAAAAAGGAAAAATTTGGTGGGGTGGTTTGGATGAGAGGTACATTGTCCTCTGGGCTTAGCCATGTCTCGGTAATGAAAAAGAAATCAACATTTAGTGATTCAATGAAATCGTGACAGGTAACAGTTTTTTGAGCCAGAGCTCTGATATTTAGTAGCCCAATTTTAACAGTGGAGGAGACAGGAGTGGTGAGATGAATGGTTGGTAAAAGTGAGATTAGATTGGACAGATTAACAGAGTTATTTGGTCTATTTGTGGTGCGATGACATGTGATCCTGACTGGTATGGTGAGAGAGAGTGGGGTATCAACATGACCCTCTGGGGGTTGCTCGTCAATATTGCCAGATAGGGGGTCTATGGTGGGATCATGCTGTGAGGGATATCATGTCTTGAATGCAACAAAGCGGATGTAATTTGTGGTGAGTTGTCGGATACCATGAGTGTTAGGGTGTAGGCCATCAGGTTTATATAGGTCGTTTCTAGACCAGAAGGTGTCAAAATTATCTACAAAACCGTGCCCTGTTGCAATGCAGAATGCTATGAGCCATTCATGCAAGCTGTGGAGTCTGCTAAAATGCTCTGCATTCTTGGATGGAGCTGGGATGGGACCGGAGAAGACACAGGTTTTCTTCAGACTTTCAATGCTGTTGGCAAGCGCTTCTAAATCTAGTCTGAGTTTGGCAGATTGCCGATTTAGGACACTGTTTGTCCCAATATGTATAAAAACAGTGTGGGCAGAGGGGTATAGACCAATAATAATAGGTGCTAGCACTGAGACATTGGTAACTGTACCACCAGGAAGACAGAACGTGATGGCACCTGGGATTATAATGTCTCTGGTGAGCGAATCACCAATAATGAGGATGTCTGGATTGTTGTCTTTAAACAGGAGCCCCTTATAAACAGAGAGTTTTGGCCAGGCAAGTAGAGGGTTCTTATAGATCTCGGGGGATGGAGGGGAAAGACAGACAGCTGACTCAGGGGTTTCCATGGCAATCGCTGTGGGAGAGTTGCAATTCATTAATTCAGGTTCAGGGGTGGTAGCTTTCACAGGGGATGTGAGCGTGAGCGAGTCATCAGCCATTAATACATGTTCCGGGGTTTCACTACTTGGCTGATGGCTAGTGATGTCATCATTATCCACAGCTGTGACCAGTTCACAGCTGGGCAGTGGGGCTAGCGGTGAGTGTGTCGGGGCAGGAGAAGACACGGGGAGCTGGACGACAGGAGTGGATAGGAGAGACGCAGTGGGACTCACGGAGAGTTGGATAACGGGAGGTGGAGGGGAAAAACGGCGTGAGCGCTTATGGACAGTTTTCGGAGTCAATGATGGGCAGGAACGTTTCCGTGAGGAGTTGGAGCGAACCTGTTGCGCCTGGCCAGCGTGCGTATCGGGGACTGCTAGCTCCGCGTTAGCCACACAGTCAGCTGGTGTTGTTGTTAGCATATCGCTAACCACCTCCACGCTAGCCTGCAGCTTGGACTCGGAGTGAGCCGCAAGTGGGGAGAAAAAGTTCTACAGTGAAATGTTGCCTGCATCTCCGCCTGGGGAGAACAGGGGGAGAGAAATCTTGATTAAGAGTCCTTCAGCTTAATTGGTTTAACTAGCCCTGCATCTCTTCTGATGGCTGCTGCCCCTTTTGACGTGGGTAGAGCTGCGAGGGCCCGGTCATCATTGCTGAAGGACTCTTAATCAAGTCATATGACACCACCCACACGTGTACGACAAACGGTTCATGAGGTATAGAGGTACTTTCTGTTTGGCAAAGGGCACTTCCTGTTTGACGAAGGAAACACCAATTAAGGTTAAGGACTCTTAATCAAGTAATATGAGGCCACCCACGCGTCTGTACGACAAACGGTTCATGAGATATAGAGGCACTTCCTGTTTGGCGAAGGGCACTTCCTGTTGCACCAATTAAGGTCAAGGACTCCTAATCAAGTAATATGAGGCCACCCACGCGTCTGTAAGACAAACGGTTCATGAGATACAGAGGCACTTCCTGTTTGGCGAAGGGAACTTCCTGTTGCACCAATTAAGGTCAAGGACTCGTAATCAAGTAATATGAGGCCACCCACGCGTCTGTACGACAAACGGTTCATGAGATACAGAGGCACTTCCTGTTTGGCGAAGGGCACTTCCTGTTGCACCAATTAAGGTCAAGGACTCCTAATCAAGTAATATGAGGCCACCCACGCGTCTGTACGACAAACGGTTCATGAGATACAGAGGCACTTCCTGTTTGGCGAAGGGCACTTCCTGTTGCACCAATTAAGGTCAAGGACTCCTAATCAAGTAATATGAGGCCACCCACGCGTCTGTACGACAAACGGTTCATGAGATATAGAGGCACTTCCTGTTTGGCGAAGGGCACTTCCTGTTGCACCAATTAAGGTCAAGGACTCCTAATCAAGTAATATGAGGCCACCCACGCGTCTGTAAGACAAACGGTTCATGAGATACAGAGGCACTTCCTGTTTGGCGAAGGGAACTTCCTGTTGCACCAATTAAGGTCAAGGACTCGTAATCAAGTAATATGAGGCCACCCACGCGTCTGTACGACAAACGGTTCATGAGATACAGAGGCACTTCCTGTTTGGCGAAGGGCACTTCCTGTTGCACCAATTAAGGTCAAGGACTCCTAATCAAGTAATATGAGGCCACCCACGCGTCTGTACGACAAACGGTTCATGAGATACAGAGGCACTTCCTGTTTGGCGAAGGGCACTTCCTGTTGCACCAATTAAGGTCAAGGACTCCTAATCAAGTAATATGAGGCCACCCACGCGTCTGTACGACAAACGGTTCATGAGATATAGAGGCACTTCCTGTTTGGCGAAGGGCACTTCCTGTTGCACCAATTAAGGTCAAGGACTCCTAATCAATTCATATGACGCAACCCACGCGTCTGTACGGCAAACGGTTCATGAGATATAGAGGCACTTCCTGTTTGGCGAAGGGCACTTCCTGTTGCACCAATTAAGGTCAAGGACTCTTAATCAAGTCATATGACGCCACCCACGCGTCTGTACGACAAACGGTTCATGAGATATAGAGGCACTTCCTGTTTGGCGTCGGCCGCCAGGCGGCGCAGTGGCACGGCCGGCTCCGGGGACCCGAGCCGGACGTGTGGGTACCGGTCCCGTCTCGAACGGTCGCTCCTAGCCCGAGTTATGGAAGTTTATGTGCGCTGCAGTGGCGGCGCGCCGCCGCTAGGCGGCGCTATAATTTTGCGGGGGTCCCTGGGCCCCCTGGAGGGTGTCCGTGCGGGTTAAGTCCCGGATTTCCCCAAAAAAATGTCGGCCCTCCCATTGAAACCATTGTAGAGCCGAACATTTTTTAAATACATGGGACTAGATAGCAGGGGGTCCGCTGGGGGTCCCCAGGGCTCCAGGGGGTCCCCGGGTGGTCAGACCCCGACTCCAGAGGCCCCTCGGTCGGCCGCCGGCCCCTCGCCTCTGGAGATGAAGAATTACTATTAATATTAATAATAATGGTAATAATAAAGTCGCTTATAATAAGCAGACATGGCAACAACTGGGTCTGGGAGGCCTGTCACTCAACCGTCAGACTGAGTCTCATAAAGTCACTGCAAAACAGATCCACTGTAAAACAGATCCACTGCAAAACAGCTCCCCCTAGTGGCGGAAAAAAAATCCTCACAGCAGACGTGCATGATCTGTGGATTTATATGATGTGTATTTGTGATTTGTATTTGTGTTTTGTGTTTTGTATTTGTGATTTGTATCTGTGTTTTGTGTCTGTGTTTTGTGTCTGTGTTTTGTATTTGTGATTTGTATTTGTGTTTTGTATCTGTGATTTGTATTTGTGATTTGTATTTGTGTTTTGTATTTGTAATTTGTATCTGTGATTTGTATCTGTGTTTTGTGTTTGTGTTTTGTATTTGTGATTTGTATCTGTGATTTGTATCTGTGATTTGTGTTTTGTGGATTTGTATTTTGTGGATTTGAATCACAGATAAAAATCAGAGATGCAAATAACAAATAATAATACAAATCACAGATACAAATCACAGATACAAATCACAAATACAAAACACAAATACAAATCACAAATACAAATCACAGATACAAAACAAAAATACAAAACACAGATACAAATCACAGATACAAAATACACAAGAATCTGACCTTGTGAGTTTCAAATCTGGGCATGTGAGTTCAAAATGTGGAAACACAAAATTTCAAAAATTACAAACTGGAGGTACGCATTTGTGAATTATGAGACTGTTCTGGCTCCATAGCCAGCCAGCCAGACTGGCCTGGCTGGAAATATGGGACTTAACATGGACTGTCCCAATGCCTAGATTTTAAATAATCACAAACTGTCACATGATTTCTAATGTTCCAATAGAATCCTATACTGGATTACGAAATTCCTATAATAAGGATTTACATTTATTAATTATTTATTATGTTAATTTCATTTGTTTTGTAATTATATTAATATTCTACAAGTATTTGTTTAGGATGTAGGCCTACATTTAGTTTAGGACTTATTTGATGCAATACACATAGGCCCTGTAATAATAATAATACTGTAATAGGCCTACATTAGAGCCTCATTTAATCCATATAGGCCTACTCTCTCAAATTAGCTCTGATATGTTTGTGTTTTCAAAAGTTACAGGCCTGATTGAACTTGGGATTTTAGAGTCATCATCATCATCACCACGCTTTTGAGATTGTGAGAAACTGTTCTATTAAACCAGCATTGTATGCAAGTATGGTTGAAATCATCTACACACACACACACACACACACACACACACACACACACACACACACACACACACACACACACACACACACACACACACACACACACACACAAATACAATGCTATCATATGTTCAAATCAAATTCCAAATAAACATAGACACTTATAAACTGTGGTAATTAAACAATAAAGGACTATTTCCTCCAGCGGAGGGACTCTGACAGACTCTACCTCAATTACCTGGTAACCAGAACGGCGGAGCAATATATCCATCTTCAACGAGGACAATGACTCCACGACGCCACCGTGTGGTGTCACCGACTAAGCTACAAGTCCAAGTAGGCCTAGTTTTTTTAAATCTGTGGAACAGATTTTATTAAAGAAGTGCGTTTGTGGCGAGACATTCAGGCGACTTTCAGGCGACCTATTGCCGATTGGCTGTCCATGTCACATGGTAACCGAGCTAGTTTCATGATTGGGAGCGGCCTTGCGCTGTTCTGGCGCTGTTCTTCTTCTCGAGTTTGGAAAAAAAGGATCCGTTCCGTTTCCTGCTTGAGCCAGATGCGAGCAGTCCTTTGTTGTCCCTGCTTAGCATTGACTTAGCATTGACAACATTGTCATGATCGTAAAACTATCTAGTTTTAATGTTCAGAACGTTTTCTTTTTGGACAATAAAAACATTGACAGCCAGGGGGAAAAAAATCCATGAAGGACACGGAATGCAATCGTTCACTCGCCGTTGGAAAATTGACTTATTAGACTATTCTGGATGTGTGGCTAACGGCTAACGCTAACGTTAGCTAGCGCTAGCTGCAGGCTAACGCTAGCTAGCGCTAGCTGCAGGCTAACGCAGGCATGTTATACACAATTACTCATGGAATAAAACGGCGACCCAACTCTATTTTTGCTCTTCTACAAGCTCACAACGCGAGGAGGTTAAGTCTGTCAGAACCGTCAGATTATCCTTCTAACTGAAGTTACACAAACACTGATTATGCTACATTTAGCACTGTTAGCCCGACCAATTTAGATAGTGCACGAGTCACGTTGTTGCGCACGTAATACATTCACTTCAACCTCGTGTTGAGCAGTTAAACCTATTTGCTACGTACGTCTACAAAAACGTTCTTATTTCAAAGATAAAGTGCTTACTGAAGTCTCACAGATGTCACAGTATGGTACGCTCAAGCAGAATTACCCGTATCTTTCGTATTGTTTAATAAACAGCATTTTAATCCGATCAGACGTCATTTTCTGTTGTTTTTCAGCCATGCGACCCCATCGGTTGCGAGGTGTACTGCACTTAGATACATTAATACCTTTTTAAGGAAACGACGACCGATCGGATTAAAATGCTCCTCTTTAAATAATACGATCATTACGGGACATTCTGCTGGAGCGTACCCTATGGTGACATCCGTGAGCCTTCACTAAGCAATTTATCTTTGTAATCTGACCGTTTGTGTAGACGTACGTAGCAAATTGGTTAAACTGCTCAACAGCAGATTGTGTTGAATTCACGGTTGGCGCAGCGTAGCGTCTTTACATTTAGCCCAATAATGCTAATCTACAAAACAATAACTAAAGTTTAAAACATACATAAACCACTTTAGCCCTATGTTATACCAAGGCTATTTGAAAATAGCCGATCTACAAGCTCACAACGCATTGTGGTGCGACGCGTTGTGAGCTTGTAGATCTGCTATTTTCAAACATTTTGTACTTTTACTTTTGGTACTTTAAGTACATTTGGATACCAATACTTTTGTACTTTTACTCAAGTACATTTTTTATTCTGGACTTTTACTTGTAACAGAGTGATTCTACATTGCAGAATTGATACTTTTACTTAATTATAAAAATGTAGGTACTTTTTCCACCACTGTGTAAACGTTTGTGTTCTCCATGCCAATAAAGCTTCTTTGAATTGAAGATTGAATTGAAGATTGCTCCCCATGTGGCGGAGTACACAATAATGGTAAATAAAGTAGCTTACTCTAAAATAATCCATCCATCCATCCATCCATCTTCAACCGCTTATCCAGCATCGGGTCACTGGGGTAACAGTTCCAACTGAGATTTCTAGAGTTCCTTAATAATAATAATTAAAATAAACATTACTAATGATTATAATTGCGACCGTCAGGTCGCAGTTACTATGAAAATCTCCACCGCCTGTCTGTCTGTCCGTCAGTCTGTCTGTCACGTCACATCACACTTTTTTGCCCCTATCCATGTGAAATTTTCCACACACAATCCTTGTCTGCCAATCCACAACCTCCACCCTTCCAGGGACCCCCGCAGCTCCAGGGACCCCCGCCAAATTTTTTAAAACACATTTTTGAATACTGCTCCTACAGTTTTTGCCCTAAAATCACACAAATCGCTACACAGTATGTCTACACTTATCTCATCGACATGGATCTGTCCCATATAGCGCCACCATCAGGTCGATTTTTTAACACATTTTTGGACCTAAACTTTTTTTTTTCTAATTTTTTTTTTCAAACTTTTTTTTTTTTTCAAAAAAAAATTTTTTTTCAAACTTTTTTACACTAACTTCAACACACCAATCCACCAGATTTTATATTGACTGTGTGTCAATTCTTGTTTCCTCACTAGAGCTCTTTATTCTTAAAGAATGGTAAATTGTCCTTTATCCAAAGCACATTACAATGTGTGCTAGCAAACGTTACATTCACCCATTCACGCCGACCACTGCAGAGAAAAGGCACCAACCTGCTCATTGAACGTCTTGTTCAAGCCAGGAGGACACTTCAACACTTCAACACAAAACATTCCGGTTCCCAGTTAAACAGTTGCTCTTGCCCTTTCAGGAGCGTCTGAGCATCTCCAAGTTAAATAAACCTAAACGTTCCACAAATGTAGAGCTCATGGAAGTGGTTGCAACTCTGGTCCTCAGCAAACAAACTGCTTGTACCTTAGAATAGCCTAAGTAGTAGTAGTCTACCTACTTCTTTTGAAATCGTCCACAAAACAAATCTCCATGGTTAATTTACAAGCAGTGTAATCAGAATTCAGAAACTAGGCTGGCATGGGATGGGACACCCCAGGTGAATGCAATTAATTATCAGGTCAAATGGAAAAGCTGTGTCCCTTTTGCTGACAGACAGACATTCCGTAAATGAATAGTTAGATAATAATAATAAAACAAGGTATTTACATATTTGCACATACGGTAGCATATCCATCCATACAGTATGTATATGAGCTTTAGACATAATGTCCATCCAGAGCCCTAGAATGGAGAGTTGCGTCACTCCCGTTCACTTCATGGGGCCAGGTCTTCTACGCACACATCTATTGGCGTATAGTGACAAACGGCCAACCGGAAGTTTACAAAATGCATTGAAGTCTATGAGGTGTAAAGTGACAATGAACCACGTGACCAGCGCTGTTTCTGACCCCGCGGTGACACCACTCTCTGATTATACTGCTCTGTGTCTGTCCATCCATCCATCCATCTTCAACCGCTTATCCGGAATCGGGTCGCGGGGGTAACAGTTCCAACTGAGACCTCCAGATTTCCTTATCCCGAGCAACTTCCTCCACTCCCTCAGGGAGTATACCGATGCGTTCCCAAGCCAGTTTGGAGATATAATCCCTCCATCTGGTCTTGTCTTTGGTCTGCCACGGGGTCTCCTCCCAGTGGGACGTGCATTGAGGACCTTCCTAGGAAGGCGCTCGGGAGGCATCCGTACTAGATGCCCGAACCACCTAATGTGCATAAGCTTAACAACTGGTACTGTTCATGGTATACTTTAGGCCTAGACTTGAGTGTAGACATTTAGGAGCAAAAATAAGTAAGCACATGACATGAGATTAAGGTGCATCAGTCAGGTTCAACCACATAGTCCACAAGTTAACTTTCACTGGTATATAATCCACAGGTAGGTCCATGAGGAGGAGCATAAGTCCAAGCCTGCCTGATGACAAGCGGTGGCCAGGCCTTGTTCAACAGTCTGATGGTGGCCTGCCCGGCCAGGTGGAAGCTGATTGGCTGATAACCACACGTTGTTTACTGGTATGTTTTACATGTCGTGACTGTCGGGCAGAAACCTCGTATCTCCAAGTTTCACATTTGTATGTTTTTTCGTAAAGTAAAGCCCTGCTTCATCATACAAGATTGTCACACAAAACTAGTGAAAATAGCTGATCTACAAGTAGAGCAGCTATTTTCACTATTTTACATCGTTTTTAAAATGAAAAATACAAAACGAACGGTTTGGACATACAAGGTTTCCACCCGACAACAATGTTATGCATTTGGTTATGTGCTTTTAACAGCAGGCTTTGGTGTGCCTTGAAAAACTTTACGAAACATTAGCCTTAATTGTTCTTTTTTCAAAACAAGACATAGAATGAAAAATATAAATGCGTATCGTTAAATAATGAAACATTATGTCTGTCATTAGCAGGCAAACAATTAACTGAGTTAATTATTATGAATGCATATTACAGTGGGATATGGGTCGTGACAAGCACCATGGATTAATTATTCTAGTTAATTTCAGAAGAAAAAAGTTAATGCACTCCTGTCATAGGTTTGCAAAATGTGATCAGTTGCAAAGACTTGGGGGTGGGCTGAAGGCGAAGAAGTCGAACAATGTCAATTATTTTCGTCTTAAAGAATTGTAGGAAAATTTTAAACTGAGAGAGAACTAGTCAACTAGATATTTCATGTTTGATAAACACTGCCTTACAGCAGTGGGAGTTCTTTAAAAGAAAAGGCTTGACATTTGCCATTAAAAATCCATTAAGATCCATTTATATCTGTCAGTTTTGGGATGAGCCCACGGTCATGGAATTGCTTTGGCTGGTCACACCTCCAGTGGTCAATGATAATAAACAGTGATTAGTATGCTTATCAGCAGTGTCCTGCTGGGGGGTTTTGCCTCCACGAAGGCAGCTTTTGAGGATTAAAATGGTTAATACCTATTGGTGTCCATCTGTTTCTTGATGGCTTTGGGCTGAGCCCAAATTCATGAAATATTTATTTTCATTAGTGAGGCACATTGCCTGTCGTCAGTTAGAATGCTTGTTGATTGGAATGTGTAACAGCAGTGATTCACAGAAAACGAGGAAGCTGTAACCACGTTCAGCTTGTAGATTGGCACATTTTAGCTCAATACCCTAAAGGGAAATTTTGCATATTTGCCTGGGACCAAAAAACTCATGTAGCAGATCTACAGATCTACACCAGAGATTTACAAGCTGATGGAAAACGTGTCACATTGGGATGTGTTTGAGCCTTGAGGTTGTAGATTGTAGATTTGAACTAGAAGCAGTGCTCTACCGAGCACAGGTCTCCACCAGGCCAGGCGTCCTGGTGGTGCTATAATAGGCCAATGTAAAAAGGGTGGCATGTGTTCTTCACCAATCTTAGACCTTTCATGGCGCCACCATGAGGCTGATTTGAACATTTTGTAGTGTAATTTCTTCCTTGGCCTTTTGCGAATGTGCGTGCACAATTTCATTACAAAGCACGCTGTGTTCATGATTTGAGGCATTTTGTTCGAAACGGATCAATCCTGGTGGCGCTATAAAAGGCTGATGTGAAAAATGCAAGGAAAGGGTTTTTCCTTCCACAAATTGGCCTCATGGTGGCGCTAGAACAGGCCCATGTGAAAAATGTGGGGCAGAGGTACTGAATTGGCATCCAGGGAGTGTGCTTACAAAGTTTGAAACTGATCCACCGATTAGTGTCAAACTTTGTATGCGCACTCCTTAGAGGCCAAGGTAAAACCTTTTCCCTGCATTTTTTACATCAGCCTTTTATAGCGCCATCAGGAGGCCGACTTATGTAAAACACATTACATGCCTGACCTGGTGGAGACCTGTGCTCGGAAGAGCACTGCTTCTAGTTGCACTCTGTGTTTGTGATTTGAGGCATTTTGTCCAAAATGGGCCAATCTTACAAACTTTGAAAGCCAATCTCAGCCAATCAGGATGGAATATGGACAATCAGACAGATCTGTGGCGATCACATGACTACCGATTTGCGTGATTTTTGGACAAAATCTGTAGGAGTAGTGTACAGAAATGTGTTTTGCAAACATCGGCCTCATGGTGGCGCTAGAACAGGACCATTTGAAAAATGTGGGGCAGAGGTTCTGAATTGGCATCCAGGGAGTGTGTGCGCTCATTTTGGCAGCGACCGGGCCAACAGCGCCGGAGATTAGCTGGTAACAAACTCGGAGGACGGACGCACGCACGCACGGACGGACGGACGGATAGGGGCGAAAACATACTCTCCCCCTGCCTTCGGCTGGTGGAGACAACAACTGTCCTAGTACAGCTGTTAATCAAGTCTATTTCTCTAAGAGTAAGTTCTATTAAGAGCATTTATGTGGTGAAGTACAGTAAATGCATTGACATCCTCCTTTTTAGACCGTTTTGTCTTGGTCCCAGATTTTCAAGAGCAGGTGACAACGGCAGTAGTCAGTCACAACATCTGTAACAAAAGAGGCAGACTTGGGTTGTACATGAGTGAAATGTAGATTAGCAGAATAATGATGACCTTGGTCAGTTAAGAATGGAATTGTCTTCTGAAATTGGCACTGGATACTACTTACTTTTTATGTTATTTTGTATTTTAGACTTTTCGCTCAAGGCTCATAATCACCATCACAGTAGAGGGCAATAAGGACTGTTCTGGTCACTTAACTTTTGCATTTTCAGACAAATAGTTTATCCAGAGTGTTTAAAGGCTTCAGCAAGCTTCTGGTCATACAGTCTGACCACGTAGTACAGCCAAATCATTCATACTTATCCCAAATGGCTAAACACAAAGGTCATCAGAGAGGGATGGTATATAAACTCAAAGTAGGCTAATTGCTGCTGTACATGAGAACAGTTGGTGACATTGTGACCCAGAGCGGCAATGCATAATTTCTTTGTTTGCCAACCGCCAAAGAAGGTTGTGAGGTCTGTTTATTTGGGAGACTTCCACGTTTACTTTTATTTGGAAACGGAAACATGGCACCATGTTAAGATCAAGCTACAGTACATCATTCCATTTGATTAATTCAAACACCGACAGGAACACTAGAAATAAAAAATAAAACAATGACACGCATAGTGCTCACATTGATTAAATCCGAGAGACTTTCGCGTGCAGGCCACATAATGCTTTGGTCAATTAATGATTACTAGCCCTTACCCGTTCAAAGATATGAGCTCCAAAATGATGTGCAGTGTGTGGGTTATGGGGGTGCACACAGATACTGTGTACCGATCTGCATGATTTTTGGACAACATCTGTAACAGGGCCAGAACCCCCCACCCCCCCCCCGCCCGCCCGCCCGCCCGCCCGCCCGCCTGCCCGCCTGCACACACACACACTCCCCCCCCCCCCCCGTGTGTGTGTGTGTGTGTGTGTGTGTGTGTGTGTGTGTGTGGGTTTGTGTGTGATTGTGCATGGCCTGAACAACAGCGCCCCTCCCTTAACATGTGTGGTCACAAAAGGTACTGTAGGCTAAATAGATATAGATACACCATAAAAATGCTAATATACAGCATACGATTTGTGAAAGTGACAAACGGGCTTCACAGTTATGTCAGGTGTGTTCATATGCTGATGGTGATGCGATTTCAGATCAATTGCTCCAGCCACTGAGGAGAAACGCTGAGACAGACAGACAGACACTCACTCACTCACTCAGACATTCGCAAAATTATAGTATAGATGTTCTCCTCGCTCCATGAAATGAATTTACAAGGAATGCCACCTTACACAATAGCTCTGATGAATAGATGAACTCCTTTCATTCATCATATCCAATGAAGTCCTAAAACAAAATTTGGAAGTAGGCCTAAATATGCAAGTCAGTAGCTGCTTTTACATGGACACTTTTAATCCGGTTAATACAAGATTTTAAATAAACCAGATTAAATTTCTCCATGTATACACCTAAATAAACCAGATCAAGCCCAACCCCATTTCAATTCAAATCGGGTGCAGGTGGTCTACACCTTTTTAAAACCGATCAACACCAGATCAGATTGATCTCACCACATCATGTAAACACTTGATCCAAAACCTTCTATTAGGTTTATTTTAATTCGATTGGAATAAAGGTGTCCATGTAAACACAGCTAGTGTCTCTTGGATTTTGTGAACACAAACATGTACCGGTATACAAATTCAAGCAATTCCCTCCCTGCAATATTTGTAATTTGCCCAGTATATTTACAGAGAATATGTCGTATATGATGGTCAAATGTTGTGTATTCCTTTCTTCAACACACACGGAAGAAAGGAGCTTTTTATTTTTTATTTTGTTACTTCTGTTTTTATGTTCAAAGTTTATCAGCTTTGCAAAACGCTGAGCTAATCTGTCCTGGGTATATTCATAATCTTGTTCCGCTTGGCTCTGGTCTCGCTTATATTAAATTACAAGCAATAAATAATAAGGAATCCAGGCATCAAAGTGACAGTAGGAATATTCATGCACTCTAGCATTTATTGGACATGCCATTTTGGTTTGAATTAATGTAATTGAAAAATATAATTGTTTTTGAAAGGTAGTCATTCAGTAAGCTTGCCTGCAGTGCCAAAGCTGTTGGAAAAAAACAGTGAGTTATATACCCTGGTTATGCTACATGCTACAGTTGCCAATCGCCCAATAATTCAGTTATACTATAAAATGCAGACATGACAATAATTAAGCTTGTTAAGAGGCTTGTGTTTTGCTTGACACCCGCGCCAACTAAGTATAACTTAGGTTTTAGGGACAAGACAGTCTCTTTCACTTCTGATTTCAGGCACGTGCCGTGCGTGCACACATAGACATGCCCTTTTATCCGTCTGTAAAAAGTGCCCTCTCCAGACCATGAATCCAGTCTTAGTATGGAAAGAAATGAAAATGCGCTCTTTCCATGCCATAACTGAAGGCAGAATTGCCTTGCAAACTCTCCTGAACTTGAATGCAGCGTCTTAAGTTGAAAGAAATGCCCTCTCTGTGTAGAAATCCATGCCGTTATCTCCAGTATTGACTTGATTATGCTTAGTTCAGTGTGTTATCAAGCACCGAAAATAGCTGGCCTCCAAGCTCACAACGCGCCGCAGCGTGACGCGTTGTGAGCTTGGAGGTCTGCTATTTTTGACATTTTCACCAAAATGCCCTTTTTGAAATGTCAGCCCCTGCCTCTCTAACATTCTCTGCACGTCCTTGCCTGATTTAGTATGCTGTGAAATATTGCAGAAACGGTTAACAAAACAGACAGTGTAACTATGACAGCATCTTTTCAGAATAACTTCAGGCGCAAAAGCAACCAAGAGGATCTTTTGATTGTATTTGAGCAATTTCATAAGTGACACATTAAGGAGGCTTACAGTAAAAGTAGTCCCCCGTGGTACGATTGTAACGTGTGGAAACAATGAGAGCATTGTTCCCTTCAAGCACATTCGAATGGGCAGATATAGCGTATCAATTACTGTCAAAGGCATTCAACTGCCTGCACTGCGTGTCTAACTGATGTAATGATTATTATAATACGGTGTAACTCGGCTTGCTTTTTATATTCTAATAGCCTGGAGGCTTCTGGAGAGGACACAGAGAGACAGATTGTGGAGGGGGCTACATTGTAGGTTAATAGAGTGGTTTTAAATCAGTAATTCTTTAAGGGAAACTTTTAAGGGACATAATCAACCACAGAAGAGGGAGAGCGTGAGCATGTGCATGTGTGTGTGAGTGAGAGAAAGTGAAAGAGAAAATTATAGAAGCAAAGAAAATTTTGAAAAGGGGAAAATACACACACACACACACACACACACATCCTGCCAAGCAGCGCTAATGGCAGTGCCTCGGGTCATGTCTCTCTACCTTACATACTGTGTGTGTTGGTGTGAAGTTTGTGAGTGTGTGTGTGTGTGTGTGTGTGTGTGTGTGTGTGTGTGTGTGTGTGTGTGTGTGTGTGTGTGTGTGTGTGTGTGTGTGTGTTCAGCTGAGGGAGAGGAAGCTATTAAAGCTTTATGATGCCTGCTGGCTACAGGAGGATGGCTGCATATTAACACCACCACATCACATAGCAGGTAACAACAGGCCAGTGATAAATAGGCCTGCAGGTGTCACCTGTGGGGAGAGTGTGTGCACATGCTGCAGTGTGCTGGCGTGTGTTGTGTACGGTGTCCCAACCAAACAGTGGGTCGGGACTGGGCCAGGACCATGTTTGGGTCACAGACCAGTGAAAATAACAGATCTACAAGCTTGTAGATCTGCCATTTTCACTAGTTTGGGTCCCGGCCAAACGTCTACTTTCTCTTTATATGTCAGTAAAAGGCTCATGCATACTCCAGGCTTCACTTTTTGGGTGATAACAAGTGAAGGCCATCATACTTCACGGTGAAGGCCTATCACCGTGACCCTGCCTCCCTCTGGTCAGTGGCGGAAAAAGTACTCAAACTTTTTACTTAAAGGAGTAGTTCACCACTTTTCAACCTGTCTTCATATAATAGGTCCTCACTAATGTTCATGATAAAATATCACAATTTTTTTCTACTCGGTCCAAGTCTCCTAGGAGAGCTGTGGGAAGTTCAGAATCCATAGTCTTGTGACATCATCATTTTCCAAAAAAAAAAGAATTAATCAATATTTTTGAAAAAAATATTTAGATTTTTATTATCGTGAGAACAATGGCTTCCACTTTAAAATTGCAACTTTTCAGGAATAGAGAGCCTGCAGTTTCTATAAGCTGGATTGGCAATCGATGATGTCACAAGACTATGGGTTTCTGACCTGCCCACAGCCCACAAAAAAAAAAAAAAAGAAAAGCTATTTTTGAGTGAGGACCAATTATATGAACATAGGTTGAAAAGTGGTGGAGTGCCCCTTTAAGTACCAGTAAGACTCCCTAATCGGGAGATTAGCGACCGGCAGGTCACCCCGGTCGTGGGGGGCCGAGTTACGGCATTTTTAGCGGGCTGCGGTGGTGGGGGCCCTCCATTTTTGCATCCGTTCTGCAGGAGTCTGTGGTCCCCAGGAATTCCCCGTGAGCAGGCTGTCTCCGGTCCGCCGAGGCGGGTACCGGCCCCGGCTCTCCCGGTCGCTCCTAGCCCGAGTTACGGCATTTTATGTGTGCTGCAGTGGCGGGGATCCTTTTGCATGATATGGCATCCGTTCTGGAGCACCAGGAGTCGGTGGTCCCCGGGAATTCCCCGTGAGCAGCCCTGTTGGGGTGGTCATAATTTTTGCAGAGCCAGGGGGTCCCTGGAGGTCCCTCGAGCTCCGGGGGTCCCTGGGAGGGGTGGAGGTTGTAGTTTGGCAGGCAAGGAGTGTGTGTGCAAAGTTTGGCATGAATTGGGGCAACGGTGGAGATATGAGTTGGGGAAAAGTGTGACGTGACGGACAGACAGACTGACAGACAGACAGACAGCCGGTGGAGGTTTTGATAGTAACTGCGACTTGACGGTCGCAATGACTTCCTTAGTAGCCTACTAAGTGATGTTTATTGAAATGCAGACACGGAAGACGGAACAGCAGAAAAAGCAGGCTTGAATGTCATTTGAAGAACAACATAACCAACACTGCCATGTCCAGCATGCGTTATATTGCTCACAAGCTTTTACTCAAGTACATTTTGAATTCCGGACTTTTACTTTACTTACTTGCATTGCAGTATTGATTGAGATCAGTCTGTCCGTTAGGTCAGTCTGTCCGTCACGTCACACTTTTCCCCTACTCATATCTCCGCCATGCCTTCTCTATTTGACTGACCAAATCAAACGCGAAGCGGATGACGGCAAATATAGCGGCATGGTCATGATGGACCTCCAGAAGGCATTTGACACCGTAAATCATTCTATTCTGATTGAGAAACTAAAAGCCATCGGTCTTGACAGCGCAGCAGTGAGGTGGATGCAGTCTTACCTGGTGGGGAGGGAACAGGTGGTGGAGATTAACGGTACCCTGTCCCCCCCCCTCCCGGTAAACTGTGGTGTTCCTCAAGGTAGCATACTGGGACCTCTGTTGTTCCTAATATACGTGAACGACATGGCATCTGCTTGTGACTGCAACCTGTTCCTGTTCGCGGATGACTCGGCTCTCCTAGTCTCGGGCAAGGACCACTTGCAGGTTGAGAAGACACTTAACTCTGAACTAAGTAAGATCTGCACATGGCTTAACGACAACAAATTATCAATTCACCTGGGTAAAACAGAGTCCATCCTCTTTGGATCAAATCATAACCTCAAAAAAGTTGATAACTTCACAATCAAAGTGGGTGACAAGGTCATAACACGAAAAAACGAAATCTCTTACTTAGGATGTATCCTTGAAGCTAATCTTTCCAGTGAAAAGATGACTTCTAAAGTAATAAATAAAATCAACCAACGAACTCGTTTCCTACAGAGGATCGCCCCGATGGTCAATTCCAACACACTGAAGACCATAGCTGGTGCAATAATCCAGCCCCTCTTTGACTACGGAGTCCACGTATGGTATTGTGACGCCCCACAAGCCCTGAAAACTAAACTACAAACAGCCCAAAATAAACTAATTAGGGTCCTGCTTAGACTTCCCTATCAGACTCACCTCACCGCTACTCACCAGTTAAGAGTGGGGTGGCTCAGAGTAGTTGACAGAGTACAGCAACTTGCAATGGGCCTGGTGTACAAGATACACTACACCACTATGATACCCAAGTACCTGTCAAAATACTTTATAAACATTAAGGATGTCCATAATTACAACACCAGAGGCAGCGCCACAGATCACTTTCAACCCAGAGTCAAAACCAACAAAGGGTCAAACTCTTTTTTCTGCTATACCACCAAAATGTGGAAAGCCTTACCGAAGGCCACAAAGGAGTGTGGATCACTAGCATCCTTTAAAATTGCCCTGAAAAACCACTTACAGGCAGCAGCCGTTCGCAACTGGTAAAAAAGAATCTAGCCCAACCCTACCCTCCCCTGCCCCTTCTTTGTATATACTGTTTGTTTTGACTTACTGTCTTCTATTTTGTTTTTCTTTACATATCTACTGCATAGTACTGTGTTCTATTTGTCTGTCATTCAATGTTATATGAGATACTTCAATGGTTTCCAGTGGAAATAAGCTTAGTCTTTTCATGGATCTCCTTTTAGTAGACCTTGTACCAGTGAACTGTACCGTCATGAAACTGTACCTTTTCCTATGCAAACTTCTAATAAAGTCTTCAATCAATCAAAAGCCACCGTTGCCCCAATCCATGCCAAACTTTGCACACACACCTTGCATGCCAAACCACAACCTCCACCCCTGATTTCTCACATGCCCCTCTTCTAGCGCCACCATGAGGCAGATTCTTGCAAGACACATTTTTTGGAAACTGCTCCTACAGATTTTGCCCTAAAATCAGGCAAAGTGGTACACACTACAGTATCTCTACAGTCATCTCATCAAAATGCATCTGTCCCATCTAGCGCCACCATCTGGCCCATTTTTTAAAAACACATTTTTGGACACTGCTCCTACAGATTTAGCCCTAATATCACGCAAAGCGGTACACAGTATCTCTAAAGTCAAGTCAACAACAGGGAATATTTCCCATATTCCCTCCCGATTGGCTACCATTGCCTTCTAAAGTTTGTGTATGGGACCTGACGGTCGCTTATCTCCCGATTAGGGAGTCTTACTGGTCAAACCCCTATGGACCTCTGAAATTGGTTCAGAGATCCGAGTGAAACAGACTTAAAAAAAGAAAAAGACACACCCAGCATTATTTTATGGACCAACAAACCTAACATGCTGTTGCTGTAGCAGCCTACAATAAGAGAAAACAATGACGTTAAATTCCATGTTTTCACCTCAATGAAAGCAATCCATGACCACAACAACCACCGTGCACTTTGATTCCACAGAGGTATGGTTTGTGCGTACGCTCTCTGCTCTCACCGAACTGACTGGTGGAGGACAACTTTGTTGTTTGTTCCCCCATATTTGGCTGCAGTAATCTGATCCCTGGTCAATCATTCTATTATATTAACTGCACTTAATTCTAGCAGCTCAAGCTTATTTCACACTCACAGACAGTATCATAGACTGTAAAAAATATGGATGGTGGGAACCCATTGGTTTTTATGCTGTGAAAATGAAGCTTTTTTTGAAAGCTTCATTTTCGGCGGAAACATTTGCATTAGTGTCACCCAATAGTGCGGGGACATTCTAGACCGAGACGAGAGTGCTATTCCAATAACTACTTTATCAGCCAAAACGGCGAGAGAGGCACTTACACATTGGGCGTGGCCTCTGCTCAGCTCCGGCGGGAAAAACATACTTACAGGGTAATGGTTTCTTGGCAGCCATTTTGAGGCCATTCAGTGACATTGGGGGTTTGTGGATTAAAGTGCGAAAAGCTGAGATGACGTGACCCTGCGGTGGCACGTCGTAGTATGGTGAGGCGAAATCCACAAATTACATTTTAGCCTCCAAGCTGTCCAGCTTTTTTTTCTATGCAGCCTGGTTGTCAGACTCTCTCTCTTTCTCTCTCTCGCTGTTGGCTTTCTATAAATCCCCCTCTCACTCTTTGCTGACACACATAATTGTGCCAGTGTCTCTGAATGTCCACTTTGGCTTGAGGCCATGCCACACACTGACACTTGCAAATTCACACACCCACAGCAGCACAGCCACGCTCATGCATGCTGCATGTGTGTGCATTTGTATGAGACACGGCGGACTACCAGAGAGCCACTGTTTTACAAAGTGGCTCACGTCACGCACCGATCAGACAGATGCTGCTGCAGTGATGCAAATGTGGGTTCACAAAAACGTGGCGCGGTCATGGAATGGCAACTGCACATCACTGGGCTCTGATTCCTGCGGCAGACATCCCAGACACTCTGGGTATATCCATTCCCGGAATCTCCCGGAATATGGGATCAGCTCACGACGGGGACACCCGTAAATGATAGCAAACAAAATGTACTGCAAATCCCACACTACAGAGGCAGAATAATAGACCAATTATTTGTTTACAAACATTGAGCATGAATGCACAGGTGAATGTATCATGTAATCAATTCCCAACAGATCCCAAACCTTGTGTTTTGGGGAGCGCTGGTTTCAGTTCATTCAACCTCCTCCTGTGTGTTGGCTGTTGGTGGACCATTAAGGCATTTATTCCTTTGTGAATTTTACTTTTTGTGATTGCCTCCAGGATTAATAACTTATCAATTAATTTATAATTATTTCTGAGCCAGGGTTGTCGGACTGTTCATTAATAGAAATACACTGGACAAGTTTGGCACCAATGTGGTATATAAAGTGTGTGCTATGTTAATGATCCCTTTATTAAATGGTAAATGGTGCATTTATATATAGCGCTTTTATCCAAATCGCTTTACATAGATTGTGCATTACATTCACCCATTCACACACACATTCATACACCGATGGCGGAGGAAACCATGCAAGGCATCAACCAGCTCACCGGGAGTTCAGGGGTTCAGAGACTTGCTCAAGGACTCTTCGACATTAACTCAGGGGGAGCCCGGATTCGAACTGGGAACCCTTCAGGAACCCTTCTTGCTCTAATGACGGTTTAACAAGTTTAATTTATTCAATGCAATAAATGATTGATTAAAATACCTACAGTATGATCACAAAACAAAAACCCAAGTATAGGCTTTCAGGGTCAATGCAGTGGGGGAAATACAGTATATAAGTCTGGGTAAGAGCTTTGAGCTCGAAACTTTGTGTTGCAATGAAGCATCTGTCACATTGGAGCCCTCAGTGTGCAGGCGTCTATTTATTTTCCCATTGTTTTTCCTACAGTATGTGGGGAATATAGAACAGGAGCTATGGAATCTGAACTGCCAAGAGATGAAAGAATTGAAAAGTGAAAGTAAAAAGAGTGAAAGAACTAACTTGAACTTCTGATAAAGTAGTCCTAACGTAATAATCTAATATCATGGACAAGAGCTGCATTTAATGAGCTGACCTGTTCTTTGAAGGTCAGCCAGTTCTGTGCATGCCCAGACGACAGATGATGATCCGTGGGTTGGGGTGAGTGGGGCATCTTGTCGTGTCTGTGTGGTTTCGCTGTTGATGGCTCTGCGTCTGCGGGCCTTGGTTCGTTGTGGCAGACGGGAGACTATAATGTTACCCAGTCTTAATGTTACACAGTCTTGGGTGTGAGTCTATTAGGCAAGATTTTCACAAGGGCGAGAGTTGGCTGTAGCTTGTAAGACCAAAAGGAGAGAGGAGCTGCTTATTTGCATATGGACATCAGGACATGTCATGTCGGCTGACCCTCTGGGCATGAGATGAGATCTGAGAGACACAACCTCAGGCTGTTAATTCTTCCTCTTCTCTAACTTGTCCAGTTTTTCTTCTAATCTAAAGCTCTACCTATGTAGATCACTTTAAATGACTAACCTCACCATTGAATTCCCCATGAAATGAGCTTACTTGATGCAAGTGATAGACGTGTCTATGGGTTTGCCGCTCTGACATCATGCTCTGTTGTCACTGTGATGTCAGGGGAACCACTCTACCAGAATGGGTTTGCCACTCTGATATCACGCTCTGGTCACGCTCTGGCTTCACTGTGATGTCACACTTACAGAATCCCTTTTATGCCCATAAATGGAGTTCCCTAATGTCATCAATATTAATGATGTCCTTTTAGAGAGATCCCTGTGATGCCAGGGGGAACAAATCCCTTTTATGCCCATATATGGAGATCCCTGATGTCCACATCCCTGATGTCCACATCCCTACATCTGTGATGCCAGGGGAACAATCCCTTTGTCTTTTATGCCCATATATGGAGATCCCTGATGTCCACATCACTGTGGCACAACCTCACCCTTTAGGGCAAGGTCACTTGTCGCCCTGAGGCGTCTTACTAGTTCCACATTCCTGATATAAAAAAGAGACGTCCTCATGTATGCAGAGACTCACTTGGTTGTTAATCTCAAGCAATCTCTTGGATATCGGCTCATACCGATGTTGCCTGTTTCCTTATAGGACTCATCAGATAAGAATAATAATACTCCACTCTCAGAGGTTGTGTAGAGACAAGACGGTTCCTGTGGGGTTTCGCGCTTTAACCCCAGAAGGGCACATTCACAGTCAATGAATTACGGCCTGTGGAGTTAACCTCCGATCCACGCAGTCCATTTGCCTGTGTTTGGAAGGTCCTCTAAGGTGAGGAGATTACATGTGGGGTTATGTTCAACAACCAAAGTATAACTGCAGAATTGCTTTGTCGACCCTGGTGGTGTTCCTGTGAGGGTTAACTTTAGCAGTCATTTTAAAGTGTTGGGGGAGACATTGTCCCTTTGGTACTCTGACAGTTAGTGTATTATTGGAGTAGTAGGTAAACAGAAAAGGGTGCTTGTGTGCTTGTGAGAGTGCCTTAAGTCTTGTATATTACATAAAAATAACTGATACAGTAATCCACCATACAGTATTTGCTTAACCACCGTTACTAAGTAATACTTCCTCTGACATCAAGCTGGGGTGGGAGACTATGCTTGATTTAAAGTTGTCGCTTTAGTCACGAAACATGCTAATTATGAAAATGGATGAGGTGTTCTTTAGGGTACATGTAATAGGACTAACACTACACAGACGGGACAATATTATATACATTTACCAAAGCCCAAAGCCGATTTGGGGAGATAACTACAGTGGATTAAACAATAGATCACACAACATTGTAAAAACAATTAACAGCAAATGATATTAACATGTTAACCCTGTAAATCATAACATCTTCCCTGCTATAACAATGCGTTATCACTAAACCAGCAACATGCATAATGACTCTTTTATACAATACCTAAAATCCGAAAAGCGGAGGTCTATATACTGAATTCACATCAGCAGCTGCCTTTGTGACATTGAGAATACTGCGAGGTTCAATACAAATTCTACAGAGCGAAGCGGCCACCCCTTTCTTCACCCTTTCTTCATCGTAGCAGGGGGTAGGCAAAGCAAAATGCCAGGCGTGAAAGTTTTGAAAAGTTAACTTTGATGCTGCGAGACAGTATTGGCAAGCTGTCAGAAGCTTGCTGTGCTCTGAAGTAGTCATGGATAGGCATATTTATACACTCAACACCACAGAAAAAGACTACTATATATCGTCGTTGTCGGGTGGAAACCTTGTATGTCTAAAAGCGTTCGTTTTGCATTCATCATTTTAGGAATGATTTAAACTAGTGAAAACAGCCGATCTACAAGCACACAACGCCTCGAGCCGTGAGGCGTTGTGTGCTTGTAGATCGGCTGTTTTCACTACTTCTGTTCGACGGCCTTGTATGATGAAGCAGGGCTTTACTTAAAAAAAACGTACAAATCTGAAACTTGGAGATACGAGGTTTCTGCCCGACAGTGACGATATGGAAGTAGCAAGTATTAAAACTACCAGTTGTAGGTGTGAAATTGCTCAAGACTTAGGCAACTTGGTCGGAATCTGAAACAGATTCTGGGTTAAGTAAGGTTAATCTCTTACTTAAAATGTATAAATCTTTCAAACAAGCTGCCACGTATCAGCGTTGGGGGTCTGTTCTCCCCCTCCCGGTCTGCTCTGCTGCCGGGCGCAGCTGGCATTGATCCGCTCGGAACACAGCAGCTCTCGCTGGAGCGCAACTCAACTTATTTATGATGCTGTCACTCGTATCCATTGACACGCCCAATTTATTGCGTCTTTCGAATATCTGCGCTACAAACGTTTGCACGTACACTGCTGGTGTAAATAGATTGTTGGTATCATCACAGCATCATCATCCCAGCCAGCACGCCCACATGGGTCCCGCATGGGTACAGGGTGGGCTTCCCTACATGGGCCCCATGTGGGAATGTCCGCGGTTTCCACAAGGGTCCCTCGTGGGTTAGCCCACGTGGGCTCTGTGTGGGTTCTACATGGGCCCTGGGTGGGCCCCACCTCGGCTAATTTATATGGGACCCAGGTGGGAACCACTTGGGCTAGCCCACGTGGGCTCAACGTGGGTTCTACGTGGGCGCTGGGTGGGCCCCACCTCGGCAAATTTATATGGGACCCATGTGGGAACCGCCTGGGCTAGCCCACGTGGGTTCTATGTGGGAATGTCCGCGGTTTCCACAAGGGTCCCTCGTGGGTTAGCCCACGTGGGCTCTGTGTGGGTTCTGTATGGGCCCTGGGTGGGCCCCACCTCGGCTAATTTATATGGGACCCAGGTGGGAACCACTTGGGCTAGCCCACGTGGGCTCAACGTGGGTTCTACATGGGTCCTGGGTGGGCCCCACCTCGGCAAATTTATATGGGACCCAAGTGGGAACCACTTGGGCTAGCCCACGTGGGATCAACGTGGGTTCTGCAGGGGCCCTGGGTGGGCCCCACATCGGCAAATTTATATGGGACCCAAGTGGGACCCACTTGGGCTAGCCCACGTGGGCTCTGGGTGGGTTCTGCATGGGTCCTGGGTGGGCCCCACCTCGGCAAATGTATATGGGACCCAGGTGGGAACCGCTTGGGCTAGCCTGTGTGGGCTCTAGGTGGGTTCTACATGGGCCCTGGTTGGGCCCCACCTAGGCAATTCTATGCGGGAACCATAGGGGATAAACGTGGGATCCAAGTGGGCTCAACCTTGCTCCTAGGAAGATTTTAATGGTAGACTAAAACAGTGTTTGACATGAACTGTGTTAATTATTGAAACACCTAAAATACATTTTGGATGAAATAGACAATATACTGTATATTTGACAACGTTTATTACAAAAATAAACAAGATAATAAAATACAATATAAATAAAGATAGCAGCAGCATGAAGGCAAACAGATCAAATGTGCAAGTGTACATACAGTACATTAAAAAAAACACTTGAAATGCAAAAAGAGATATTCCCATAATGCTCCACAGACTGCTAACAGAACAAAATAAAGGATAAAAAAATGTCCAAAAACATAAATTGTGTAAGAGGTGCATCAAAATCTTGAATTTTGTAACAAAACTGTTTTAGGGCATAGGTTTTCTGGAATCCACTGTTCATTCATGTTGCATTCATCAATCTGGGTCCGCTGTGCTTGTGGGTGTTTTTTTTAGCCAACCACAGGGGGGAGAGAGAGAGAGTTTGTCTAATGGGGTGGCACATCATCCAGATCTTTTTCTGTTGTATGTCCTTACACTCCGTTGCAGCAATCCAGTCGAGTGTGTCATTGTCTAGGTCATGATCATTCTCGGCCACGATCACCATTCAGTGGCTGGTATATAGGGCAGCTGGTCATCACATGCTACACAGTCTGTGATGGATCCTGTGCTGCACTGAAACGTCCCACACCTGTCCTCAGGTGATTGAGGGTTGTCCACTCCTTACGGGGGAGGTGCTGGTCAGGAACATCTGTGAGATCCTTGATGAATTGGTGAAGCCTGGATGGTTCTGCTGCGTTCCACTGGTCTGTCCATCTTGCCTTCACCCAGGAAGCCTTAACCTTAGATATCTCCGACATGGCAATTCCTGAGTTTATGGCAAAAGTCAAAGAAAGGATTAGCCACAAGATATGAATGTAAAGTAGTCATTCTATCTTTAAACACACTTACACTGGCGTCACCAGGAATGAGATTTTAGTAGGCGAAATGCCAGCCGAAATGCCAGTGAAGTGCATTGCGACGCATTGTGAGCTTGTAGATCGGCTATTTTCAAATAGACAAAATGTATAGGGCTGAAGAGATTAATGTAGGCCTATGTTTTATAGCCTAATAATATTCTAAATAAGTAACTAGTAACTAAAGTCCAATAGTGTAGTACACAGGAGACAGACCATTTGGCGAGCGTGTGCACATTTGATTCTTTGTAAAGCCAGGTGACGATGACCCAAAGTAAACCCCCGTCACCCAATGAAAACAATAGCAAAGATTTGCATCTCTATAAGCAAGTTGAGTAGGCCTATGCTATCAGCTGCCTACTGTCTACGTGCCTGCTGACTGTGGACAAACTGGTTTTGAATGTTCAATGTTTTCAGGCCACGGACCCCTTTGTTGAGAGAGATGAAGCAGGGACCACCAAAACCTTTACATAGATTCCATATAGTTTCATCATGACAGGAAAATCATCATTGTATTTTGGATCCATGTCGATTTGTGTTTCAGATATTTAACCACTTGAACAGTCAATACTTAATAAAGTTGACATTTCACTCACTACTTGGTCTGCTCTTTTCCCTCTCTACAAAACCTCTTTGCCCAAATGTCTGATCTACAAGCTCACAACGCCTCGCAGTGCAAGGCGTTGTGAGCTTGTAGATCTGCTATTTTTGGCTCAAGTTCTCAGAATATGGACGCTAGGGTTCAAGTGGTTAATATAAAAAATGAGAAAATAAGGTTTCTATCACACAAATATTTGGAGGACCCCCTTTAGTGACTCTGAGGACCCCCTAGGTGTCCCGGACCCCCTGTTGAAGACCCTTGATGTAGAATAAAAATGTAACTGCCAACCGTGATCTCTTCAACAAATCTGCCCCTTCCACTAGTTAGCTGCAGCCGTATGCTGTCACATTCAACTTCAGTTTTTTCCACACAACATTAAAGTTAGCCAAGATCAATATCCCAACAAAATCACAAACATTATGTAAGTTTATATTACCATTGTCACTTATGGGGTACTTCATTGTCTGTCTGTAGATTGAAGCCTCTGCTTTTCAGGTTTGGGTTGAGCACATTATTTGTCTTCAAGAAAGAGGGGACAAATGAGATTTCAAAAGTTAAAGCAATGTAAATTTCAATGTAGGCACACACATATTTCAATCTGTCTTGATTTACAAGCTCATAACGTGCTGTGATGCTTTATTAGCTAGTAGAGCTGCTGTTTTTGTGGGTTTGCCCAGACTAGGAACACATTGGGTACATTAACCAACATATACAGTACATACGGTAAACCAACATACATTGTAATCTAGGGATTTAAAACATAATATATAACAATATTGGCCTGCCTAAATCCATGGTTTGAAATAATTTGTTACAATGTGATAACATAACATTACATCTAGAGCATAAAACATGTAACTTGTTGTTTAAAGATAATGTCCTTAGTTAAGTTGACAAAATCAACAAACCGTGAGTTAAAACTAGCCTGTATCTAGGCTAGTCTAGAACATTTTAGAATATAGATTAGACAATGAGGCTACTTACCATATACTTTTGGATTTTTTAAGGTCCATTCGTGGAAGCAAGTCCTGTCATGAAGTTCCTCACTCTCAAATGACAAAGAAAAAGTGATTCAGTTTCAAAAAAGTCTGGGAAGCACAGTGATTGGTTAGACGGTCAATAACACCTACATGTGAAATCACCCTGTATTCACATGGTAATGAGAGGCTTGGTTTGGTCTACTCACTGTGTGTGTCTGTCTGTCTGTCTGTCTGTCTGTCTGTCTGTCTGTCTGTCTGCCTGCCTGCCTGCCTGCCTGCCTGCCTGCCTGCCTGCCTGCCTGCCTGTCTGCCTGTCTGTCTGTCTTGTTGAACAAAATGAATGTGGTGTTGTAGCCTAACGTAGCCAGACTATATACTAATGCAGCTAACTAACTGCAGTATTGGGTGGATTGTTTAGCTCTGCTAGGCTAGTGGTGTTGTACAAAGCAGCTAGGTAAACTAACTAGCAGCACATAAAGCAAAGTCCAAAGTCTGGCCAATCGTGGGAACACAGACAGATTGTGTATGGCCTGAGGCCCACTTCCATGTTATTTTGATCAACATTTTGCCTGTTATCTCTCCTATTGGTACAGCATGGAATTGTTATAGCATCAAAGCCATGGATATTATTACTATTATTACCCAGGCCTAATTAGCCCACATGTAGCCCATGCAGAAACCGCGTGGGCCAGCCCACTTCCATCCCATGCCCAGTTAGCCCACATTTAGCCCATGCGGGAACCACGTGGGCCAGCCCACTTCCATCCCAGGCCCAGTTAGCCCACATGTAGCCCATGCGGAAACCACGTGGGCAGCCCACTTCCAACCCATGCCCAGTTAGCCCATATGTAGCCCATGCGGGAACCACGTGGGCCAGCCCATGTCCATCCCATGCCCAGTTAGCCCACATGTAGCCCTTGCGGGAACCACGTGGGCCAACCCACTTCCATCCCATGCCCAGTTAGCCCACATGTAGCCCACGCGGGAACCACCTGGGCCAGCCCACTTCCATCCCATGCCCACTTAGCCCACATGTAGCCCATGCGGGAACCACGTGGGCCAACCCACTTCCATCCCATGCCCAGTTAGCCCACATGTAGCCCACGTGGGAACCACCTGGGCCAGCCCACTTCCATCCCATGCCCACTTAGCCCACATGTAGCCCATGCGGGAACCACGTGGGCCAGCCCATGTCCATCCCATGCCCAGTTAGCCCACATGTAGCCCATGCAGGAACCTCGTGCCCCAGCCCACTTCCATCCCATGCCCAGTTAGCCCACATGTAGCCCATGCGGGAACCACGTGGGCCAGCCCACTTCCATCCCATGCCCAGTTAGCCCACATGTAGCCCACGCGGGAACCACCTGGGCCAGCCCACTTCCATCCCATGCCCACTTAGCCCACATGTAGCCCACACGGGAACCACGTGGGCCAGCCCACTTCCATCCCATGCCCAGTTAGCCCACATGTAGCCCATGCGGGAACCACGTGGGCCAACCCACTTCCATCCCATGCCCAGTTAGCCCACATGTAGCCCATGTGGGAACCACTTGGGCCAGCCCACCTCCATCCCATGCCCAGTTATCCCACATGTAGCCCACGTGGGATCCACTTGGGCCAGCCCACTTCAATCCCATGCCCAGTTAGCCCACATGTAGCCCATGTGGGAACCATGTGGGAAAGCCCACTTCCAACCCATGCCCAGGTATCCCACATGTATCCCACGTGGGACCCATGTAATTTGCCCACATCAAGCCCATGCCCACGTGGTACCCAAGTAGCCCAACTCGTACCCATGCGGGACCCATGTGGGCGTGCTGGCTGGGATATTACACCATTAACAGAAATAAATCTGTTTTTCTTTCTTTTTTTTCCTTTTTTTTTTACCATTTTACACAACTTCTGACTACAGCACTACCCTCTCATATACTAGAGATTCTATGGAATTGGAGGTCTAAAAAGTTGACATTACTCCTCTAGAGTCTAGACCAGTGTTTCCCAAACCTTTTAGCTCAAGACCCAAAAGAGAAATTGGATGTTTGCCTTTGCCTGGGAGCCAAAATCGCAGATGTACAAGCTCACAACACGGTGCAAAATATATACTATTTTCACAACTTCTTCTATTGTTTTATTTTGGAATTGTTTTTAATTGATGAAAAGTTTTGATTTCATTTGGTTTCAACTTTTTTTAAATCTTTTGAAATAATAATACCTTTCATCACATGATAACATGTCATATCATACACAATCCGTAACGTGTCTTATGCTTGTGTGTTCATGTTCTCACAGCAGAACAGTAGCCTAGTGACATTTTTGCAAATCGGAGGTAACTTCTTAGATTAATGTTGAGTCAGTCATGGTTTCTGGTACCCTGCCAAAGTGCCAAATATGATGAATGATGACATAATATAGAGCCGAATGTCATCATTCAACCACTGGTTGTCAAGGAGGTGTCCACATAATAATGTGGGTTTTATAAATGTACATAGAATTAACATTTATAAGTAACATAAAAAATACTGTATAACGTTATGAATGACAGTTTTATAAATGATGAAAAACCTGCTCTGAATAGGAGAGCTTTGGCAAGGCTACAATTACTGTAATTGGGCGATGAAAATGTCAAATCCAGTAATGCTTAAGGAGCTGTAGTTGGATGTAGCTTTCCACAGAAATGCAGCGTTTTAACAATTAAATGTATGCCTACAGATTTGGGAAGCATATTTAGTAGGAAATAGACCTGTGTGTAATGGATTCAAATCAATATAACATGTTGAGGAAGCACAGCTATTAACAACGGCTATTGAATCCCTATTCTAATGTTGTGTTCCCGTTGAGGTGGGTCTGCTACCTGCCAAGCAAAGTTTTGGGGCTTTGGCTTTTTTGGCTCAAAGGCCCTGGCTGTAATCCTAGCACCCAATGGATCTTATTAACTCATTTAATGCCACCCTTTCACCACTAGAGGGGGCCAAGTGTGCCACAGACAATCCCATAGAGATATGCTGGTATATGCAGAAGCCCTGCAGCCATGACTTGCCTAAACACTTTCCTTTGTGCATGTACAGGAAGAGGATGAAGTTAGCTTGAAGTTAGCTATTGGCTACCAAGCATTTTAAAAGCCTTATTTTCGTCAACTTAGCCATGATTAAACCTTGCACACCTCATGCATGGGAAAAAAACAGAGAAGAATGAGCTCTAAAAAATCCAATGCAATCCTGGATTGCATTGTTGTGGGTTTGTGCAGTTTGTTCACAGCTTTCAAACAAAAAAATCCGATTGGAAATCCGTTCAGGCATTCTTGAGATAATAGCCATTATGTTTTACACTGTTGTGAGCTTGGAGGTCTGCTACCTGAGTTGTATGGGGGTTGTATGGGGGTTAAACATGCAAAATCGCGATTGAAATCATGTTCACTAGTTTTGATGGGGTCCCAAAAAAAAAATTCAAAAAAAAAATTTCAAAAATTTTTTTTTTTTTTTTTTTTTTTTTTTGAATCACGTGTATACACGTGATTGGCACTGTGGGATGCGCTAATATATCACGTGTATACACGTGATTGGCACAGAATGAGTTAAGGAAGTTCGCACCTTCTTTATGGCAATGGCTTTTTCCTTCATGTCTTAGTTAGAGCCATGGGATCAAAAATGTGTCCCACAAGCTTATATTATGTGGGATTCTTTGAACAAGAACAGATATTCAACCACCAGGTGAATCCATGGGCTCAATAGGTGCGTTCACAAGAGGTTGTATAGATTTAACGATGTCATTGATAGGTGATGCTGAGTCTCAGGTTGTAGATCTGTTCTTTTTGACCCATGACACAGTCATGCTACATGGTATTTTAGGCTTTTAGGTTTGGTAAATTATAGCCAGGCACAGGCCTTTGACTGCTTTGCATGTTGAGCCAGGGGTGTCGCACCAAATTCTGGGCCCTGGGTGCAAGGATTCACTCACATTTTGATGATATGTATTTGGCCACGGACCCCCATCTCAAAATATTTAGTTCCAGGGACCCTCAGAAGCAAAATCTGAGTTACAAATGTTAGTTTAAAATGCATATATTCAAAGATTTGCACACATTTTCACGACTTTTCAAAAATAATCTCACAGCCGCGCTGTGAGCTTGTATATCTGCCATTTTTCAATAGCTAAAGTATAAAATAATGAAGGCCCCTCCACCTTGGGCCCTAGTAACTCCTAGTAAGTCCTACTTCCCCCCCCTTGTGACACCCCTGCCTTTGACTGCTTTGCATGTTGAGCCATCATCCCGTTTCATAGCACGCAATCTGATCAAAGGAAATGTAGCGAACGTGCATGTGAGGAAATTCAATCCCCCTTTTTAATGCTGCTTATCAGAATTGAAATCAGTGTTTGAAATTAATTCAAAACGTTATGGGACCATCAACGTAGTTTGTGCCCCAGTGATTTGATTCTCTCATCTCTCGAGACATGATGACGTCATATTAGCAGACATCCCACCGTCGAAAAACTGATTTCAGGGACGTTGAGAATTTGAAGCTGACTTGTCTCTGTTTTCTGTTTTAGAAATCTGTGATGAAAACTTGCCATTCCCTGAAAAAGAATTACCACACTTTCAGATCGGTCCTATATACAGTACCACAATAATCTTTGCAATAATGTATTACTTTTATATTATTATTATTGTTGTTGTTGTTATGTGCTTCTGATGGCTGAAGACCATAGCTGGAGGCTGAACTGGTTGGTGAGATAACATTAGCTGGAGATGTGAATATTACATCTGAAAAGATCAGAGTATTCAGGCTCCAATGCCATATTGACAGCAGTTGTTGCTTGCTGGCTGCTGTTTTTGATGATTTAATTAGCAAGCATAATGTTTTGCTATTTCTGAATTCGAAAACATCTTTTTAAATAGCTTTCCAGTCTGTTTGCAGAAATGGGAAGGGAGATGAAATGTGAACTGAAAATGTTTTTATTCTGGAAATTACAAAGGGATTAAAAAAGTCCAATGTCCTTGTACTTATCCTTGCGCTTTTGTCATCCTTACTTGCTATGTTCCATGAACGAAGTGATATTTGAATTTGAATTTTGAATTCAAAATGATAAAAAATATATATATTGTTTATTTCTTTGCCTTTTTTAAGTACAATACAGAAAGTTAATTCGTACATGCAAATAAACCAGACAAATTATTTTCCTAATCAGAATTATTAGCTTTTAATCACATGCAGCAGATAACAATGCTGCTGTTTACAGCTTGACACACAACATTTTCTGCTGTTTAGAAGTTTGATGTATACCTCTTTGGTGAACCATGATTGTTTTAAACTAGAATATCGCCCGCCTTCGGCGGGCGAATCCTAGTGTTCGCACATAAATCCTTAGTCTAGTTGTGGGAAGAAAAGGATATCATCATCATCATGGCCCCAAATAACTTTTAAATATCTTGCAATTGGCGACGAGTCTCGACTCTTAATAAATCGGCAAGAGTGCCTCTCATTTTCAATACAAAGGCTAAGCTATATAAGCTCTCCATCATCAGCAATAATAGTCAGTGGTGCGTGTTCCCCACACTCCCAAGCCCCCACCGTTGCGCTTAGGTTCACCGGGAAAAACTCGTCGCGAGAGGCGACATGGGTTCTGAAGGCAAAGGTGGAGTCAGTGACGTAGCGGCGGCTCCGGCAGAGAAGTATAGGTTCCACTTGCGCAAAGGCACGTCGCATCCGCATACGTCAGGGACGTTTACACGGAAGAAGGAGAGACTGTAAAGGATAAGTGATTGTCGTCTCAGGAAGAAGGACAGACCTTTCAGGAAGAATGATATGTGGCGTAGCACCGTTCGCGGCTGAGGCAGAAAAGCGGGGCAAAGAAGGTAAAAGAATGCATAAAGAGACAATAAATAGTGACGGTCCAAAAGCGAGAGGTATGATTGTGCTGTTGGTTAAATGGTTTTGGGAATTGGGCCGTGGGTCTGTGCTAACATAGCTGCAGTGTAGCAGCGGGATACAGTACACGGGGAGTGATTAACTTCTCAGGGAGTGGCTAACTTCTAAATTGTATATAAGGATGTGCTTCACAAATAAAGTTGGATTTGATTTTGATGCGCTAGCATGACCATGCCCTGAAAATTCACCTTTCAGGAGGCCAAAGGCGGAGATAGGCCTAGTTATCACTTCTCCCTTAGACAGGCGAGAAGTGATCACCCCCCCTCCCCATTAGCATTAAACACTTGATATTCGTTGTGTTTTCATCAAGTCCCTAGATGATAACCTAAAAAGCACACAGTGTGTTTTACCTGGGTGTTTATGACAGCAGCACCTGTCATAATTACACTTCCCCTCTATCTAATTATTGGAAAGCTTTAACTGATATGAGTCATGGCTACTGTTAGGAATAATCTGAAGTGTCTTTTATACTGTCATCTTTTGCACAACAGTACACGAAGCACACTGCACATTCACTACACAATAATCTTGCTCATAGCTGCCTCGGGCACAGATATCAATCTGTGACAACACACTGTCTACTGCCAGACCCTCACACAGCGAATGACATTGGTTCATCTTTGCCAGATTGACAGTTAGCGACGAATGAGAACAACATGGTTGGTTGATTGATTGATATCATTATTGATCATGAAATGAAACACGTCTGACATACATCTAACCCACCTTAATCAAATGGATAACGCAAAAAAGCTTACAGCTTGTTTCCACTGAGGGCATGAAACGCATGCACGCAACAAGTTTATGATGTGCTAATGTGTCCCTGAGCACTAGGAGGTAAAAAAAGACAGATAGAGAAGATTAGATAAACGGTCTGTGTGCATGGCTGCATGCATGTCTTCAAACAACCAAATACAGTAAGTGGGCGCTAGGCCAGGTCTGTGCTCTGAGCACTAAACAGAATCTAGGGTAGCGATGCAAGATTTTGGTGGCAATTGACAAGCGATTTACACAGGTGGTAGTCTACTCTTGATTGGAGTATCCAATCAAAAAGATGACTTCAGATCTCCATACATATAGTATATATTGTTATTGTGTGTGTGTGTGTGTGTGTGTGTGTGTGTGTGTGTGTGTGTGTGTGTGTGTGTGTGTGTGTGTGTGTGTGTGTGTGCGTGCGCACGCCCATACCCATATGCCACTCAGGTGGAAGATGGCATCGCTGCATGTCTGGCTGACATTTCACAGTGGATGTCTTCCTACCACCTCAGGCTGAACCCAGACAAGACTGAGCCTTCTTCCCAGGTAAGTCGTGTCCCATGCAGGATCTCACTACAGTATTTCCATAGATATGTCTCTGGTGGCCTCCAACGGCGGAGAGCCTTTGTGTCGTCCTGAACAGTCGGCGCTCTCATTAATTCAAGGCACACATTGCAGTGGTCACTCGATCCTGTATAACATTCAAAGGAATCAAACCCTTCCTCACCCTTCCTCTGCCCTAGTGCTGTTGACACAGTCCAGGTGTCTTTAGGAATTGACCGCTTATGATGTTCCAGTAGTAAGTTGAAGTTGAAGCAACCAGTCGGACCTTTTCTGGATACTTCAGTCTCACTGACACATAGCCTGGAGGGATGGGATTCATTCATTCTCAAAAACATAATTGTTGTTGAGCAATTTGAAATTTGAGTTCAGTTCCATGGCCTGCTGGCAGCGTTTATAAGAAATATGACGCTGATAGGCCTCGTAATTTGCGAGATTAGTGACAGACATGCAGTCAGACATACAGACGCACGCACGCACGCACGCACGCACGCACGCACGCACGCACGCACACACACACACACACACACACAGAGTGTCTTTATGGTGGTTGTATTCCATTGGGCATCCTCCTCCCGTCACAAGAGCTCATAAATCTTGCTGTGTTTGCACATTGCTGTACTTCAGACCCATCAGGTCTCTCTCTGTCCCTCTCTCTCTCTCTGGTCCACAAACATTCTCTCTCTCTCTCTCTCTGGTCCAAAAACATACTCTCTCTCTCTCTCTCTCTCTCTCTCTCTCTCTCTCTCTCTCTCTCTCTCCTTTTCTCTCTCTCTCTCCTCTTTCTCTCGCATCATCATGCCTGCAGACAGGCACAGAGCCATCAGTCACTCAGCAGCACTCCACAGTAGGTGGCCGGCAATCTTCTCCAGACTCCTGACCACAGGTGGTAAACCAAACAATCAGCTCTCCTCCACTGCCTCGCTGATATCACAGCAAACTGTCCTCCGCCTGCACAGGGGTCAATACACCTTCATCCGTCACCAAGGGGGGTGGGGTGGGGTGGGGTTGGGTTGGGTGGCGGTTCACTTCACCAATGCCTCCTTTCTTTCCAGATTATAGGCAAGATGGCTTTCTGTGTGTAAAAGTCGAGACGCGCTGCCGCTGAGTCAGCTGACTGGTTATATTGAATTATACAATAATGAGCATGTGAGGAAAATGATACGGAATGATGGCAAACTGTAATTATTATTGATCTCCTCCAAGATGGCAATGAAGCTACCTTAGGTGCTGTTTGGACAAAGGTGGTTTCTATAAAAAACTGCAAAATAAAATGCCAAATAGGCCTATGCCGTCCAATTAGATGACAACAGCGTTTTCGGGGGTTGAATCCGCAAAAAGGTGAAACCACCTTTCAGAGTGGAAATCATTGATGACGCTCCGCCTCGCGTCTCCATGTGAACAGGAAAAACGGAGGAAACGACAAAACGTGTGATGTCATGGCTCAAGTAGGCTCACGGTGCAGACTAGAGCCGAGCCACGTAGCATTGGTGAACGTAAACAAGGAAGTACGATGAACCATCACTGGTCTATCCGGCAGTGCATCACCACCATGCCCATTGCAGCGGTTTCAATCACGGATAAGTCTCCCTGTAAACGCAGAATAAAAAGTGACAACGCAACGACCTGCAGCATCTGCAATGGCTAGTTCCAGGAGCATTGTAAATCACTAGTTAGTAGAAGGGTGCATTTGCCTTAGCCTGGAGAGATGAGCTGCTGTACTATGATCATGAATTCAGAAAACCACATACAGTAAGTGTTGACAGGTTTGAATACTTGAGACTTTAGCTCCTCAACTTGCTGTAAGCGTGTGCAATAAATATGACACTGATCGGCCTAATGGTATGCAAAATAAGCTGCGGAGCAGTGGTGAAAGTAACTAAGTTACATTTACTCAAGTAATGTTACTAGTAAGATGCCTCAGGGCGACATGCAACCTCACCCTAAAGGGCGCCCCAAAGGGCGAGGTCGCGCCAAATCTTGGCCATCTGGCCAGTGATGTATATCAGACCAGTTGCACCAGACTCCTGCATGATAGTCAACAATGTGATGTCGGAACATGCCCATATATAGGCATTACCAAATATGGGCATTCCCAGATAGACATTTAATATTGATGACATCGGGACAGCGATCTGCATATATGGGCATAAAACGGACAAGGACGTAATTAATTTGCAAGTGTGACTCGTGATGACATCAGCGATCTTCATTTATGGGCATAAAAGGGACATCAAGCCAAGCTTGATGTCAGAGATATACACAGACAAGCTGTGACCGTTTTCATAGTAAACTTTCGACCTACGGTCGCAAGTAAGTACAGTAGAATAGTACATCTACTATTTTATACATTTGAAACTTGAAATGGGACATTCTGCATAATGAGTACTTATACTATTGGTACTTTAAGTACATTTTGATACCTTTGCACTTTTACTCGTGTACATTTTGAAGTCTGGATTTTTACTACATTGCAGTATTGGTACTTTTACACTGCTGCGGACAGACACACGGGTGGACATTCTAGTGTAATTATCTCCTGAGACAGTGAGCAGGGCCTACTGCTGCCCCTGAAGCAGACACTGGCGTCTGATCTAATGGCTCTGTATTCACAAGGGTGGATCTATTAGCTTGTTGCTTCCTCTGGAGGACAGGGAATTAACACAAACAATCTCTGCTGCACCCTCTGATGCCAGAGCAAATGCTATTTTTAGGCCTGCTTAGGGTGTGTGACTGACTGTGTAGGCTGAGATGATGAATGTTTACAATTGTGCTGTGTGTATGGGTTTGAGAGTGTGTTAACGTGAGATTTATTTTGCTCAATTGTGTGTATACATGATTATACTGTATGTTTATGTGTGGACTCACTGGACTGGACTACGGAGAGTAGTGTCAGACCGATATATCGGGCACCGATATGCCCTTATTTGGTTATATCGGATCATATCGATATCGGTGAAATGTCTCCCTGATAGAAAAAAAAAAAAAATATATATATATATATATATATATATATATACTGGTATTCAAATATCAGCACAACATGTGTGATGAAGGCTTGTGTAGCCTCGATCAGAGTCTCGAACAACGTTACGTCATTCCTCGCGGTGAAGAGCTTTCCACCGCGAGTCCCGACACATCTCTCTGTTTTTACTATCAGACAGACAGGCTCTTCACCCCGTTCACTGATTGGTCGATCTAGACCAGTCAGTCACGGTGAATAGGACTACACAGTGACTGACTATAATGGCCTTCACTTATTTTCTTTTTAAACAATATGTTTATTTTCTTTTTTTTTCTTTTTTAGAGAAACACATAACAAATAAAAATACATGACAATGAAAATGCTTCACTTATTTTCTGACTTGAGGTGGAAAGCTTTCCACCTCAAATTTGCGGTGGACAGCTCTTGATCGAGGCTTAACAAGCCTGGCTTTCCTCACAGTCATTAACCAAACCGGGGACATTGTGTTTCTCAGGTGGCTTCTTTGCCCATTCACTTATGGCAGCCCCATTCCAGATATGTATTGTCCCACATCTGTAAAATGTTTGTTTTAGAAATATGGAAGCCAAAGTAAAAAAAAAAGAAGGAAAACTCAACCAACCCCAGTCTACTAGATACAGATTCCCAGAGCCTTGTGATGCATGCCGAGGTACAGTGTACCAAATAAAAGAGCGACCTGGTTACTTAGTATGAGTTTGTGATTATAAATAAACCGGCAGGGAGTGAGCTTGGGCGACGACACTGATATCTTCACCTCCAGTTACTCTTCCCCCACAGTGCTCTGAAGCCAATAAAAATAAATATATACAGTATTTTCATCCGACAACTGCTCATGAATCATAGCAAAAAATCAATACCCGGGGCCTTGCAAGGAGGGTAGCTCGAGCTCTCCACCAGATTTCTGTTACGTTAAGACTTTACTGTAGAGAATTAATTATGATGAGGTAGGTTGGTACCTGGTATTGCTGTGCTGGTTACTTCACACGTTATTAATTATGGATGCTAGAGTTATTTTTCTATATATGTCTACAAATGTTTAGCCCTGCACCTGCATTCCTCAAGAGCTCTACATTTCTGGATATACCGGTAGTCCGTGTGAACGCTAAAGTGCACAACGGTATCCCAGTGGTGAGAGAAATGCTGCTGATTTGAGTCCCTGGAAACAAATGAAACGGAATAAAATAAGATAAAATGAAATATAGTCCTCTCTCTCAAGGACACCTTGATTGTAGTTGTTTGGCTTATATCCACCTGGGTACTGCCGTGGAGCTGATTGATCAACAGTAGGAGGCTGTTTAGTTTATATACTGTAGAACTGCAGGTCTGACGTGACCACTAGTAGGTACTTCCAAGTTCTAGGCTATACCGTATAATAGCCTCAGCTAGAAGTTGAACCTTGATCCCCTCTCCTCAACAGCACCATATGGAATTTACTATGAATCATAGTCTACTATGAGTCATAGTAGCCTATAGGCTACACTAGTACACTTGGTATTAACAGCATTTTCCAAAGCACAGTTAAATACTGTATGTACGTTCATTAAGGTATTTGAAAATCAACCGAGACTTAGTTGAAACCTACCTGAGCTTGGTAATTCAACACGGTTAATGTCATGGTGCCATTATTGTTTGTCAAAGTTATTGATTTGAAAAGTCTTGGTGAATATAGTCACTTTTCTATAATTTTTTATTAATCAAATTATTCCGCTAAATTCTGTAATGTTGATATTACAAAGAGAAAAACGTTTTTTTTTTTTTTGTATTCGTCGCATTCCTAAGACTGGATGGGGACCCAAATAAGGCCCTGGATGGGGACCCAAATGCATTTGGGTCAGAATCAATGGGGGTAAATGTAGGGTCAACGGTCAAGTTCAGCTTCTAGGATCAGCGAGAATGTAGATCCCAACACTCCAAAATGTGGAGGAGAGTAAAGTTAAAGATGAATTCTATTCAATAAAAATGCCAACATGTTTTGACTGGTTAAGGTCTTCATCAGGGCGAGATGAAGACCTTATTAGACCATATTAAAATGGTTTGTTTGTGTATAATATATGGACAAGGCTGTGAATTGATATTAATATACTGTAGCTTCCTTTAATAATGTTAGTCAAGCTCTGTGTCCGTGTGAAGCAGAGCGACTATTTGTATATCAGGAGTTCATTAGACCAGAACAAATAAGAAGACCTGTGAGGCCTGACGGCATTTACAAAAACTCAAAATTGGTATTTAGTTTCATATAAAATGATTAAAGGATAAAGCACAGATTGCATTGGCAAGAAAAACTAATGTTTAGAAAATAATTCAAAAGAATCCCAAAGAGGAAATTGGCATGACAAAAACAAGACATAAAAGACAAGAATAGAAAGCTAAATCAAATCAAATCACATGGGGTAACACATTAGATGCAGATGACAGCCCCACAAACTTGAAGGCATAATTGTCTCCACCAGCCGAAGGCTGAGGGAGAGTATGTTTTCCCCTCCGTCCGTGTGTCCGTCCGTGCGTCCGTCCGTGCGTCCGTGCGTCCTCGCAGTTTGTGAGCGCCAAATCTCAGTCGCCGTTGGCCCGGTCGCTGCCAAAGTGAGCACACACATTCCCTGGATGCCAATCTAGAACCTCTGCCCTAAATTTTTCAAATGGGCCTTTTCTAGCGCCAACTAGTGGCCGATGTTTGCTAAACACATTTCTGTGCACTACTCTTACAGATTTTGTCCAAAAATCCTACAAATCGGTAGGCAATATCTCGACAGTCATGTGATCGACACGGATCTGTCAGATTTTGCATATTCCATCCTGATGGGCTAAGATTGGCTTCCAAAGTTTGTGGGATTGAGCCGTTTTGAACAAAATGCCTCAAATCACAAACGCAAAGTGCAATTATCATGAAATCGCGCACACACGTTCCCACTAGGCCGAGGAAGAAATGCCACTTAATTTTTTTTTAATCAGCCTCATGGTGGCCCTATAACAGCCCGATTTGTGGTTTTACCTATAACTCCACCGATCAGTTTCAAACTTTGAAGCGCACTCCCTAGAGGCTAAGGATAAACCTTTGCCCTGCATTTTTCACATCAGCCTTTTATAGCGCCACCTTTGGGCCGACTTATGTAAAACACATTTTTGGATATTACTCCTTGAGATTTTATCCAAAAATCATGCAAATCGGTACACAGTATCTCTATAGTCATGTGATCAAGTCCGATCCATCTGATATTTCACATTCCGTCCTGATTGGCTAATATTAGCTTCCAAAGTTTGCAGGATTGCTCCGTTTTTGAACAAAATGCCTCAAATCATCAACGCAGCTTGCGATTACCGTGACATTTGCCACACATATTCCCACTAGGTCAAGGAACAAATGCTACCTTTTTAACATTGTCCTGTTATAGCGCCACCAGCAGGTAGACTTTAGCAAAACACATTTTTGGAACACAATGCTTGAAATCATGCATGCAGCGTCCGATTGCCATGAAAGATCTAAGGTGAAGAACATATGCCACCCTTTTTACATTGGCCTATTATACAGTAGCACAGGTCTCCACCAGGCCGTGCGTCCTGGTGGAGACCTGTGCTCGGAAGAGCACTGCTTCTAGTTCAGTGTTTGTTTTAGTAGGTTAGGAAGAAATATTCGGAGGAAAACAAAACATCAATATTGTATGGTTATTTGTGACTCACAAACACTGTCTTGTTATCAAGGCAGGGATTGTTGAGGATGCATGCCGTTTGTCTGCAATGGCCTATTTCACATTAATACTCTGTGTAACACGCATTCACACCTGGGAGCTACCCGGCAACAACCACATTTTCCTGATGTTAAACAGCTCTGCCTGACTATTTTAGGTCACTTTTCACAAACCACAACAGTATGATAAATGCTGAGGGAAGATAAGATATGACAAGGTAAGATGAAATGATAAGATAGGACAGTGCTGAAATTGGGTCTTTTCAGCAGCCACTATAGATACAATCGTCAATTTAACTCATAACTAGAAAGGTGCGCTCAGTAGAGCGCAAATCACCACCAGGTCAGGCGTTCCCTAATAATAATAGTGTGTGCAGTGAAATGTATGCAGAATGTGATTACCAATCGTACGTCGTCTGTCTTCCTCGCTCGCTCAGTCATACACATCCATTGTCTACCTTGCTCTCTCCATCTTTCTCTCACATTTCTATCATTCAAATGTCTCTGGAATCTGAAAAGTCTCATGATTAGTTTCTTGTGCCACTGTCAATTATGTTTCTATCACCGGTCAATGACATGTTACAATTGAAAATGTGCCTGGTTTTCGCTCCAGCATACAAGTCCTTCACGAGTCATTGATATTACGGCCACACAAGTTTGCTGTCAGTTGTGGATAAAACTGACATGTAGGATTAGATTGCTACTATTATAGGCCTATATCTCAAAGTTGGCAGACCATACCAGCGTAGTCTCAGAAAAGAGACCTCAGATCTGTGTGTGCGTGCGGGACAATCTGCTTGAGATGGAAAGAGAGAGAAAATGGACAGATTGGTCTCTCTAGCCCATACACACGCATGACATACTGTACAGTATTCAACATTCAATGCAGTAGAGACGTCCATATCAAATCATCCAAAACATACTGCATGCTTCAGCAACTTTATAAATCCTGTGGGGAATTCACTTTCAGTTTCCCCCAACTGATGGCTGCTCAGAGGCACTCTGTGGGTAGCTCTGAAGCTGGGTTCAAACCTGGATGGTTCGAGCGGCAAGATTACATACAAAGTCAATGCAAAGACGAGATGACGCGCGACCGGGAGTGCCGCGAACAGGCGCAGCACGAGCGATCCGAACGGGGCAGTGCGAACGGCCGCCTCGTTCGCGCCACCCCACTTGGAAAAATCCAACTGAAGCGACCTTCACTTCCCCCTGACTCCACCCATCGTGTTCTGACAGCCAATCAGCGTTGATGTTGTCCGGAGACACGGACATGTTTTTGGTGTTTGGTGTTTTTTCCGGGTGATTCGCCTTGATTCCAACGGGACATGATTTTATTACCAATGCGGACCTGCGGGACCAAAGTGAAGCAATAGAAGCGACTAGAATAGAAGAAATAGGACGCACCTTCACAGTTTATGCTCAGGGACACTTTGACGCGCCATCCCAAAACCTATACTGCTTGTGCAAGGACGCGCTGTGATTGGCCAGTATGCTTGTGCAAGGACGCGCTGTGATTGGCCAGTAGCCACTTGGAGTGGCTACTGGCCACGTTCGGCATCACAACTTGCTCGCTTTAGCTCGCTCGGTGGTGCCTCTCGCTGAAGTTCGCTTCAGACGGCGCGCCTCCGTCATGGTCAAAAAACGTTTTGTCCGTCTGTCCGTCACGTCACACTTTTGCCCTACTCTTATCTCCGACACCGTTGCCCCGGCCCAAACCATGCCAAACTTTGCACACATACACTCCTTGGATGGCAACTCACAACCTCCACCCCTCATTTCCCACATGGCCCTCTTCTAGCGCCACCATCAGGCCGACTTTTGCAAAAATCATGCAAAGCGGTACACAGTATCTCAAAAGTCATGTCATCAACATGGATCTGTCCCATTTCCCATATTCCCTCCTGATTGGCTACGATTGCCTTCTAAAGTTTGTGTATGCGACCTGACGGTCGCTTATCTCCCGATTAGGGAGTCTTACTGGTAGTGTACTGTGATCCGATACTCGGGGGACGCCTATCCTATAGTCTGGAGGGGCAGTTGCTCTTCGATGATTAATCTTTAAAAATACCATAGTTATGACTGATCGATGTGAATGATATTTGAGAATTGATGTCTGCTGTCAGCCTACTGTCAGCGTGTACAAGAAATATGTTGCCGATCGGCCTAGTATATCGCCGCTGTCCTTGTATGTCCAAAACCGTTCGTTTTGTATTCATCATTTAAAAAATGCATTTAAACTAGTGAAAATAGCCGATCGACAAGCACATAACGGCTCGCAACGCGAGGCGTTGTGTGCTTGTCGATGAAGGAGGGCTTTCATCACTTAAAAACGTACACATTTGAAATTGGAGATATGAGGTTTCTGCCTGACAGTGACGATATGCGAGACACGGACACGTGGGGGAATGCATGATCTCCTGGTGGAGATAACAAAACATACATTGGAACAGGCAACAATATAGGAAAAAAAAAATCGTGATCCCAAGCTGCTGGCACAGATACAGCAGGTGTATGATGGATGCATTAAGATGCAGCAAAGGATACACCTACAGCGCACATGTACATGACCTTGATGTGTCAACCCCCATTATCTTGGTGCTTCACTGCCGCTGGCCAAGGAAGGAAGGCCTATATAATTATTGACCCCCATAACCAGATGCCTGTTTATGAATCAGTGCAGATGAAATCAAATCGATATCTCGCCGTGGTCTTCCTGCACTCTGTCTTCACCGCTGCTACTCGGCCGGGTGATTACCATTAAAGCTTTACAGCTGGTAGCAGCAATAGGAGGCTCCTTTTTGCCTGTGGTGAATTATTGCTGACAGTGAAGCGCACCTAAGTGCACGCCCGAAAAGCTGTTACATTTTTTAATCTGTAAATAAGGGGGGGGGGGTTCATAGAAATAATCGATCTCATCGATTATAAAACTCTTTAATCAAATAATTGATTTTAAGGTAACATTTTGAAATTATTTGAAAAACACAAAAAAAGAAAAGAAAAGTAAAAGCTTGCAAGCTAAATTCGCCTTTGTTGCTGTGCGCCATCCTGACTCCCAGATAATGGCTATTATCCTACTGATTTTAGTAACCCAGTGGCCTTTCCTCCATCACCACCCTTAGGCTAACATTTCCAATGGCACACTCTCTGATTATAATTACATCTAATGATGCTTCTGCTCCATTCACGTTTGGTGAATGTAGCCTTGGCCAGGAAAATTTGATGTCTTCAGGCGGTAACCATCGATCATCAGGTGTTTCGACCCGTGAACCGCTACACCCTCCTGATGGCCGGGTCGGCAGTGGTGGCCAAATCACTGCCCATCTCCTCCTCCTGGCCAAGGCTAAACTTCCCTCTCCTGCTCTATTTGTTTTTTCCCAACAAGAGGCTCCTCTGGGGAGGTATTGGGTGGGTCCCTCCTGAGGTCTTGAGGTGACACAGGTGCGTAGAGTTCTCCAGTACTGTGGGGTTATTCCTGCCTGGAGTTCTCCTTCGTCTCACCAACTCACCAACCAAGTTGTGCGCTGCACCTGTGACCCCTCTTCTTCACACTTGGTCTTGGCTTGATGTATTTTTACCTTTTGGGTTCCTGCAGATGTTCTCGCAGTGACACTTTACTTCCAATTTCTCCCCAGCTGATGTTGTTTAGGTGAGCCATCTCGTTAGCTGTGATTAGTTAAGGGCTGTTACCATTATGTTTGTATTGTTGAGTCTCACATACTCCCCCCCTCTCGGGAGACTCTGAGGGTATCTGTATAAATGTCTGTAGCTTGTGTTGGTGCCCTCTCGCGAGTGCTGTGCATGAGGTTGCTAACCTCATACACCCACGCCAGGCTCTTCCTGGTGGTCATCTGTCTCTCCAGCGTCACCGACCTTCCTCGGTTTCCATCCAGACTTTCCTGGAAGTCACTGTTTGCCCAGAGTTCTATGATTATAATTACATCTAACGATGCTTCTCCTCCATTCACGTTTGGTCAAAATCTAATGGGCAGATTGCCATGGAACTTAATACTCAACTCAGCTCAACATACAGACAACACTGGTGACCCCAAAGCCTTTACTCTAATGGCACCCTTAGTTTTGTGTAAGGAGCAGCATCATTGACTCTGCTAGTTTCGACTCTAGGGCCCTATTTTGGGGAAAAGCAAACTGGAGTGTATGTGGTACATACTTTTTGACTGGAGAAAATACCTGCTTTGTAAAGATTCCCACAGCCCAATGGTCTACTGGTAATTTAGTGTTGGAAACATAATTTTTCCCAAGAGCTAACTGTCCTGTCCCAGTGCAGGATTTATACAATAACAAACCTACACAGCTCCTCAAACAGACCGCCATTAAGATTATGTAAAATGACATTGGGAGGAAATAGCAAATGCAGTTAATACCGGTATGTCTGATAGTGCTCCTGTAAGAAGCTTTTCACAGCTACGCCCAGTTAAAAAGCCCCGTTCAAAATCTGCAAATAAACTACACGGGTGGATGGATGTTCACAACAACTACTGCCTAGGGCAGGGGTCTTCAACAGGGAGTCCTCCAAATCTTTGTGTGATAGAAACTTGTTTTCTTATTTTTTTATATTAACCACTTGAACCCTAGTGTCCTTATACTGAGAACTGTAGCCAAAAATAGCAGATCTACTGCGAGGCGTTGTGAGCTTGTAGATCGGCTATTGCGCGAGGCGTTGTGAGCTTATACATGAATCCAAAATACACTGATGATTGCGCTGTCAAACAATGAAACTTTATGGAATCTGTGAAAAGGTTGTGGGGGTCCCAGCTTCATCTCTCTCTCAGCTAAGGGGTCCTTGGCCTGAAAACGTTGAAGACCCCTGGCTTAGGGTCTGGGTGAAGGGTTGACACAGGGATGACATTGTGAATCAGTCAACTATTATGCCCATGCCCACCTATGTGCGAACTGCCCATAAGAAAGAAACGTCTGGTATGCTGAGTATGCTTAGATTTTTATACTGTTTTCACTATTCAGTGTATACCACATGTTTGTAGAAAAATAAACTGCTGCAGGGTTTCCCTCTTGGCTCGGGGTCCGCTTCAGTTGAAATGGTATGAGCACAATCCGCCTCTTGAGTGAGCCACACGCATGCAGCAGTGACTCCGTAACGGGGGCGTTTAAACAACTCATTTCCGCTAGATCACATGGCTGTTGTTTCTAAATTGACTAAACCCACGGATCGTAATGTGCCGTGGATAAAAGCTGTGATCTATTCAGACATAAACGGAGGCAGTGACAGGTTTTGTCGCCTTGGCCACTCGTGAAGAGGAAGCCTACGTGATCCCTCTTATTGTGATGAACTGCTGTCAAGCAAACCAATTATACGCACAGTGAAACATGACTTGTGTGATGTAAATACCCACATGCTCGCGCTAAATTTAATGCATTTAGCTTGCTCTGCGCTCATCTGTTTTCACTGTCTTGCATTGTTCCTTTCTTCCTGCCCATCTTTTTTTGTCAGCCTTTTCTCTCTTTTTCTCTCACTTTGTCTCTCTCTTTCTCAATCTCTCTCCATCATCCCATTCCATCTCCTCTGTGTCTCTATCCCAATTTCCTATGTTAGGTTCGCTCAACCCCCCCCCCTCTCACTCTCTCTCTGATTGTTTTTCTCTTATTTTGGGACTTTTGTGTGATTGAATAGAGAGGGCTTGCAGACTTTTAAGACTAGAACTCATCAACACAGCCAGAGGGCCAGACTGCTAGGGAGTGCAGCACCATGGATAAGGATGGCTAGATGTCTACTCCCTCCCTCACTCTCTCTCTCTCTCTCTCTCACACTCACGCACGCACACACAGTCACACACGCACACACACACACACACACACACACACACACACACACACACACACACACATACATGAAATGTTCAACATAAACACGCATTCTGCCATTTCACCTGCTGTTTCACCTAAATGTATCTCTCGCACCACAGGGCTCCTCTTAATGAACAGACAAGTAGTGGTACTGTACATAGCAGGAAGAATCTCTCACACACCACAAGAGATTCACCGACACAAGGCAACACCCACTCACAGAGTTCCAATAGCCTGGTCTTTAATCGCTTCTCCAAATGTTGTTTCCTCCCCCGTGGTGAAGAGCTTATATATTCTATTTATGGTGGAGTGTTTGAGCTGATGGGAAATGATTGCAAAATGTCTCACTCACATCGTGACTTTCCTCTGTGTGTGTGCGTGTGTGTGCCTGTATTTGTTTGACTTGTGTGGAGCTGCATGGCTGTTTTGTACCTTGGCGTGTGTCTGTATAGGCTTCTCGTCACCCACTTGTGTGTGTGTGTGTGTGTGTGTGTGTGTGTGTGTGCGCGCGCTCATGCGTGCGTGCATGTTTGCCTGTATGGTGTTTGAGAACAGGGACGTCAACAGAAGCTGGCTCAGGGCGAGCAGATGTACCATCAATAATGACTAAAACAGAATGACGGCAGGGGAGACAGCAGCCATGAGACTAATCAACACCTCATAGCAGAAAACTCTTCTGCTGAAACAAAGTTGTCTGTGTGTGTGTGTGTGCGCGCGCGCGCGCGCGCGCGTGTGTGTGTGTGTGTGTGTGTGTGTGTGTGTGTGTGTGTGTGTGTGTGTGTGTGTGTGTGTGTGTGTATATGAGAGCTTGGGCGCACAATCCGCACATGTCAGCGCATGTGTGATTGCAATTTAAGACAGTGAGGTTGACAGATTAGTTGGTGAATAATAGCCTACTGTGAGGTTGAAGACAGTAACGCATTGCTAATGTGCAAATGTGATTTTATCATGGACAATTGGACATGGAGATGTGCACTAGACACACACACACACACACACACACACACACCGTATATGTCTGTGCGTATCTCCCTAGCTGCAGTAACTCAAGTCATTATCATTATTATTATCAGTTACCTTCTGTCGTGAGTAGTGGCAACTCAAACCCACGCTGGGGAACCACAGCCAGCCTGTGATGTAAATCAAACTACCGCAGTGACTGGAGCTCTAATTAACTGCAAAGTTAAGGCAAAGTTTCAGTGCACCGAAACTAATTTCTCACCGGCGGTTGAACGACAAGATGGAGGTAGAGAACGCGCAAAGCACTGTGGAAGGAAGGAGGGAGGGAGTGGGAGGAGAGAGAAAGGGGACAAATATATTGTCACTGTCGGGCAGAAACCTCGTATATCCAAGTTTCAAATGTGTAAATTATTTCGCAATAAAGCCCTGCTTCACCATACAAGGCCGTTGCACAAAAGCAGTGAAAACAGCAGATATGGTGCGAGGCGTTGTGTGCTTGTAGAACGGCTGTTTTCATTAGTTTAAATCATTTTTACAATGATAAATACAAACAAACAGTTTTCGACATACGAGGTTTCCACCCGACAGCGACGATTTAGTATTTGACAGGGCACTTGATGACGGGAAGTGATAGAAAGAGCTGGTGGTTTAGATAGAGGGAGAGATGGAGAGAGACAGAGAGAGAGAGAGAGAGGACGGTAAGAGAGATGGGGAATCAAATATCAAGGAAAGAGAATGGTGGTCGAGAAGGGAATACTGTAAAATGTAGATGCAGAAAGCAAATGAGAGAGAGAGAGGGTGCTGAGAGCAATAACGAAGGAGTGAGTGAGGTATTTCGGGAGGTGTGTGAAGAGAGAACACATCATCCTTCGGGGCTCTGTGTCTTTCTTGCCCTTTAATGTCTTTAATTAAAGCCAGCAGTATTATCTGGCGTTTCCCTTGGAGTGCCATTAGTGAAGCAGCATTCTGCCGCACATCCAGCTAATAGGCGAGGAGAAGGGAGCTGGGTGTAAGATCTCTTAATGACTGGGAGAGAGTGTGTGCGAGGGGGCTCTCGTGGAGGACCTGCAACTCCACGGGGCGACGTAGGTGGGGATAGATGAAGAGGGCCGCTCTGAAGGAGGGAGGAGTTTGTGTGGACGATACAGGCCGAGAGGCGGCTTGAGATGGGTTGAGCGAGAAAGAGAATGGAAAGGGAAGATTTGAGGGCTTTTTCAAAATGCCAATGCTGAGAGAGGGGACACGCAGTAAAATGTTAATTCATCCATTTGTCACTCTGAGAGTGTGCAGATGTAACCAAGTGGACCCTTATGGGTCCATCTTTTTTCGACAACCGTATATTTAAGGCAACAGTCCGCCATTCCGAAACACCGCTATTCCGAAGCAGGGGGTTAGGGTTAGGTTTAGGGTTAGGGTTAGGGGTAGGGTTAGGGGTAGGGTTAGGGTTAGTTAGGGTTAGGGTTAGGGTAAGGGTTAGGGTTAGGGTTAGGGTTAGGGTTAGGGGTAGGGTTAGGGTTAGAAGTCAACGTTCGGAATAGCGGTGTTTCGGAATGGCGGGGTGTAACCATATTTAATGTAAAGGTCACCCATGCGCAAAGATCCAACCTTAATCATGCCTCAGGCCAGTGGTGGAAAAAGTACTCCCATCTTTTACTTATCAATACTGCAATGTAGAAATACTCTGTTCAAGTCACAAGTCCAAAATTGAAAATGTACTTGGGTAAAAGTAGAATGTGTTGGTTTCAAAATGTATTTATAAAGTACCAAAAGTAGAAAGTACTCATTCTGCAGAATGTCCCGTTTCACAAGTGTATGTGTAAAATGTATAAAAAGTTAAAAACCTTTTGAAAAAAGCAGATCTACAAGATCACAATGGATCGCATCGCGACGCATTGTGAGATTGTAGATCAGCTATTTTCAAATGGCCGAAATGTATATACAGTAGGGCTGAAGTGGTTAATGTTTTGTAATAATCCAAATTTAAAAAGTAACTAGTAACAAGTAGTTTTCATAAAAGTAGAGTAAGGCTGCATCCACACCAAAGTATGGTCGCCAGTAAGTGGATAAACTATTTATTTTTGTGTGCGGCTGACTAAAAAACGCAGAGAGCACATTCTGTCCCAAAGCCAGTCACGCGCCTGTCAGTCACTTCCAGAACCCTCCCCATTCCGCCTTCGACTCACCCAATTGGACAGAGGGGAAAACCAGAGAATGTATCTGCTCCAGCATAAACGCAGTCTCTATTGGCATGAAAACGCCCCCTTCCCATTGAAATGCATTGGCGAAATGGGATTCCACTCATGCAGCCTAAAAGTATAATATTTGCCTCTGAGATGTTGGAAATAGGCCTACTCCAGTAAAGTACCTCAAAATACAGTACTTGAGTTAATGTACTTAGTTACTTTACACTACTGCCTCAAGCTGATCAGGAAACTGCAGATGGATGCTGTTGAAGCTCTCTGGTATGGCTTGTCAGTCGACAGAACAGGTGGTTGGGAAGAATCGAGGGCCTGCGGGAACCGAGGCAGGGAGTTTGGATTTAGGGGCTTGGAACCCTGCTAGAAAAACCAGCAGTAAGACCAGCACCAGCACAAACCAGCGCATGTTGTGTTTTGGTGCTGGTCTGTGCTGGTGCTGGTTTGTGCTGGTCCCACCATCTAAACCAGCATGAACCAGCACAGACCAGCACCAGCACAAACCAGCGCTTACTGCTGGTCTGTGCTGGTGCTGGTCTGTGCTGGTGTGGTCAGGGACCCCCGGGGGACCCCCCTGAGAAGTGGACCAGGTCTTTGCTGGTTTAATTTGCTCTTTGCTCTGGTGCTTGAATCCTGTTCTGTATTTGACCATATTAGATTGTGACATTATTTTTGACATTGTGGGTGTGAGTGGGATTTGAACTTACTACCTCTGGCACTTCAGTCCTGCACTTATCTTCGGCGCCACTGGAACCTGTTAGTTAAAATGGGTGTTTGTCCCTATTTGTATATGACCAGCTTAGACCAGCACAGACCAGCACCAGCACAGACCAGCAGTAAAACACAACATGTGCTGGTTTGTGCTGGTGCTGGTCTGTGCTGGTTTATGCTGGTTCATGCTGGTCTGTGCTGGACCAGCACCAGCACAGACCAGCAGTAAAACACAACATGTGCTGGTTTGTGCTGGTCTGTGCTGGTCTATGCTGGTCTGTGCTGGACCAGCACCAGCACCAGCACAGACCAGCAGTAAAACACAACATGTGCTGGTTTGTGCTGGTGCTGGTCTGTGCTGGTCTATGCTGGTCTGTGCTGGACCAGCACCAGCACCAGCACAGACCAGCAGTAAAACACAACATGTGCTGGTTTGTGCTGGTGCTGGTCTGTACTGGTCTGTGCTGGTCTATGCTGGTTTATGCTGGTTCGTGCTGGTCTGTGCTGGTGCTGGTGCTGGTCTGTGCTGGTGGACCAGCATGGGACCAGCACAGACCAGCATAGACCAGCACCAGCACCAGCACAGACCAGCATGAACCAGCATAAACCAGCATAGACCAGCACAGACCAGCATGAAAATTGTGCTGGTCTGTGCTGGTTTTTCTAGCAGGGAAGGAAGAGGCGACAGGTTGGAAAGGAGCTTAGATTAGAATGTAAGCTTGACGGAGCTGTGTTACATGCCCAGGATGGGAATTAGAATTGGGTTGGACAAAGTTAGACAGGTGGGTTGGAGAATTCAGGTGTATTGCACAGAGCATCAGAAGAAGGTCTGAAGGCTGGAGCTGATGCCTCTGGGAGAAGCTGAAGCCTGAGGCAGGAGTTTATACTTTGGGGATCCCATGGAACGAACAGAGGCTGCAGGGGAAAGGGGCTGGGCATTGAGGGAATTGGACGAGGCTGGAGCTGGAGGAAGGGCATTGGGGATTAGGACTGGAATAAAAATGATAAAAAGGGTCAGTATTAAAAGGTTTCACTTTACGCTGACGATTTATTATTATACGTATCTAACCCTTCTACATCTATTCCCAGTATCATGTCTATTCTGGATAGTTTTGGCAGAGTATCGGGCTATAAGGTTAACGTCATCAAAAGCGTATTATTTCCTATCAATATACAAGGAAATTCACAAACACTTGATACTCTACCTTTCGAAGTTACATCCAGCTTTCGGTATTTAGGAATTATTGTAACTAAAAAACTAGAGGATTTATTCAAACAAAACCATACAAAAATCTTCGAACGGACTGAACAGGATTTTGCAAAGTGGTCAAATCTTCCCATATCACTTGCCGGCCGGATTAACATAATCAAAATGAATATCCTTCCTAAATTTTTATTTTTATTTCAATGTATTCCAATTCTTATTAACAATACTTTTTTCAAAAATTTAGACAAAATAATTACTAAATTCATTTGGGATAAGAAACACCCTCGAATAAGGAAGGATTTTCTGCAAAGGCCTAAATCAGAGGGTGGAATGGGGTTACCAAACTTCAAATTATATTATTGGGCATGTAACTTGCGTGCACTTTCTTTTTGGCTCCAAGATCAATTGCCCATGTGGGCGATTATTGAAGGTCGATATTGCCCCCCAACCTCGTTATCAGCTCTAATCTTTTCCCCATTGGCTTTCAAATATGCTGGCTTACCAAAGAATACTATTGTCTCCCACTCTCTTAAAATATGGCTCTCAATACGAAAACATTTCGGCTGGCACCCAGGTTCGGTGCGGTCCCCACTAATCGCAAATCATGCATTCCCCCCATCTCTTTCCGACGCAATGTTTCAATTATGGCACAGAAATGGTATACATTCATTTAAAGATCTCTATATAGATGGCTTATTTCCGACTTTCGAACAATTACGAAACAAATTTAATTTACCCCAAACACATTTTTTCAGATTCCTACAAATACGTAATTATATAAGACGAAACACTGCAACATTTCCCAACGTTCCTACCAATTCACCAATGGAATCCATATTCATATCGGACCCTCTGGTCAGAGGAAGTATTTCCATTATTTATAATTCTCTTTCGTGCTTGGACAATAATGCCTCTTTAGAACACTTAAAAACTGCTTGGGAAAATGATATAGGAATACCCATTACGGACGAACAGTGGTCAATATCACAAAAAATGGTACACTCGTCATCAGTATGTGCAAGGCATGGCCTTCTGCAATTTAAAATTTTACATAGACTACATCTGTCAAAGGAAAAGCTTAACAGAATGTATCCAAACGTAAACCCAGCCTGCGACAGATGTGGTCAAGCTCCAGCAACGTTGGCTCATATGTTCTGGCACTGTACAAAATTAACACCATATTGGCAAAATATATTCAAATCACTATCAGACATACTTGAGAAGCCTTTTGACCCGGATCCACTAACGGCTATTTTGGGGGTTAAAGGGCCCAATGTTAAACTGACTAGTGCACAATATAACATGGTGTCGTTTGTGACTATATTGGCTCGCAGGCTGATACTGTTAAATTGGAAACAAGTGTATGTACCGACACATACTGCTCTTATGAAATATGTTATGCATTATCTGCAATTAGAAAAAATAAAGTTCGAATTGAGAGGGAGTGAAGACAAATTCTATAAGATTTGGCAACCTTTCATCAGCCACTTTAATAAAAGTAAGCTGACCCCCCCAACATAATAATCATTGAAAATAATAATCAAAATCTATGTGGAAAAGATGGAGAAGAATGAGAAAGACAAAAAGGACTAGAGTATTTCCTTTTTTTTTTTATTGTTTTATTATTCCATATCCCTTTGTTTCATTTTATAAGTGAAATACATCCGTGGCGTGTATAACACGCCTAAGACCACTATCGATTGAAGAAACAGAGGGAATAACAGAAAGGGCACGATCCGTGCTGGAGGACTGAGAGCAAGAGTGTCTTATTTACTGTTCTGTTTTTTGTTTTGTCGTTTGCTATGTTGTTTGTCACTGTTTGTTTGTTTCTGTTTTTCTTTCATGTTATATTTGTACTTATATTATTATTTAATATTACTACTTATATTACTCATTGTACCATATCGCTGCCTTTTTTATATTCTGTTGTTTATAACTGTGAAATTATTCCTTGGTATGCCCAAAACCCAAATAAAAATAGTATTAAAAAAAAAGAGGGTCAGTATTGGGTCTTGGTCCAGGAGGTTCTACGTCATTCTTATATGTCTTATATAGGGCATAGCAGTGGGCGTGGTTTACTGGTGCCACTAAAAGATATCACCCATTCATTTTCCCTTTTACAAAGATATTTATCAATTATTTTAAGCCTAGAATCAAGCCATCCAGGATCCTGGTGAATCACAAATCATTACCATAAAACATTTGATTCTGTGAAGAAAGAGAAGAATATTTAATTATACAATATACTACGATTTCAAACTCTTTGTTTTCACAGAACCAAAGGTAACATGGTCATGATTCACCAGGATCCTGGATGGCTTGATCCAATCCAGCACCATGGAGAGCCTGACGTGTCATTACCTGGTATGGGTACTGCACTGCTCTTGATCGCAGAGTGCTGGAGAGAGTGGTGCGGACGGCCCAGCACATCGTTGTAGGTGAGCATCCCTGGTTCCAGGACATATATGCCAACCGGTGCATAGCCACGGCTAAAGTGAAATATCAAAGAAACTAGCAGGTAGCCACCATGCACATCTACAATCTGTTCATGCTGATGCGATACCGCAGTAAGCTGAACAAACAGCTTTCCGCGTTCCTGTTCGTGTTCAATGTGGCCACTAGGTGAGTAGGTGGCCATGTCTGTTTTAAAGCTATACTGTGTAAGTTGCTAAACTAGTGGTCAGTAGCGGTATTGCTTTTTTCTGCCGTTTTTCGCCCAGAGTCGCCGCGGACCACCGCCGCGGACCACCGGAGCAGCGCCGCAAACCACCGCGACCGATACGAATCCGTGGAGGGGTAGAACGTAATTTTCTGGCCAGGATTTGGGGATTAAGAGTTTAAGAATCCTTCACCATCGTAAACACTGTAGCTGAGGGAGGCTACTTCCTGAAGAGACGGCAGATACGCTGTGATTGGCCGGTAGTGTATCATGTGTGTATGATTCACAATGTGATTGGCCAACGTATACACAACGTATACAGATGATGCAGATGACGTAATTTTGCCGCGAAATCTGGTCCCCGGCCAGGATCATAGAAAACATATAAAGAGAAGGCTTTAGAAGCTGAAAATAACGGAGTGGGTGTTCTAAAACTTTAGCGATTTAACAGTTAGGATAATTTTAAGATTTGTTTTATTGCTGCCATTTAACAATACCTTCGTACTCTCATATGCCCCTGTCTCCATAGACTTCCATGTAATTCATAGTGCACGGATCATGCACACCCATGCCTAGATAATGCACCACGTGTGTCCACATTGCTCACAGCTTTCAAACAAAAAAATCCGAATGGAAATCCGTTCAGGCATTCATGAGATAGCAGCCATTATGTTTTCCTAAAATGTAAACAAAGATGGCTGCCATGTTTGAAAGATGGGGTTGCTATGGGGGTTAAACATGCAATTTCGCGATTGCTATCATGCCTACTACATTTCTTTTTTTTTTTTTAACTGAAAATTTCCGGGTTTCTCGGGCATGGCAGGGCGGTACAGCGGGATTTTTTCGGGCTCCTCGGCCATAGCAGCAAATGAGTTAAGTGCACTCATTTACATTGACCTGCCACTCACTCACTCGTGTATACATTATACTGTATTTAGATTCCTTTGCATTTATGTATATTTGATACGTACAGCTGTGACAGAGCAATTAAGGTTATGAAACTGCATGCGCAGTAGGGCCTACTAAAAATACCTCAAAGTGCAGTATTTGAGTAAATGTACTTAGTTACTTTACATCACTGGAAACAAACAAGCCCCCAGGTACAATAAAGTGTTAACTCTAGGTCTGCAGACTTCTATTTCACAGAGGCTGGTTAAACAGAGGCAGGTTTATTTGCATAGCACATTTCTACAACAAAGAAATTCAAAATGCTTTGCACAAAACATTAAGAATTATGACATTGAGACACAGCGTTTAGAGAATGTAAATGAAAGAAACACATTATAAATAGACAAAGCAGAAGAGGAAATAAATTAATGGTCTATAAAAGTTGTAGGAAGGCGGAAAATCAATTTGTGGCGTTTTGGCATAATTGAGATGGAATGTAGGACAACATAACAGACACCACTTCAAATAAACTATGGAGGGCAATAATTTACAGCAGATTGCGCAATGTTCAAACAGCATTATAATTGGAGCAAGAACATTATGGTGTCAGCTAACTGCTTCCAAGATAATTGTAAAAGAAATGATAATAATTCTCCAGAACAGCATATTGTTAGCACACTAACTCTTGCAGTTCAGTGAACTGCAAGACACTGAAAAACAAAAGTAAGGAGGACTTTGGGGAAAAACCTGAGATGAAAAAAATAAAAAAATAAATCGACTTTCAACTACAACAAAGACATCTGTGAAGTGAGTGGTGCCTTTATTGGCCACTCGTCCAGGTGCCCACCTCTCCAGGTGCCCTGGACATCATTCTAAACATCATTCGATGTCAAAAACAGTATAAGGATTTCAGTGTGTTTACATTTCATCTGAGACGGGGACCATTTTAAAGTTCGATGACATTTTTAAACAGTGCCTAGAGCTGCATAGTGCCTGGAACTGCATAATCATTTGGTTCTGGAGTTGGACATTATTTTTCCCTTGCTCTCTTGCTGAGGTGGCAAAAAACTTTCATTTTTGGAACACACACATGCGTACACGCACACACACGAAAACAACACAACAAAAACAAACATCAGTGAATGACCAGAACAGCGTAAGGATTTCAGTGTTTACATTTCATCCGACACAGGGGCCATTTTTCAGTGCGGTGACATTTCAAAACAGCGCCCGGAGCCAAATGATCGCTTGATTCCGGGCGCTTGCTACCTCGCTCACTTGCTCCAAAGGTATCCCCTCTCGCTCAAAACTCACGCACCCACCTACCCACGCACGCACGCACACACACATACACACGCACGTCTGTGCGTGCACACACAGAGCGAGAATAAAGTGTAATGTTCCACCAGGTTTCGTTTAACTTGCCTCCCATTGGAGTTAGGTGTTGGGCTGTGATAAGGTCAGTCTCACAGCGCACCTTCAGTCGAGTTTGACTGATGGTCTGCTCCGTCTTCGTTCTGTTCTGTCTAGTGATGTTTCTCACTGTAGTGTGTGTGTGTGTGTGTGTGTGTGTGTGTGTGTGTGTGTGTGTGTGTGTGTGTGTGTGTGTGTGTGTGTGTGTGTGTGTGAGACGTGTGTGTGTGTGTGTGTGTGTGTGTGTGTGTGTGTGTGTGTGTGTGTGTGTGTGTGTGTGTGTGGTGAGCTGCTGTTGTGCTGGGTAAAGGTAACTTGTAAGCCTATTCAAGCGAATGGGTGCGTTGGTGTGGCGTGACGCGTCTTTGAAAACGATCAATCCATCACTCGTAATGTTGGGCTACGGGGCTCAAAGCCTCCGCATGTAAGACCATGAAAGATGCTGTGACTTTGAAACCACTGACTGAGTCCCCTGTTTGCCCTCTCTTCTCTCTCTATCTCCCTGGTGTCAGGTGTCTGGTCTCATTCCAAAATGTTGTTCCCTGAGTGATTGGAAGGTCTGTGCCCAACCGAGTGCAACAGAGGCGCAGCTTTTAATAAACAGAAACATCCCCCAGAGGAGGTAGCGACCAGCCTATTTCTAATCAAACTTTTTTGGAACAAAGTTTAGACATGTAACTTCCCAATGACTTTTACGAGGCCCCAAAAGGTTGTTGATTATCACTTAACCCTGCTACCTGTATTTTCTTTTTTGGAGCTGCAATGTTGAGGCAATCACAGGAGGGTCTGTTTGATTTAGTTGACTCTCCTGCAGGCACATAGACATCAAAGGGGGCGTGAGCTCCTGCCCTTTTACCCGCCTGTAAAAAGTGCCCTCTCAAGGCTTTACTATGGTGAAAGAAATGCAAATTCCCTCCTTCCATGCCATACCTGAAGGCAGCATTCAAACGTTAGTTCAGTGTGGTATCAAGTACCGAAAATAGCCGACCTCCAAGCTCACAACGCGTCGCAGCGTGATGCGTTGTGAGCTTGGAGGTCTGCTATTTTCAATATTTTCACCCTTTTGGAATTTCAGCCCCTGCTTCTCTAACATTCTCTGCACATCCCTGCTCTCCTGTGACTGAAAATTAAACTGGCAATATCTGGCCATTATATGTAAGTTCCACCCACCCATGGTTCTCACAGGATGTGGGATGAAATAATAACACAGTCACCCAGTTCTGATTCACTAATGACAGTTTAGGCCTTCAGGTCAGCACTGAAGTGTAAGAATGTCTGTCACTGTGCCCACAGTGATGGTGCTGTGGTCAAAGGACTCAAACGGTTACACATAGAGCACAGCACAGTCCTTCCTTGCCTAGGATCCTGTTCCACCTGAGAGCCCTCATCCATGTTATTATTACCGTCTACTTTACGTTTCATTCAAGAAAAAAATGGGAAAGAACCTCACTTTGCCTTTGCGAGTAAATTGCTTTTCCGTTGCTTTTTAGGGTTTCTAAACCTAATAGCTTTCTAATGAAGAATTGCTTATAAAAGCATGTTTTCGGTTGATGCATATATATATATATATATATATATATATATATATATATATATATATATATATATATATATATATATATACATATATATACTGTATATACATATCCACTATTTTTCTTTCTCTGAGGCTGACCCACACCAGGTACAGTAACTGTAAGTATAAGAAATTCAGCCCAACCTGACTTGACCTGACTCAGTTGTGTCTAGTTGTGTCTCGTCGAACCACATTCTCATCAATGTACTCGAAATGTTGGTGGGTTTGAAGTTGCCTCCTGGCATGTTTAGTAGACCATCGCTTAATCTGTTGTCCCTCAACCAGTGAGCCAGGTCTCATTAGTTGCTCACAGGGTATTCTGGCATGGTATTCAACAGAATATTTGTGTCCCAGTGCAAAACTAGGTTGTGAACCAGAATGACTCTCTGCACTGACCTCTATTACGCCTTATGCTTAAAATACTCGCCACATAAAATAGATGATCTAAAATGCTCACTAAGCATAACATTGTGGTGCGTTGTGAGCTTGTAGATCAGCTGTTTTCGGTGTGCGACTCCTTTATGACAAACACCCACTGTACCCTACGACAGTGGTTCTCAACCTGTGGGTCGGGACCCCCAGGGGGTTCCCCAAATTATTTTGGAGGGTCCCCAAATGTTTAGCTTATGGGTTAACAATGTTTTCTCACTTAACAGTAAACAGAAAAACATACAGTATACTGTAAGTGTATACACTATACAGGTTATCTACACATTTATTTTTAGTACCTCTGGTTAAACATTGGCAAAATTGTCAAATATTAGAGGCAGAAATTGTGAAAATAGCAGTTCTACATGCTCACAACGCCTTGGAACGCGAGGTGTTGTGAGCATGTAGATCAGCTATTTTTACAATGGAACTGATCGAGTTAAACTAAATGTAATGCCAACTCTTACAATTCCAAGTGCCTGTCAGCGTGGGGGGTCCCTAGTTGAAATATGATTATTTTGGGGGTTGCAGCATGAAAATGTTGAGAACCTCTGCCCTACGACACAGATGAATTGTGCTAAATCAGGGGTGGGTAATTGTTCCGGGGATTTGATCTTCTGTACAATCACCTACCAATTCAACAGTGAAATTAGCAACTACTTTTAAGTCTTAGACTGCTAATCATCAAAATGATCCACAGAATAAGTCATTCCTTTAACATTAATAATAAAGTCTGACTACATCTGCAGAGAAAAGTGTTATAAAAGAAAGTAATGCATGTGACAGAGTTTGCCCAACCTGATGATCTACTGGTAGATCAAAAGGATATGGCTGCCCGTGTCTGCGCTGAATGTATACCGCTCAGAAAGACAGAAAGAAGCCCATTCTCCGGAGTCTGTTGATCCATGTCAAATGCTCCCCCCTCCCATCCTATAAGAACCTGGGCTACATCAACAGGGATTCGGTGATTGGCGGCCACCTCTTGCCCTCTCTTCCCCCGTGTTTACAGACGGAAAGATTATCTGGCAACCCTGCCAGACATTCCCAGTGGAGCCATATTTAATTGACCCAGCTCTATTTTCTCAATCTCACTCAGAGTTAGCACTGACGTTTTTACTGCATGTGTGTCTGTGCCCCAACTCTTATTCCTCCCCTATAAGAAAACATACCATGTCTATATCCCTGGCTTTGTGGTTGATGGTGCATGCACGCGTGTGTTTGTGTGCATGTGTGCGCACATATATAGATTCAGATTCACTTTATTGTCACTTCGATGCACTGTTTAGGTACAGTACATACGTGTGAAAAACCTACGCTCGCAAGCTCCAATGCAATAAAACATGATAATAAAAACATGATAAAATTACCTAAAAACACTTAATAAACAAACACAGGGCAAGAATATCATTCAATGAAAGTGCAGAGTGCAAAGAGTTATTGCACATTCACTTTTCTCTGTCATATGCTGTATATAGGTTCATAATGTTGGTGTATTAATACATACTGTGTCTGTACACATCCAGTATACAGTATGAGTCAGTGGTGCGGATGTATGCATGAGTGTGTGTGTGTGTGTGTGTGTGTGTGTGTGTGTGTGTGTGTGTGTGTGTGTGTGTGTGTGTGTGTGTGTGTGTGTGTGTGTGTGTGTGTGTGCGCGTGCGCGTGAGTGTGCGCGCGCTTGCTCCTCAGAGGCTCATAATGAGGTGTGAGAAACAAAAAAGTGGAGAATGGCACATATACAATTCATGGGCTGTTTGTAGCCCTGTTAGAGCCCAGCCCTTGCTCTGCTAATGCAAGCCAACAAATGTGCATTTGTGTGCAGACACAGTTGTGTGTGTGTGTGTGTGTGTGTGTGTGTGTGTGTGTGTGTGTGTGTGTGTGTGTGTGTGTGTGTGTGTGTGTGTGTGTGTGTGTGTGAGCGCGTTGTTGCATGCACTTCATTTGTACCTCAGCATGTTTGCAGGTGCGAGTGAGTGCATGCATTTTGTATGTGGTGGGGTGGGGGTGGGGGGGATTGGGTGCAGCACTATATTAAACTGGTTGGTTGATTGAGTTGATTAGATTTATGGCACTGGTGCAATAAAATCCTCTGTGTTAATTTGACTCTTGGTGTATAAAATGGACCAAAAAGGGTTTTTGTACACTCTTCTGAGTGAAGTGAACACAGAGGGTGTTACTGACTTTAAAGACAGGAGAGGGAGGGTGTTTAAGATTATTTCATTTCACGGTTTGAATGGAGCAACAGAGATGGAGAGAGAGAGATGGAAGGAATGAGAGGAAGAAAGGGGGGTGGGGTGAAAAGCACGATGGGAAAGAGTGAGGCGCAGGCAAAGTGTTTTGCATTTTCAGCTACAGTACACCCACCTGAAGGCTGCTCAGATGGTCATGATGAGGGGTCCTTGGTGGGGTGTTTCCAGGTGGTCCCCAACCAAATTACTTAATATTGCATCGAAATTTGTTTAAAGGACGACTTCACCACTTTTCAACCTACAGTATCTTCATATAATTGGTTTTATCATGAACTAACTTTTTTTCCTACTCTGTCTGTGTCTCAGAGGAGGGCTGTGGGCAATTCAGTAATCCGTCTAGCAGTGACATCATCGATGGGGAATCCAAGCTAATAGAAACTTTAGGCTTTCTATTCCTGAAGGGTTACAGTGTTATAATGGAAGCCATTGTTCTCACGATAATAAAAATCTAAATATTTCTTTGTTGTTTTGTTGTTTGTTGTTTTGTTGTTTTGTAGACACAGACCGAGTAGAAAGAAATTGTGCTATTTTATCGTGAACATTTATATGAATTATATGAAGATAGGTTGAAAAGTGGTGAAATCGTCCTTTAACTTTGTATTCATTGGCTATTTGAAATCGGGACACGTGGGCGGTGGCGCAGTGGTAGACCAGGGGTTCTCAAACCTTTTTAGGCTGTGACCCCCAAAATAAACATATTTCAGTTTACAGTTTCATATTTGAACTGGGGACCCCCACCCTGACAAGCAATTGGAATTGTAAGTATTACATTTAATGTGACTCGGTTCCACAGATGAATATAGTGAAAATAGCAGATCTACATGCTCACAGGTGTTGTGAGCATGAAGATCAGCTATTTTCACAATGTTCGCCCCTTGCTAATCACCTGGGGACCCCACAAAATAATTTGGGGACCCCACTTGGGGTCCCGAACCCAAGTTTGAGAACCACTGTGGTAGACTCTTGAAGAATTGTGAAAACTTTGGAATGTTTTGGGAAAATATTTTACTCTTGTATGGGTGTCCCTGGCACAAAATATTTTCAGAAGGAGGCCAAATTCCTCTGGCAAATGCATATTAATTTGGTGAAGTCCTTGAGGTGAAAGGGTTCGAGGACCACTGTAATAGAGGTCAAGTGTCTCGCTCGAGGTCACTTGAATGTGTAGACGTGGGGGCGGAGCGGGGGCCGGGGAGGCCAACCAGTGACCTTTGTGATTACCAGACAGCCTCTCTCTACCCACTCAGCTACAGCCCCTCAAGGAGGACAAGAAACCTCCATGGAGGGGGAGTTGGAGGGAGGGGTAGAGTGCCGGAAAGTAACTAAGTACATTTACTCAAGTACTGTACTTAAAGGAGCTATAGTCAACTTTTTCATTGTAGGGCCGACACTTTGTTTACATCCTAGTCTATAGACTAGAATGTAAACAAAGTGTCGGTCTGGCAATGGCCAAAATTCTTATTTTATCATTATTTTAAGCTTTTTGTGGTCATTTTTTAATAGAAACACATATATGAAGCTTATTTTTTGATAACATATTTTCGAAATATTATTTTTATTTTAGCATCCGTTTTTCAAGAAAAAGTTGACTATAGCTCAAGTAAAATTTTGAGGTACTTTTTTCAATTTAAGAGAAGGATAGAGTCCGCAACACTGGTAATACTCAGCTCTGTTTTATTGCTTCAACGTTTCGATCCGTTTGGATCTTCTTCAGGAATAATCATTATTCCTGAAGAAGATCCAGCACCTGGGCTAGAGTGGATTTGTGCATGCACTATCACCCCTGACTTTTTTTCAATTTCCAATCCTTTTTTATTCACTGTATCAGTGGCAAATAATGTACTCCACTACAATTAAAAATTGAAAACTTTAGTCACTAGTTACTTTGTAGATTTTGATTATTATTACATAGATTTCGGCCATTTGCGCATAAGCTCACATGCGACAGACGCATTGTGAGCATGTAGATCTGTTATTTTGCATTTTTTTGGAACGGAGTATTTCTACATTGCAGTATTGATACGTTTACAAATTTAAAAATAATTTACGTTTAAAAATACTGTAGAGCGACAGGGAAGGACATCCAAGGAAGGGAGCTTTTGTGGTGGTGGTGCTTGATTTATAGTCCGTCGAGTGACAAAGTATTAATCTGGGATTGAAAAGTTGGATCCCGTATTCTGTCCTACATATTGTTGCTGTTTCGTGTTGAAACCTTGTACTGTGTGTCCAAAACCGTAGCTTTTCAGGAAATGGAGGAAAAAAAGAACCTGTGTTCCGGACGGTGGATCTAAAGTCCTTATTTAGTCACACCCTTGTTCATATTGTTTAAATATTTCTAAAACCCCAGACAGAATAAAAATGTTTTATATTGCAAAACTAGCAGATCTGCAAGCTCACAATGCGTTGTGATGCGTGACGCTATTAATTGTGTATTTATTTACATTCTTCTTTTTTTAGAGCACCGCTCCTACATCTGGCTTTGTGTATATGTCTGTCCGCCCGTCAGTATGTCCGCAGAGCTTGGCATTGGCCAAGCTTCGCGGGACACTTAATGAAATTAACTCATAAATGGCAGATTGCGCAGATTTTTTTATTTTATTTTATTGAATGAATGAATGAATGAATGAATAAACTTTAAACCAGGAGTTATAAGGTTTCTGCCCGACCATGGTGATATACTGGTAGATACTAGGAGTGTAACAATATAGTAACATGCATCGAAATATCGTTTTTAACTTAAAAAATCAAAGTATATCGAAATGAAAACAGCTAAAATCGAATCGTATCGTTTGAATTTGTATCGTATCGAATCGGCAGTGCAAAGAATCGATTGTATCGATACTGCCTACTTGTGCATTGTATTTAGCATTTTTAAGAAGAAAAAATGAAAAGGAGTGGTTTAATTACTTTTCCTTTCCATATAGCTACACTGGTCTATCGACAAATGTTTGTAATCTCTGGGTTCATGTCAAGGTGCAGGTTTGTCAATATACAATATCCATGTATTTGGCAGATAATCACTCCTGTTTACTTATTTATATCCATAATAATAAAATGTTCCCTTTAAAACCTGCACTATCCCACACCTTTCACACAGATTACATTTCTTTGCTAAATAGTTACTATATCGATTTTAAATCATTGAATCGAATCGTATTGTATCGCCATGAATAAACCAATATCGTGTCGAAATGTATCGTATCGTCAACCATGTATCGTGATATGTATCGAATCGCTATTAAAATGTATCTCTACACCCCTAGTAGATACATACAACTAAATATAGCCAGGAGGTGGCATTGGAGAGCAAGGAGGTGTGTGTGTGTGTGTGTGTGTGTGTGTGTGTGTGTGTGTGTGTGTGTGTGAGTGTGAGTGTGTGTGAGTGTGAGTGTGTGTGTGTTTATATGAGATATAGATTGGAGGAGGGATGGATATGGTAGGAGGACAGGATGGAGGCTGATTAAGGAGCCAAGGCCTTGGGGACAGCCCGGTCCAATCTGTGCACAGGACCCAGGGCGGTGCACAACACGATGGATGGATGGACCAGTGATTTGTATGTGACAAGAGGGTATCACAGGTAACACAGACCCCTCCTCCCTCCCCCACCCCAACCCCTGCACTAAAATACATTTCTACAGCCTGGGGACAATCTGAGAGAAGGCTATTTTTCTTTCCCGTGGCAGGGAATGGGTTTTGTTGAACACGTACAGTACAGTATCCTCTTTTTTTTTTCTTATCCCTCCGCCCTACTTTGCTTGTGCGCGCACGCACGCACGCACGCACGCACGCACGCACGCACACACACACACACACACACACACACACACACACACACACACACACACACACACACACACACACACACACCTGGGAGCTCAGCTGCCTGTGACCACCTGCACAACCGGAGTGGGTACATTGGGGTGGGAGGAGGTCATGGACTACTTGCTGTAAGTGCGTCTTGGCCTGTCTATTCTTGTGGGAAGATTGTGGGGAATGTGTCTCTCCCTCGTTTCCAGACATTGTGTTCAGTGCTGGTGGTCAAAATGCCAGTCCCATTTCAATTTATAGGCTGTTGCTGCCCCAATTTTGAGAAAGTTTATAATTCTGATTTTGGGTATGGCCACATCCCGTTCAACTCCTTTCAATATGACAATGAAGGGGTGGAGAATCAACTTTGTTGAACATTGACACGTTTGACCGCTCCCCTGCCGTAGAGCATGTGCATCCGTGTGCCTACTTGTTGCACAACGGAAATAGACGATGCTTGCTTTGTGAGCTTGTAGGTCTACTTATAAGGCTGGGTGTAGGCCAGCCTTCTTGAAGACACATCTAAGCATGACTTTAGACTTAATGGTAAATTATGAAGGAACTTGATGAAGCCCTGCATGGGCGAAAAGTTTTTCACTTGTGGTTAAAATAAAATAAAAATACGGAAGAGCAGGTAAATCTCTTTATTTCTACGTGTCACTAGTTCAACAAAGGGTTAGGGTTAGGTTTAGGCATAGTGGTTAACATTCACCAAGGTTAGCATTCACGAGCATCGGCAGGTTAGCATTTCACCAGGTTAACATTCAACTGCGTTGAACTAATGGGACGTCGAACAAATGCTAGGTCGCAATATCAGCTGAATGCCAAGAAAAACTGAGGTGATCACCTCAACATGACATGCAATCAGAACATCCACCTCTGACAACAACAAGAGGCACTGCTCTGAAGGAAGTCAAGGACTTAAACTACCTGGGCTCATGGGTCAACTCGAATAGAGTAAGATCATAAAGTGAGGAAGGCACTTGCATAGAGGGCCCTGAATGGCATGGCCAGTTTATGGAACTCCAACCTCCCCGACAAACCAAACTCGGCTTCTTCTACTATGCGACAGTATAGAGTCTGTTCTCCTATATGGCAGTGAATGCTGGACCCTGAAGCCAACTCTGCAGAAGTCTCTAGACAGGTGCTACACCGGAATGTTACGTGTAGTGCTCAACATCAGCGAGAGTACACACCAACACGAATCTGTATGCTGGAATATTAAGGGTGAGCGATAAAATAGCAGCCAGGAGAATGAGGAACCAACACATGGGCACCGGTCACGAGGACGTCCCACACTAACATATGTGGATGTACAGTACTCAAGAAAGACGCAGGAGCGCAAAGTACCAACGAGCTGGCAGGATGTATGGAGATCTGGGATGACTGGAAGCGACGATGGAGGGCTCGTCTGAGGACGACCTAGAGAGATATCGACAGACACGCTACCGAGCAGTTTATTGTGTGCGCTGTGCGGATATTCCTTTTTTCTACACTACATTATGAAATAACCTAACAATAATGTGTACCCACTATCCCTTTGTGATTATGTGCATGCATACTATCCCTTTATGGTGCATGTACCCTCTCATCCTTATACTGTGGCAGTAGGTAGTTATACTGTGAAACTCTGTTAGCAGCCAATATGTCCTCATCAATGTCCCCATGACAAATTCCTCTTCATGCATGCTCAGTAAATAAAGAGATGCTGATTGCCTGCTTCTGTTCAAAGTGCTTTTTACAACAGCAGTAATTCATTAGTCTTTGCTCCACTAGAGGGCCAGACAGGCCGGAAGCCAGGACTCTGCTCATTATTTATGTCACAAATTAACTCAAAACTGCATTTTATGTGCAGGGCCTTTTAGCATTTCGCTGCCAGACGAGGCTATTTGCCAGCACTGCACAGTTTAAAGCCCATATGGTGCATTTGAACCTTTAATGTAATGTGTTCGAAGGGACAAGTGGTTTCACGTTGACGAAAATACCTTTATCAATTATGGCATCCTTTTATGGCATCCAGCACAGTAGATGTTATGGATGGGTGGATGGATGGATGGATGGATGGGAAAAGGGATAGAAAAACGGAAAGGCGAAGGAACATGATGATGATAGGCTGCCTACGCCTTCATGAAAATGATGAAAAATGCTGCTGTGGGGAAGGCAGTTACATAATGTCATCAATAGATGGCAGGCTGTAGCCAGATCATTTGTATGCGAGCACATGCCCATACACATTACAAGCCAAAGCTTGTGCACACACATGCACGCACGCACACATACACACACACACACACACACACACACACACACACACACACACACACACACACACACACACACACACACACACACACACACACACACACACACACACACCGAGAGGGAGAGAAAGAAAGCGAGGTGGATGGATGCCTCATAGACAAAGAGAAACGCTCATGCACGCAGAGAAAAGGAGGGAGAGAAAGACACACACGCGCACGTGCACGTGTAAACGTCCTCCTCCTCCAGGGGACAGAGAGGATTGTTATGACCCTCTCTCCGTGATGAATGGCCTGATTGAGGCAAGTGTCAAAGCGGGGGGTGGGCCAGTTGCAGCCGCTAACGAGGTGATAATGGAGAGGTGGGCGCCTCCAGTCTGCCTCTGCCACCCCGGTAGAGGGTGGCAACGGATCTAATAACCTACCTACCCACTTCTATAGGGCGTATAGCCTACTTTAGCATGATGTGCAAGAGAGAGGCTTTGGCCATGGCCCATGTTGTATATGTTTAGGCAGTCTTAACTATGATATTTGTGGATACCCGTAATGATTGTATGAGAGATATTCGCCTCATTGTGGGACTGAATGCAGACATAGCTCTCCCAGGACTCGGACTCATTATCACATCATCAGTCTGTCATCACACACACACAGAAACAGCAGGGATTGCTGTTACAAACTTCCCTGTTGAAGTGCATCAACAACAACAACTAGAAAGATGCAATTCTGGGAAAGTGCAAGTGTGGTTGCTGTGACAGGAGTGAGTCACACCCAGGGACGAGCTGGGCCCCTGATTCAGCCTGGGAAAAGGAGTTGGAGAGGCCCTCATTGCGCGCGGCCATTGGCTGCGCACCAGATTTTTTTGCCTTCTGGGTGCGCTGCAAGGCCCTAAATAGTAAATACTAACCGATGAGCGGTTACTGTGATTTTAGGTCTCATCGTTTTTCTGGTATAAAGAGAGTCTAATGAGTCTAATCTAGGAGTAGTCAAGGAAGCTAGGGAGTAGTGGGCCGGTATTCAGATGATAGACAAGCCAGTGAGGCCAATGTAATGGCTGTGTGGGCTGCTGCTATTCTCACTGCTATAGAGAGAGATAACTCTCTATAGCGCTGCTGCTACTCAAAGATTTCAGATCATGAGAGACAAGCCAGTAGGCCAATTACATGAGTTATATTTACTTTTTTTAATGGCCGGCCTGACAGGCCGGGAATGGGAGTTGTCCCGCTTTTCCCAATGGACAGCACGTCCCTGGTCACACCTGCAAATTACTTTCATCCTTGTCCTTTTTATGCCCATATATGGAGATCCCTGATGTCATCAATATTAAGCCCATATCTTGGAATGCCCATATATGGACATACTGTGTCAGTATCATATGGTCTATGACACCAGACATCTATGAGGTCAGTCATCTCAATGGAAAAAAATAATTCACCAATAAATTAATAATAATATAAATTAAACTATATATAACTATCTCTTTGCAAAATGCAAGCACTGCTAGAGTCCCGATGGAGCTGGTCGATTTGACATATGGCCCAAGTGCATGCCACCAAAACTGTCGGAGGAGTAGCGGGCAAAATAAGGTTTATCTGGAAAGATGGATTGAAGAAAGTCGGACAAGTAGGCTACTATAGTTACCCTATTAGGGCAAACACACTAACAGCAACATCACATAAGCTACTGCTCTGCCTGTTCAATGCCATGCAGGCTGGAATCAGGCACAGCTCCAGGGGGGGCAAGGGAGGCTTTAGCCGCCCCTGGTGAAGGACTAGCCCCCCCTAAGCCCCCCCCTCCTCCCACAAACCCAATTATGATGAAAAATATTTATGGAATAAATAAATGAAATATACATGAATATGTGAAAGACAACTGACTGACTTCTATTAAACCATACTATATTGGCAGTTTGTTCTGCATCTCACTATGCTGGAAAGTGTCTTCAGCCTCTCAAAAACCCTATCCGATCACCTACAGTCCACAGATTTGAAGCTGGCATCTGCCAGTAATCTGGTCTGTTCAGTTATCAATACCCTAAGCGAGAGAATCTCGTTTGTCATATTAGTAGGCTATTCATTATTGTTTGTTGCCAAAATTCATATAGCCCCTGCTCTAAAAAAGACAGCCCCCCCCCATAGCACCGACGCTGGCTGGAATATTTAAAAGTGAAAGTTAGCAGTTTTTTTCCCCCATCACCAACAAGTGCCTGTCCACTCTGCGTCCACGGCATGAGTGCGTGCGTGACGTTGTGTGCTGACATCATCACACACACAGTCACACACTCCAGTCAGTGAGACTGATAATCGTCGGGAGCGCGCGGCACGGGATCCGATTGTTACTTTTCTCCCCACAGTCTCTCTCTCTCTCTCTCTCTGCACAGACACGAATACCTGTGCGCACCCCGCACACACACAGAGCACGGGGAGGGGTTCTTTCTCACTGTTTACTGTCACACTGACTGCGTGGTGTGGTGTGTGTCAGTGTGTCTTCGTACAGTAGCAGCAGCTACAATAGGCGCGAGGAAAGCGGAGGAGATCAGATCACGCACGACTAGTATCGGAATTGAAGGGCATATAAAAAAAAATATATATAAAAAAAAGCCGCAACTTCGGACTTCGCTCAGTCAGACATCTACCCAGCAGCGCGTATAGAAGCAGCATTTAGTAGGCTATTTATTTATAACCGCAGAGAAGAAGTTCCCGCACGGAAGATCGAGGTCAAGGAAGGAATTAATCCCAGGCAGCATCGCTTTCTCTTTCCCCGGACAGGAGCTGCTGCTGGTGGTGTTGGATTGTATTTGTCCCGGCGGCGCGTTGAACGCTGTTTGGCAGCAGAACCATGGCGAGACACTCCGCGCAGCAGCGTTGTTGTTGCCCCGCCGTCTCACCGCTGAGAAGCAGTTTGTTGGCGGTGGCAGCCGCGATACTTCTGCTCTCTGTTCAAGGTAAGAAAGAACCATGCATTCATTCAACCAAACGGGCACATTCCCACTTCCAGAGAGAGAGCCGCGTCCTGGTGCTCTGACAGCTCTGTGCTGGGCTTCTTCTAGTTGTTCAGTCCGGTTCGCGCTCACTTGCTGTGGTGCAGCTGAGCTGGGACAGAAAATCTGTCACTTACAGCCTGTGTGTTTATTATACTTCGTCGTAAGACGGGAGTCGCTCCCCGAAAATAGCCGCGACGCGTTGCTTGCAGTTGCAGATTGGCTATTTTCTCGGCGAGCGACAGGCAGCTCGTTATGTCCCAGCAGGGTTTCTTTTATTTACACCACCACCACGGTCATATAAAGTCTTTATTACACGGCCATAATGGTCCGATCGATCCCGAGTCTTGGCTGTGTGACAGTGTGTGATCATAATAGGCTGCCCTATAAGACTATACCTGTTGTCAAAGTTTATTGTGCCAACAGTCTGACAGCATGGGCTGTTCTTTATCTGTCCCTACGCCATGTAAAGGTGTGGTCTCTCTCTCTCTCTCTCTCTCTCTCTCTCTGGGTATTTACAGCTCGACAGTGCTCCAGGGCGGCAGGTGTGTGAGTGTGTATGTGTGTGCACTGCTCGAGAAACACGCGGGCGCCTAATCCGTTCTTAGTGCTATAGTAGTGCCGCAGCTTGCCTGTGAGCCCTGGCTGCCACTAAACGAATGTGACCTGTCATCTTTGTTTACCTGTTTGGGAAAACACGGGGAGATATGGGAGGGGAAATGGGCGTCTGCGTCTCACCGGTAGCCAGCAGGATTCACACAAAGCCTCCAGACAATAGCCCTGTAGAACAGAACATTTGTAGGCTATTGTTTTCAGTCGCATTTAAGCAGCAACAGGGTGTTGCTGATGGTGATTTGGTGAAACACAGCCAACTCATGCCTGATGTAGTCTCAAGGAAATGATAAAAAGACCTTTAACCACAGGCTACTCAGCTTGTTATAGGTGGAGAGTGCACACACACACACACACACACACACACACACACACACACACACGCACGCACGCACACGCACACACACAAGACTAAATAACTGCATGCATATCAACAAGGCAAATGAATAAGGAGACTGGGGGTGGGCGTAAAAAATGGGTGATCCAAGATCTGCCACTGTGAATGAGCCCATGTACCTACATGCATGTCACGGGTGAGGTGGTGTAGCCAGCTTCATCTGTCAGGGATGTCCCGGTAATTGGCAGCAAGGAGGTGGAGAAAGATGGGTCATCACCAGGCCTGGAGATATTTCTAGTCCCGTACTTGACACCAGGGGTGTCGCACCAAATGCTGGGCCCTGGGTACAAGGATTCACTGCGGGCCCCTCATGAATGTTCTTCATAGGGAGGAGAGGGTTTAACCCATTTAGACTGGAAACGCATTATTACGCATTATTTTGTGCTTTAACTATTGAAATATAGCGCGGCACCGAGTGCCGGGCTGCGAGCTAGTAGATCTGCTATTTTTGAAAAATTGTGAAAAATCTATGTTTCTATGTCAGTGGTGCGCAAACCTTTTCATGTGAAGGACCCCCAAAATGATATGTATTTGGCCACGGACCCCCATCTCAAAATATGTTGTTCCAGGGACCCCCCAGAAGCAAAATTAGAATTTCAAATTTTCGCTTAAAAAATACATATATTCAAAGATTTGCACACGTTTTCACGACTTTTCAAAAATAGCAGATCTACAAGCTCGCTGTGAGCTTGTACATCTACTATTTGTCAATAGCTAAAGTATAAAATAATTCCAGGCCCCTCCACCTTGGGCCCTAGTAACCCAGTCCCACTCCCCCCCCCCCCCTTGTGACATCCCTGAATGACAGCCCTGGAGATCTACTTGCAAAAACGGTGAGGACAGGTTATTTCAGGGTTCGACTGAGGTACACAGCATCCTCCACTTTACAGTTATTTATTTATCTGCTGCATAATTGGCAACCGTGTACAAATCAAATTGAATAATAGCAGAAGGTTAGGCTATGTTTTCATATCCTGTGAGAGAGGGAAGGAGATTGTATTAATCATCACATGTAGCTATTTTGCATTGTAATGACATTCCACAGCCCCATACATAATTAGAATGAAATTAAAAAAAAAGTAGAGCAAAAACCCAGTACAATAGCAAAAAAAGGAAAAAAAGAAAGAAAAGAAAGTAGTGCTAGTATAGATTACATTGTTCTGAGTCTTGTATTCATTGAACAGCAGAAATTCACTGGGGGCTCCAGTGCTCCACCACATTAGGCCTATATACTTCAAAAGGCTTTAGATCGACACTACAGAAAACCCTCCAGATGTATTATTTTTTTCTTTGAAAGGGAAGCAGCAAAGCACGGTGTGGTCGAATGAAAACCCTGTATCTCTTCTTGCATTTGAATTTTTGCGTTTCGGGCATTTGCTGGATGCGCTCATCCAGATCGACTTGCAATGAGTTAAAACTGGGAAATTGGTTTCACATGCTTGATTGCTTATTTAAGAGGAAAAAAACACGATTTTGAAGAAAGCAATTAAAAGGAAACAGGCTTTATATATGCAGGTAGATGAGTGTGCACTTTTAAGAAATGACACCGCCAGAGGTTGGAGGCTTGGAGCCAGCGAGTGACCGAGTCTCCCCTGGGGCAACAAAACCCCTCCTTTTCACATTAGAAGTGAAGCCCTGCATCCCCACTTCACCTGCTAATAAGAGGTTGAGGATTTCCAGGGGGTCTTGGTGGCGCAGTCGTAAAGTTCCTGCCCATCGCCATGGAGAATGGGGTTGCGATTCCTCCACCGTGTATGGCCTTATGTCCAACAAAGACAGTGGTCGTGGGCGGGAAGCTGACAGGGGACGGCATTCTCAGTCACTGCAATGGCGACTCGTACAGGTTGGTCCTTGCTTTTTTAGCAGGGAGTGGAACTGGGAGAGATAGTGTGCTGTGCTCCTGCACATGTTTTGACCTTCCCAGTAAAAGTCCTCACTGCCAGTGGTGAAAAGAAGAGTCTGGCGTGAAAAACGGTTTTGGTTTGTGTCTGGTGCACCCTCCTTAAGACCAACAATAGGGGTTGGCAATCGTAAAATCTCAAGTCTGTCTCTAAATGCTTTTGCTAAAGAGGACAATCTCCCAGCTTTTATCGATAGAACTGAGTGGGAAAAGAGAGTGGGTAAGTCTTTAGGGTGGTCCTTCATATTGTGGCAGTGACTATTGTGTTCCAAAGCAGTAGGTGTGTGGGGTTGCCGCCCTTCTAGCTACGACTTTGCATTTAGAAGTCCCCAGACGATCGGTAGGTGGAGTTCTCAGATCGTCTGGCATCGTAACACTAGGTTGGCGCCGGCGGTGACAGGGACTATATAAATGGGAGGAATTGGCAATGACAGGGATAAAATTAACTACATGAACTCTATCATCCCCATTCTTGTCATGTCATAATAGGTGAACATATGGGAGAAATAGGGAAACATTCTGTGAAAGATTTCCTATAATGCGGCCTGAAAAAAAAGGCCAATCAAATCATGACCCTTGCCATTCCACGCTCCGACCCTGCCCAACACATGCACACACACTCCTCCCCTCTTCTCCTGTCTCCGTAGGCTCGATCCTGCTCTGAAATGTCAATGATGATGAGTCCCCCTCGCCTCCTCTGCTCCTTGGCAGAGACGGAGGGGATGCTGATTAGCTTATCAGTGCAAGAGCAGAAGGCCGATGATGATTATCAGCCCAGAGAATGTCGGCGGCAGACTGATTATCAAGAGCCCTTATTAATGAATCACGTACCATCAGCTGGCCGGCTGCATTTCCTCGTTCAGATTATTGCTTGTAAATGGTAAATGGTCTACATTACTATAGTGCGTTTAATATCCAGAGCCCTTTACAATGTTCATTACGTTCAGCCATTCACACACCTTCACACACGGTAGAGGCAACCATGCAAGGAGGAACCACCCTCGTTGGGAGCAGTTGGGATTTCTTGCTCAAGGATAGGACTTCTACATGAAGCCAGGAAGAGCCAGGGATCGCTCCAGGGGCCGTACCAGTTCCCTAAAGGCCAGTCTGCCTACCAAGCCCCAGCCGCTCCACCCTGGCCTGTAGCTCAAAGGATACGATGAGTTGTGATTGATTCTCCCACGTGGGAATTTGTTTTTCTGGGGTGGAGATGGGAATGCAGCTCAGGCAGAAAGGTGATATAATGTCCAGGGTAATTTAAAAAAGGTTATAGTCTCAATTCCACCTCCATAGCTGCCAAAAGCTGTGCTTAAGAAGTATGCTGAAACCTAAATCTGCTTGGTCATTCCAAGGGGGAAATCTTGCTCTTTCGATGGGTCATTCTTTCGACAACCAGTGTCGGAGAGGTTAACATTCAACCGCGTTGGCAGGTTAGCTTTTCACCAGGTTAACATTCACCTGCATCGAAAGAACGGACCGTCGAACAGATGTCGCAATATCGACACGCTCCCATTCCAAGTTCTGGATCAGTGCGGCAACTAAAATGACCAAAATGTTATGAGATGGCACCTTGCTCTAACTGATATAGCGTTATTTCTGTTCCGCTATACCATAACAATAATTAACTTTTATTTGATGTGAATGTTGACCTTTATTTTGCCTGGGGGGAAGGCATGCCACTGCAACGCATAGTGTTGACTTTGGGAATGCATCTGGATATTGAAATGCATTTGAGATTTTCTGTTTGCAGAGCAGTTTCAGTGGCAGGGGTTACCGTAATTGCTTTGCTCAAGGGTACCACAGTGGTAGATATTAAGGCAGGGGAGAGCTTTGCTCGTTGACTTCACTCATACCCAGAGTTTAACAGCTGGTCTGTGTACTTTTTTCCCTCTTTTTTTTATTTGTGTATTTCGAACATTTTGAAAAGAAAGATACATAAAAGATACACAGTAAATGAATATGGTTAAATATGTTTTTAAAGATTTTCTGAGCTTTTCCTCCATTATACTGTAGAAGTACATGATAATAAATAAAATGGAAGTCTGTCAGGAAACGGGGAGAGAGCAAAGGTCACCGCGCTCGGGAATTGAACCCATGACTCGCTGTATTGGCATTAGAGCCAATATTAGCTTTTTGCCTTAGCCGCAACGCCCGCCAGGCCCATCGGCGTCAACTAACATGATTCATTCAAAGTGATGATGACGTCGACTCCCTCTGTACAATTTCTGATACCCACCCTATCGGCATGCACCTTGAACTGCACTGCATTCTACAGATCTTTTAAGCTCACACGATGCGTTGCGAGGTGAAGTTGTAGATCGGCTATTTTCATTAATTCGTGCCACGATGAAGTAAAAAGTTCTTAAGTGACATAGGGAACCTCACCTTACAACACAATAGCCCACACAGCTGTCCCACCTGACAGATATGTCAATGAGCGTGCCTCGGGAGACAAGGGCTTCTGATTATTACTTTGAGAGTTGGCGATGGCCTCCAACGCCGTCTTGGAATGTCATCGACTGCCTGGAGAGCATCTGCAGCCTCTAGAGCGGTTGTTTATTGCTCTTCATCACAGACCCAGAGCTATTCGTCCTGGGTGAGGGGAGTGATAAAAAGGACGGAGAGGGTGATAACAGCTATCACCCCTGGGCTAGGGGTTGATGTTAACGGTTATCAGCCCTAGGGCTAAGATGGCACTAAGCTAACCACACACTGAAATGTCACTGCAGCATATGTCGGGCATGCTCAGCATGTCAAAATATGACCGCCAGAGTTGGTGTATTCATGAAATGCTATTTTCTTGTGTTCCTCGTGACTGGATAAGGCTGTATATATGAGGTATGTGATAAACAAATGGTCACCCAGGCATTAAGCTGGAGTCCTCTGTAGCCAACCTCATGCAACGATGACGAGTGCCCAGCTGTACTTGAAACGAAATGGAAAACCAGGCTCTGTGTCAAGCTAAATATGAGCTAGAATATTGCAGAAGAGGTTCTGTTATGTTGTACCAAGCCAAAGACAGACCTCCCGCTGGTTAGAATCCTGTCTCTTGCTTCCAGATGCATTAACCATCAACAGTTCCTGTCCCGGGGGAACAAGATATGTGCCACTTGTGGTTCGCAAACAGGCTGCTTAACCACTTTAGACCTATTTTGTATTATTGTTCATATGACACATAGTCATGCAAAAATAGCAACAACAGCTGATCAACAAGCAGTTGGAGTTGTACTATTTTAGCTACTTTTGAAAAAGTTTGAAAATGATTTGAAAAGTTTTCTCCACCTATAATAAATAACATGCTAAAAATAGGGGACACCAGGTTGAAAGTTGTTAAAGACTGATTTGTAGATTAGATCTACAAACTCAAAACGTGTAGTAATAGATTAAGCTTTTAAGACACATGCTCAGCGAGCTAGAGGTGTGATTATCATCCCCTCGAGAGCAGCCAGCCGAGCTGATGCTTATCGAGGGGCTTATTAATGAATGACTCACTGCCCAACACATGTTGCATACATAGTAATGCCAGCTCCACTATTTGCGTTTGTAATTCCTTTCCATTGAATGGGGTGATTCATAGAAGATCGGGTGGTTAACTAAGCCTATTTGCTTGTCATTGTCTGAGCTACCTCGCTAATGTGTCTTCAGACTCAGAGCCACAGAGGTTATTAGGCCAGTCAATCTAAGCAAAAAAGGGGCCTGTAATCATTCAGGGTTTTTTATGATCCTTAGAGTCATTCATGTTAAAAGTTTCCCATTATATTCATAGTGGATCAAGGTAAATTCAGGGTGTTCATTGGGTCCCTGCACTTACTATACAGGAAAAAAAGACCCCCAAAAAATTGCACCCACAAAACTGTGGTTTAGTGGTTTATCACTTTTCTGGGGTCAGCTCAGTTTTGTGGGGTCCGTTCTTAGCCCAAGGAATGTTTTTCGTGCAAAACAAATGCTTTCAATGGATTCAGAATCTTGAAAAACCCCTAGTTAGACCCCTCACATGCTACTCAAAGAAGATGTTTTTGGGGTCTTTTTTTCCTGTAGTGTATAGTAAGTGAAGGGACCCAAACTTGAACCCCCTGAATTCACCTTGATCCACTGAGAATATAGTGGGGAAACTTTTAACATGGATGACCCTAAGGATCATAAAAAACCTTGAACCATTACTATTGCAATTTCATTTGGATCAAACCTCAGATTGACTGGCCTATGATGGATTTCACCTGTGCAGAGAGAGGAAGTGCAGACTGCAGAGAGGCTGTTCGAGAATACCTTGTTTTTCTTTCACCGCAGTTGGTTTACGTATTGATCTAACAGGTGGATGAGTACATGTTGCATCACATTATTGCGTGCTTTGTTTTGTCTCCATTGATATTTACCATGTTCTTTCGAATGCTTCTTTCGTTATGCCTTTGTTTTCGACCTGTTATTGATCACAGTCTAAAATGTTAATGAATTCTCAGAATGCTTTGCGTGCAGGGCGGGGAGCATGGACTACTAAGTAGGGGGTCGGTCAGTTGTGGGCTTGGGGTTGCACTTGTGTTGCATAACTCTCCCTGTGTGTTTCTCTCCATGTTTGCAATAAGTTTTGATGCCAGGGTTTTTAATTCCATTAGGAGTGCTGGTGGTTGGAGGTTGGCTTTGTAGGTCACTCCCAGAGATTTGGAGCCAGTTGTCATGGATACCGCTTTTGTGGGCGAGACAATTTCACTCCCCTTTGTTGCACTACCGTGTGTGTGTGTGTGTGTGTGTGTGTGTGTGTGTGTGTGTGTGTGTGTGTGTGTGTGTGTGTGTGTGTGTGTGTGTGTGTGTGTGTGTGTGTGTGTGTGTGTGTGTGTGTGTGTGTGTGTGTGTGTGTGTGTGTGTGTGTGTGTGTGTGCGTGCGCGCACACACACATTTTTTGTGTCTCCCTCAAAAGAGGTGGCAGTGCTGGGGGGGAGGAGATTAGACTCTGGGATTGTGGTAACATGAGTAAATCAATCCGTCTTGAAATAAAACAGATCGTCTGCATTTCCTAACAGTAGGCCTACTTTTAAATTCATTAAATGCACAGTGCCAGCCAAGTACAGACGAGCACGCGTGTGAGTTCTACACAGTGGTCTCTGTCAGCAGATTTCTTCCTCCACAAGTTTACTTTTGAGGAAAGTTGTTCATAAAGCACATGCTAGCTCGCGTTCCTAGGAATAAGCCGGGTCCCGTGCCTGAGGCTGTGACATTCTCGTGCAATCCTTTTGCAAACAGGTCGTCTCGGTATACAGAGGGATTACGGAGCGCGAGGACAGCAGAAAGAGAGGGCTGTCAATTACGGCGGAACCGTTTCAAGGATGTCGCGGTAGAAGTGAGTTTCGCTCTCGGCCAGCCAGATCCACATTCAACATAGAGTCTTAAGCGTAGACTTTATCCGGATGAATGGCTTTACATGGTAGAGGGCTCACAGGTGTTGCTCACATACACACATTCCTACATACAGTACACACATGCACAGTATTGTCAACAGCCATCTTGACCCCCTTACACATTATTTTCGCCTGCTTGCAGAGCAGTAACAAAATATAATCCCCTTTCACAACCTGACCAGGTCTTTGATAACTTCGATCTTCCATTAGCTTTTTCCCCGCACTTTGGTTCAACGTCTTCCATTCTCATTTTCTCTCGCTTTTCCATTTCTTTATTCCCTCTCTATCTCTCCCTCTTTCTCTCCCTCCTCTGGCTCGGTGCTCGACAGAGGCCCCAGTGCCCTCTTTAGCCAGTGAATTTTGGTGGTTCGGGGTGAATTAACACTGCCCTTCGCGCTCTCCTCGTTCTCATATGCTGTGCTTCAGGGCACTTCTGATTGAAAGGAGAGAGTGTGGGGTGGCTTTAGGCAGGCAGACAGTCAGGAAGAGATCGGGGGTTTAAAAAGTGTGAAAATGTTTAAAATCTCCCCAATTTCTTGCTCTTGTCTGTCTTCGCCTCACTTCTACTGCAAGCTCCAGAAGGGTCCTCCTCACCAATATATTGGCCATTACATGACTTCAGTATTGACAATTATGCAGCCGAAAAAGGTTTTGACAACTTGTTAACGTATTGTCTATTTTTGAATATATTTAAATGGGGCTTAAAAATAAATGTTCCGTTTATGTAGTTATTTTTGAGCGGCGGTCCTGGAGGGAGCTCAGCTCCAACACCTGGCTTTGTCCGGGCCCCCAAATATGTCTGGGCTCGGAAGCGTGGCCTACATCTGGCCTACATCTTGGCACAAATGGCTCAAAGGCTGTTGTCCAGGCTCTGAAGCGTGGCCTACAATTGGTCTACATCTTGGCACTAATGGTTCAAAGTGATGACACTTAATGAAAATTAACTCTGCACCGCTCACTTCACACTAGGTGTGATTTTTATTATCTATCAAATGGGCATAGCACAGGGGTATACAACAGAAAAGGGTTGGGAACCACTGCATGCTCTAGTCTAGTCTATCCTCTCACATCCGCACGCCCTTCCTCCAGTCACTTGTTTTCTTGCCAGATTTTAGTGTGCCGGCGGCAAACAGGAAATGGCTCCCTCGCTCCGCGTTTGAGTGGGAGCTGTAGCCATAGCTTTTGACAGACGATAGTTGACATTTAGCTGCTTTCTCCCACGTGGGCAATTAATAACCGCCACTATGTTGTTTTCTTGTCTGGTGTCATGACAGGGGTCTCCCGCCTCGTCAACTGTCTTTGACTAGCCCATGGCCTCGTCGGGCTGGCACATTAGTAGGTGGATTATTTGCAGCGACCACATCGAGTGAATTTCAAGTAAATTTCTCTTGGTGGATCAGTGGAGGAGGCCTATCATTCGAGGTGTAATAGACGTGGTAAATAGGGTTCAATAAAGCAGCACACAGTGCTGTTGTTTGGCAGGACTCAATGAAAACACTTGACGTTTAAGTGAATAAGAATGAAGGAGAGTGTTGACTGATAACATTATGTTAATAATCTGAAATGATCTGGTACTGAGTATGCCTAAATGACTGAATAAACAAAACTATCTTTTGTGACACCAAACGATACAATCGTAATTAAACAATCACATTTTAGACGAAAAATAATTAAATTCAATACAAATAAAGAACAATGGAACATACTGATACTGAAATAAACTGAAACAAAAGGAACCCCCACAAATGGAACGGAATTAACTGGCAATTAGTGCACCTGTGCTTGTCCTGACAGAGGGTGATCGGTCTCTTCTCCCCAGCAAGCGACCTCCACTTCTGACAACTGAAGCTGTACTCCTCTTATCCTAATTTCACGGCTACCACCAGTGACACAAGGGAAACGTATATGAGGCTTGTTTATGTATAGGCTGCTATACAATATACTTGTTTTGCAAGCCTGGCACGTTTACCAGAAAGTGATTGGGACTGGGCGCCACATCTAGCAGAGCTCCGTAGGGAGCATCACAGTTCAGCTCTGCATTAAGTCCCCCGCCACAAATACCTACCTCTCACCAACCTCTGAGTAGCCCGCGGAACAAGTTGTTCAGGTCAGCTGCTAGCTTGGCAAGGGATGGAGAGAGATGGAGAGGCAGTCCTAGACAATGTGTCATGCATCCTAACTAACATTGCAGCCACCCACCTACTCACTGGTAGGGGTGAAATGGAGTGGTTTTGTGTGTGGGCCAATAGCTTCTCTGAAACCTTTTGTTTCTGCCCCCTGGCTGTTCAATATCCCGTGGCTCGGCTGAATTTCCAATGTTTTTGTGTTAGTGGTGTTTCTCCGCCATGCACAAGATAAGTGTGCTCGAGAGTTTGCATGTGCCTAAAATGTGTTGTCTGTCTGCAACTGTGTGTTTGTCTGTGTTCTGCCTTGCTGCACGTCGCTGACAAATCGTTTCTCATTAGCATAACGTGAACTAACATCTCTCTCCTGCTAATAGGCCTGCAGCATTATGGCGAAATAATCCCAGATTAATATTATAATCACGAATATTATTCAGAATGATTGTGATGATGAAGATTTTTGGCGGAAAAGGATGTTTTTAAGATTGTGTTGCTCAGTGAGTCTATATTTTGGTGCCATACTGTATATTTGTCAAACATTAGGCTATGTAAAGGCCCAAGGTGTAAATGTGTGTGTGTGTGTGTGTGTGTGTGTGTGTGTGTGTGTGTGTGTGTGTGTGTGTGTGTGTGTGTGTGTGTGTGTGTGTGTGTGTGTGTGTGTGTGTGTGTGTGTGTGTGTGTGTGTGTGTGTGTGTGTGTGTGTGTGTGTGTGTGTGTGTGTGTTTGTTTGAGTTAATTAAGTTCCATCCATGATTATGAAACATAAAATCTCAATTTGTGTTTATTTTTGATCACTATGGCGACATTTCTAGCTGTGCAAAGCACAGTCACATCAACCACCCCAAACCAATTATACAGTACTACATGCAATTGCAGACACAAGCTAAAACCCAGTTGCACCTACTGTACTTGCTCTCGCACAGACTACAAATTAACGTGTTAGCCAGACTTTGTAACGTAAACATACCCACTATAGGCTATATACTGTCTGGTACATAAATAGTATACAATTTAGCCCTTCCACCCACACACGCACAGTCCCATGCACACGTGCACAGTACACACACATGCACGTGCGCTCGTGTCGTGTACGACGGGCTGATGACTACCCCCCGCTTCCTTCCCTTTGGCTAGTACAAACCCTGATTAATTGCTTCTATATCCCACAGTAGTTCAGCTCTTGATTGAAAAATTGTCTCTGACAGCTGCAGCACAATGCCCCCATGTTCCGTCTTCTTCTCATCCTAGTCTCTTCTGCTACCATCACCCTGCTCTCGCCTCTCCGTTGTCAACTACCATCTTCCCTCCCTCCTCCCTCCCTCTCTCTGTCTCTCGCTCTCTCTCGCTCTCTCCGTCTCATTTCTTTCTTTCTCTTCCTCATCTTCACCAGGGCCTAGGGGTCATTTCCTCCTTTCGGTCGACCTGGCGATTGCATTTTGATTTGTTTTTAAATGTAAAAAAAAGCCGCAGCTGACAGTGTGTTTGTGAACATTCACACGGCGGATAAGAATGACAGTGCATGTGATTGCACTTGTCTTTTTTGCTTTTACTTTTTTTTACATGCAGTTTCTTTTGTGTGTCGTAAATAGCATATCATTGTCAAATGAAACGGACGATATCGCCTCCTAGGCGCTGCCGCTGCTGCGCTGTCTGCTACACCAAGTCCCCTGTGGGCTCCTTTCTGTAGGCACGACTCCATTATTTCTCATCCCCTGCTGCTCTTTGATGTGTGGGCCCCGCTTATCAGTCAAGCAGAAGGATTTTGGATAGATTTCAGGGGGGGGGGGGGGGGGTAGAAAAAGAAACCAGCCCAAAAAGAGAATGCCAAATTAGACCAACTGATCGCACAAAGTGGATTATTAAAGGCCTCCGTTGGTACTAGACGGCGTCCCGTTTGAGGTCCCTGCTGTCCTTGCCCCGCACCGTGCCGTGCCATCATGCAGACGCCCTGGAAGTCTGTCTGGTGTAAAGTAACAAAGTAAATTAACTTAAGTACTGTACTTAAGGACACTTTTTGTTAACATCCCTCTTCTATTCTTTTATATGGACTTTTACTCCACAAAATGTATTTGAAAACTTTTGTTACTTGTTACTTTGTAGGTATAAATGATTATATTATAAAACATACATTAATCCACTTTAGCACTTTAGCGATGCGACGCGTTGTGAGCTTGTAGATCTGCTATTTTCAAACATTTTGTACTTTTACTTTTGGTACTTTAAGGACATTTTGATGCCAACACTTTCATACTTTTTTCTACTCAAGTACATTTTGAATTCCAGACTTTTACTTGTAACAGAGTATTTCTATAATACAGTATTGATACTTTTACTTAAGTAAAATATGTGAGTACTTTTTCCACCACTGCTTGGTGAGCTCCATGCTGGGGAAATAAGTTGTCAGTGATGTCGACGGCTTCCTCACCAGGCTCACGCAATTCCTCTCTGGAGTGCGCTTTCTTTATTCATAATGCATTATTGCATCATCATGGAAATGTAAAACTCTTGGAAGTTTTCTTTTAAATATATAGTGTGAGAGAAGATGAATGACACCA